>NC_084827.1:64953200-65253200 GCF_033115175.1 Lepus europaeus | reverse complement strand
AAATTGGTTGTAAACAAACAAACTGATAATTGAAGTACAAAGTCATATGTTCTAAGTTTTACTATGTTTAAAATTTTCATGGTAAAAGATAAAGAAAAACCAAAGAAGACAACCTCTTGGCCACCTTCCTCCTATCCTCACAAAATCACAAGAAAATCAAAACAAAGAAAAAAGCTTAATGATATATACCACTAATAGAGAGTGCCAGGGGTAGGTATGTATCCTATTGGTCAGGATGCCTACATCTCACATCACAGCACAGGGTTCAGTTCCTGGCTCTGGCTCCTGATGGCAGCTTCCTACTAATGTGTGCCCTGGGAAGCAGCAGATGCCGGCTCAAGTAGTTGGGTCCTTGCTACCCATGTGGGAAACCAGGATGAGTTTCTAGCTCTGGCACTTAGGGAACAAGCAGCATATGGAAGCACTCTCTCTCTGCCTCTCAAAGAAGAGAAAAAAAAAAAGTGCCAGTAAAAAGTGTTGATGAGTGATGTCCACATCTGGGAGAGGGCAAATGGATATAGCCACTTGGAAATACCACAGGTACTTAATCTACCTGAGTTGAAAGTAAGCACAACCTATAACCCAGCAAATCCCTCCCTCAGTATACATTAGAAACATATTTACATATGAATTAAAAACAATGTTCAAAAACGTTCAGGATGACATTACTAGGCAGATCCTGGAAACAAGCCAAATAACCATGAATAAAGTATGGTACTGTTATATAATAGTATTTTATGTAGCAATGAAAAAAACTGCAATCACTTGCAGTGATGTTTGGATGAATGACCGAGTGGAAGAAGTCAGAAGAACACAAAAGTACACAATACTGCATAGGATTCTGCATGCAATCAAAACCTAGGCTGGCTATCTAGTTATCTTCTGAAGAAAGTGCTGGGGGTGGCACAGTATGTGTATAGGTTAAGATTCCATCTGTGGCACCAGCATCCTATATGGGTCCCAGTTTGAGTTCCAGCTACCCCACCTACAATCCAACTCCCTGCTGTTGGTCTGAGAAAGCAACAGAGGATGGCCCATGTGCTTGGGCCTCTGCAACCACATGGGAGACCCAGAAGAAGCTCCTGGCTTTGGATTGGCTCAGCTCCAGGCATTGCAGGAGTGAACCAGTGGATGGGCGACATTTCTCTCTGTCTCTCCCTCTCTGACTCTACGAAACGAAGGAACGAAGGAACGAAGGAACGAAGGAAGGAAGGAAGGAAGGAAGGGAAGGGAAAGGAAGGGAAGGAGAGAGGGAGGGGGAAAGGGGAAGGGGGAGGGGGGAGAGAGAGAGAGAAAGAAAGGAAGAAAGGAAGGAAGGAAGGAAGGAAGGAAGGAAGGAAGGAAGGAAGGGAAAAAAGAAAGAGAGAGAGAGAGAGAGAGAGAGAAAGTAAATGCTGTTAATGTTCTTGACCCACATGGTGGATGGGAATTGTGATTTCACACAATTGTACATGCAGCTGTTATCTGTGCTGATTTCCACTCTTCAATGTTTTTTTTAAAGATACAGACTGGCAGACTTGGAGATAGCAGACAACTCCTTTATTTTTTTTTGCAAAAGACAGCAAAAGCGGTGCACACGGGGGGTGGGTAGTACATGGTAGAGCAAAGTGATGTGTTTATAATTCTTACGTGAATCATCCAGGAGCAAGAACAACAATAGAGGGGAAAGAGGGAGAAGAGCAAGAGCAATGATCTGGAGTCAGCAAGAGAAGAGGAGGAGGTGGGTGCTTTGGGGAGGAGCCCCGAGAGCTGTCCTAGATAGACGGGGGAGGGGAGCAGGGAGCGGACACTGAGGATGGCGGGTAAGCAGGCTGAGAGCTGCAGTCTGTGGAAATTCTCTTTTCATTTTCTCAAATTCATCAGTTACGAGGGAAGACTGGAGAGGAGGGGAGGCCTGCAATTTTTGATAGGAAGAAACACAAAATAGCTGTTCAGGAAAGTGGAATGAGAAAGCATACTTGGTGGCTCACCCTAAGGTCCCAGCAGAGGTTTGCAAGGCTGAGCAAGGCCAGTCAGCATGGTGAGTTTCCTTGCCACAACCTCAGCACACGTGCCAGTCACACACGAGGCAGAAAGTTGGATTTAATTTGGTCTTGACAAAGCAAAAAGAGGTGGAAGGAACCACAGGTTGTATGCCAGGAAATGATGTTAAGTGACCACAGTTCAAATAAGGATGGGAGAGAAAGGACCCAAGAGGACTGACCAAACATAAGCAAACAGGTGGCTGGAGCAGTGGATTAAGGCTCCCGATGGGGCCGTCACACATAGGGCTACTGTGGGCAGGGAGGCGGGCGGGAAGTGATACGTGGGCTACAGGACACGGGAGCACAAGAAGAGGTCCAGCAAGGATGCTGGACT
The DNA here is from genome assembly GCF_033115175.1 of Lepus europaeus. NCBI lineage: Eukaryota > Metazoa > Chordata > Mammalia > Lagomorpha > Leporidae > Lepus > Lepus europaeus. The sequence continues at coordinate 65,250,842 of NC_084827.1, read as the reverse complement.
TGGGTGCTGCTGAAGCCAATGCCGTGTGTTCTCCACTCAGGGAGCAAGCAGGGAGGAGCACTCAAGCACCTGGGGGTCAGGGAGCTGGAAAAATCATCTCTGGGAAAAAAATCAAGCTCCAATCTGGTCAAGTCTCGAGACCTGCCCTGTCCAACATGAGAGCCCCTGGCACCACTCAGCACCTGAAATGTGGCAGGGGGAACTGAGGAACATTTTCAACATTACAGCATTTCAATTAATTGGAATTTTAAAATGGATACTCAATCAGTTACTGGAAAACTTTTCATGTTCCCAGAATAACTTGACTATGTAAAACTACTTTTTTAACTGTCAACTGTATGAAATTTAATTACAGATCAAGGACTCTGGTAAAAATGGCAATGAGGCACGACCAGGACACTCTCCCCATCCCAAGTTAAGGAACAGGAGGTAGAAGAGAGGCAGCCACCACTCTGGAGAGCTGCACGGGAAGTGGAGTCCCTAAGGGAGGGCCAGGTGTGAAGCAAGATGGCCTGGATAAGGAAGCAATAAGGCACAGGTGACCCCCGTGATGACAGATGGAGTAACAGGGCAGAGCAAAGGGGCTTTGAGATGAAGGAGTGTGGGCAAAGGGGGCGCCTCTGTCTCCACTGCTGCAATTTTCATAATCAGGAAATTCATGCACGTCATTGTGACTGACCCTTCCTCCTCCCAACACTCTGGCTGAACCCCTATTATCTGGAGGCTAGATCCCCTGAACTGGTTCTTTGTCTTATCATTTTTTCTACTTTGTCTTTTTGGTCCAGTTTTGAGACGTCTTTATCTTCCAGCTCTTCTACTGAGTGTTAATTTCTGGCATCAAACTTCACAGTTCAGGACGTGTGCTTCAGCCCTCTGGACGCTCCTTTGTATGGCACTGTGTTCTGGTTTCAGGGATGCAAATTTTTCTTTCTGAAGCTACTATTGGCATCCTCAAGCATCAATTCAAATTCAGTTTTTGTTCGTGTTTGTCCACTTGTTTTCAGTTTTATTTTCCCTACCTGGCCACAGTGTCTTGCCAGGTCCTATCCTGGGTATGTTTACTGTAGCTCCTGTTATCTTTGAGTGGGGGGGACCCCTCAGAAACCTTGCTTCTCCTGGTTCTGCTCACACTTGGGCGTGGGGGATTGAAGAGCTGGCTGGAAGCCCTGAGCTTCACTACCAGGAGGCTTACTGAAGGGTGATCTCACCTCTGTTCAAAGAGAAACCTTAGTGTATCTTCATTTTTATTTATTCACTTTATTTGAAAAGTGGAGAGACTGGGCGGGAAAGACGGAGGGAATGGGAGAAAGATCTCCAATCCATTGGTTCACTCCCCAGGTGTCTGTAACAGCCAGGGCTGGGCCAGGCTGAAGCTAAGAGCCAGGAATTCAATACAGGTTTCCCATATGGGTGGCAGGAACCCACCTACTTGAGCCATCATGTGCTCCCTCTAGAGCAGGCATTAGCAGCAAGCTGGAATCAGGAGTGAAGCTGGGACCCGAACCCAGGCACTCTGATGTAGGATGCAGACATCCCACATGGCACCTTAATAGCTACGCCAAATGCCTTCCCCCGTCAGTATCTTTAGAGCGTCCCACCTGGCTGGACAGACTGCTCAGAAGGAAAGTAGTCTTTACTTTCTATTTAGATAGTCAAATCCAAATGCCCAGGTTCTGTCAGCTAAAAAGGGAAGCAGACGGGAAATCTCAGCATTCCATACATGGCTGATGACTCAATCTATTTTTACAAAAATACTTGTGCCCTAAGCTGTGCTGATTGATCCTAGTGGGCAATCTACAGTGTTTAAAACTCCAGCCTTGGGGCCGGCACTGTGGTGCAGTGGGTTAAAGTCCTGGCCTGAAGCGCCAGCATCCCATATGGGCGCCTGTTCTAGTCCTGGCTGCCCCACTTCCGATCCAGCTCTCTGCTATGGCCTGGGAAACCAGAAGAAGATGGCCCAAGTCCTTGGGCCCCTGCACCTGTGTGGGAGACCCGGAAGAAGCTCCTGGCTCCTAGCTTCAGATCGGCACAGCTCCAGCCATTGCGGCCAATTGGGGAGTGAACCATCGGATGGAAGACCTCTCTCTCTCTCTTTCTGTCTCTGCTCTCTCTGTGTAACTCTGACTTTCAAATAAATAAATAAATCTTAAAAAAAAAAAAAAAAAAAAAAAAAATCCAGCCTCCTGCAGTACATCCCATGGTAGGGGTAGGGAAGAGGCTCCAGGAGCTAGATTCTAACCACTTCTCAAACAGATTTTAGTCTACTCTCCTTAAAAGAGCAGATGCCTTCCTTCACCCCCATTTCTACCCGTTCTTGGACTTTCTGAAGATTCGGCAATTCAGATGAGAATGGTTCCCAGGTTTCTCCTACGTAGGAGTAACGGTTTGCTTTCTCACAGCCGAGGGGGCATCCCCTGCCTATGTGCTTGCTACCTCAAGTGCTGCTGCTGCTGCTTCCTCTTCTGCTCTTGTCGTCCTCAATTCTGCGCTCTCAAACATGCCTGGTCATCTCCCAGTCCAGAAGGTTTATACCCAACAGCACAGCACATGAATTCCCCTTTGACCCACTAAGTGAGAGGCCGACTTGGCAACACAAAACCGTACCTGCCACTCAATGTGAGTCAACCCAGAGTGCTGAAAGATGAGATAACATACACAGTACACATTAACGTAACTATGTAGAAAAGCCTTACAAGGTAATTATTAGCTACTTTAATGGTCATTGTTTTAAACAGTATACATTAGACACTTAGAAACTGATACCTCCCTAACTTGATCATCTTAACATCCTATGGGCTGAGCTGGGCAAGGTTCTACTTAATAACTCTGTGGTCAGCTTTCTGCCAGCACTGGGTAGGAGCACTTGCTGTTTGTACCAGTTACGTCCAGGACCAGAGGTGTCACTAGCCAGCACCCAGTTTACTCACCCATCGGTAGCAGGCTTCTTCCGGAGTATGCTTGGCCGGGGTGACGAGCCCTGGGCTGGAGCGTTGGTGCTGGCACTCTGACTGTGGGTCTGCACCACGGTTGTTGCTGCTGGAGCAGCACTGAATGGATTGCTAATAGGGTTGGCTACAATTGTGGCTCCATCTGCCAAGACCACTGCTGGAAAAAGACAAGAAGGCAGGAGAGAACAACCAGGAGAGAGACAGAGAAGAAACGTTACTAAAATGTCATTAAGACATAACAAAATGATTAGACCACTGGCATTAGGTAAGTATCCAACTTCAGGAAAAGGTGCAGGAGAACAGTGTAGTGGAGAAAAGTGCCTGAAAGCAGATAGCACAGTGGGAGGATTCTAAGTACTGATGAACATGATCAATTCCACTATGTCCACTTCATAATCACAGTCACTACTGAATGAGATAAAATACACAAGGCAGGACACAGACTATCATAGTATCTCACTCTATTAGGTACCTTTACATTTTTACTTATATGATTTTTGTCATTCTTTAATTCTAAGAAATTTTTAATTTGGGAGGCCAGTGTTGTGGGTGCACTGGGATAAGCCGTGGCTTGCAATGTCAGCACCCCATATTAGAACATCAGTCTAAATTCTGGCTGCTCTGCTTCTGATTCTGATCCCTGCTAATACACCAGGGAAGCTAGCAGCAGATGGTCCAAGTACTTGGGTCCCTGCCAATATGCAGGAAACTGGGATGGAGCTCCTGGCTCCTGGCTCTGGCCTGGCCCAGCCCTGGCTGTTGTGGACATCTGGGGAATGAACCAGCAGATGGAAGATCCCTCTTTCTCTTGCTCTGCCTTTCAAATAAATAAATATTTTAAAATTTTATTTTGGGGCCCAGCATCAAGGTGTAGTGGGTTAAGCTGCCACCAGTAGCACTGGCATCCCATGTGGGTGCTGACTCAAGTCCTGGCTTCTCCACTCCTGATCCAGCTCCCTGCTAATGGCCTGGGAATGAAGTGGAGGATGGCTCAAGTCCTCGGTCCCATGTACCCATATGGGAGACCTGGAAGAAGCTCCAGCCTGGCCTAGCCCCAGCAATTGAGGTCATTTGGGGAGTGAACCAGTGGATAGAAGAGCTCTCTTTCTCTGTTGCTCTTTCAAGTAAATATTTTAAAAATTTTATTTTTGGGGCCAGTGTTAAGGTTTAGCAGGTTAAGTGACCACCTACAACACTGGCATCCCATATGGGTACTGGCTCGAGTCCCGGCTGCTCCACTTCTGATCCACCTCCCTTCTAATGGCCTGGGAAAGAAGCAGAGGATGGCCCAAGTCCTTGGTCCTCTGTACCCATGAGGGAGATCTGGAAGAAGCTCCTGGTTCCTGACTTCAGCCTGGCCCAGGCCCAGCCATTGAGGTCATTTGGGGATTGAACAAGTAGATGGAAAAGCTTTCCCTCTCTCTATGTAACTCTGCCTTTCAAATAAAATAAAATAAATCTTCAAAAAATTTTTTACCTTTTACTGACACATGAAAATTGAATATACATAGTAAGATATACCATGTGATAGTTCAAATCATGTAATGTTCAAATCAGGGCCCCAAGTTATCATTCCTTTATGGTGAAAACTTTCAAAATCCTTTCCTCAACAAGCTGGCTTTTTTTCTTTTTGTAAAATATCCAGTACACTTTTACCATTTATAATAATGTTATCATCATTATCCCCATTTTTAAAACTTTATATATTTACTTATTTATCTGAGAAGCAGATCCTCAGAGAGAAACATGGCATGTTTCCCATGCCTGCAATGGCCTTGGCCTGGGAGCCAAAGCCAGGAGCAAGAAAGCCAATCCAGGTCTCCCACATGGTATGGCAGGAACCCAAGCACCTGAGCTATCACTGCAGCCTCCCAGGGTCTGCATTACCAGGAAACTGGAGTCGGGAGTGAAGCCAGGAACAGAACCCAGGCACTCTGATGAGGAATGGGGTTGTCTTAACCAGTATCTTGACTGCTAGGCCAAATGCCCACTGCCACAATGATAACTAAGATTAATATTCCATCTGAGAAAAAGTCTTTTAACTACATCAGGAAAATAGCTAATCAATACTCCATTCACAGTGATTTATTCCATTTTCCAAAATGTCTATTCCACTAGTATTGTTTTTTTCAGATTTATTTACTTATATGAAAGGCAGAGTGACAGAGAGACCTTCCATCAAGTGGTTCATCCTTCAAATGGCTACAACTGCCGGGACTGGGTCAGGCCAAATCCAGAAGCCTGGAATTCCACCTGGGTCTCCAAGGTGGCAGGGGCTCAAGTACTTGGGTCATCATTTGTTGCCTTCCCAGGCACATTAGCAGGAAGCTGGACTGGAAGCAGAGGAGCTGGGATTCGAACCAGCACTCTGATATGGGACACAGGCATTGCAAGTGATGACTTAACCTGCTCTGCCACAATATTTACCCTTGTATCTCTTTTTAAATGCACTGACATCATTAGCTAACATTAGGATAAGATTTCACACTTTACATATAACTCTGAAGATCTAAGATGAACGAGAACACTACTTATAAGGTGAATCTGCCCCATAAACTAAGAGATTTTTATGGAATGCTTCTCATTATTGAGCAAATATTTATATCTGTTTATATATATTAGTCTGAATGTGTACAATGCCCCTGAGGCTAAGTTCTAAGTGACTCATGTTACAAAGAGGAAATTAAGGCCTATAGAAACTTCTCAAGACCCCAAAGTCAGCAAGCGGCAGAGCCAGATTTAAACCCAGGTTTATTTCTCTACCCTATGCCACCTTTCATACAAAAAAGTTAAAATTACCTGAGGTCTTTCCTTCAGGTTGTGGCTGCTGAGCACCCATCGGAGCAGGCTGAAGACCTTGTGTGCTAAGTGGGGTGGCTGAGTGAATGCCCTGTGTGCCAATTGGCGCAGGCTGGATCCCTGGCGTCCCAATGGGGGCTGGCTGGATGCCCTGCGTACTGATGGGTGCTGGCTGGATCCCCTGGATATGTCGAGCATGTGACGCATCCACTGTCATCAACTGCATGGGGTTTAGGTGGACTGTAGATGCTACTCCAACACCAGTCTGAGCTGTGATGGCAGAGTTTGGAGCCTGAGCTGAAACTAAAAATGACGCAAAGTGTGATTATAAGGTACTAGAGGCACAATCTGAATAAGACTTTCAAATGCCCAAAGTTAGCCAAGGGTTCTACAGGAAAAGAGTATGTAAACTCTGAGACTTCCAGACTGCTTTTCCTGGATTAGCAAAACAACACTACTTCTAAGTCAGAATGGTGATAGCTAAACAGAATTGCACTAAAATTGAAAACATAACAGTATCTCACAAAACAACAGAAGATTCCTAAGAGTACAGCTCTATCCATTCTACCTGTATACAAGTTTAAGAACTAACAAATATTATTTACATGATAATCCACAGGGTGGGATAAAACTATGCAACTACTACCAACACTACCTTTTCATATGATCTTTTCACAGATCACCAACATGGTGATTTAAGCCCTTATACAACCTTCAGATGTTTTAGCCTTATCTGAATCTGGAAATCTGAACCTAGAATAATTAATTCCCAAACTAGAAATAAGGCTAATCAATTTGTATCTCATTGCTAGCAAAAAATTAAAATGCAAAGTCATTTTAAAAGTGGGACTTGTTTATACCTGGATACTGTCGGATAGTGGACACCGAACTGGTAATTGGGGTGTAGGTGTGTGCTGCCAGTGGATATGCAGAAGGTGGGTAAGTTGGCAAAAAGTACTGGAACTGGACAGGAACAGAAGGTCTAGGGATGGAATAAAGACAGTGTGAAACAAAGTAGTTACTGGTTCTTTGCCTTTAAATGTCCCTCCTCACACCATTCGTAACTGCCCTGAGATTCTCTCAAACCATATCTTCCAAACTCTTAGATCAAAGGACAGACTGTAAAAAAATTTTTTTTTTTTTGTATTTTTGACAGGCAGAGTGGACAGTGAGAGAGAGAGAGACAGAGAGAAAGGCCTTCCTTTGCCGTTGGTTCACCCTCCAATGGCCGCCGCGGCGATCCGATGGCAGGAGCCAGGTGCTTCTCCTGGTCTCCCATGGGGTGCAGGACCCAAGTACTTGGGCCATCCTCCACTGCACTCCCTGGCCACAGCAGAGAGCTGGCCTGGAAGAGGGGCAACCGGGACAGAATCCGGTGCCCCGACTGGGACTAGAACCCAGTGTGCCGGCGCCGCTAGGCGGAGGATTAGCCTATTGAGCCGCGGCGCCGGCAGACTGTAAAATTTAAAAAAACAAAAAACAAGTGAATACAGCAAACAACCACATGTCAGTAAATCTAAAAACAGATATTTTATGGGTGCTTTTTGAAAAGAACATTTACGTTTTGTTAAACTGACTCACACAAATTCAGTAACGAAAATCTTCCGTGCTCAATTCTACAAAGAACAAACTGTTTTTAATGCCAAATTTTGTCAAATATATATAAAACAGATAATCCCAACCTCCTACAAATTGATTCAGAGATCAAAAAAAGAAGAAACAAAGTCTAACTTATTTTTCAAGATGTAGCCTTAGCACTAAAACAAGACACAGCATGAGAAGATAATAAACAAATCTCAATTTTCACTGTACACTGACACAAAAACAACTACACAGAATTACAGTAAGGATCATATAGTGGTCAGCGCTGTGGCGCAGTGGGTTAAAGCCCCGGCCTGCAGTGTCAGCATCCCATATGGGCACCAGGTAAAGTCCCAGCTGCTCCACTTCTGATCCAGCTTTCTGCTATGGCCTGGGAAAGCAGAAGATGGCCCATGTCCTTGGGCCCCTGCACCCACATGGGAGACCTGGAAAAAGCTCCTGGCTTCAGATCAGCTCAGCGCTGGCTGTTGCAGCCATTTGAGGAGTGAACTAGCGGATAGGAGACATCTCTCTCTCTCTCTCTCTCTCTCTGGCTCTACCTGTCTACATAACTGTCTTTCAAATAAATAAAATAAATATTTCAACAAAAAAATAAGATCATATAAAATTAAATACATCATGACCAAATAAGGTTTGTCAAAAGACAAGAATGATTCAACATTTCAATTTCCATTCATGTTTTAGATGATATTTAAAAAATCAGGGGAACAATCATTTGAAATGTTGCAAAATATATGTGCAAAATAATTTATGGCATTTCAATATTTATTCATGATGTAAATGCCTACAAAATAGGTATAAAAACTTTGAAAATGTTACCTACTCAAATCTACAAAGGAATTTCAGACGAATTTCCAGTCACTATCTTTAATTCACTAACATTTAATTGGAAACTCTATCCAACAAAATAACAGGTGTAAAAGATGAAAACACCTTCTTGCCATGCCCCCAACTATCCTTAATTATATAAACATCTATATTAGAAATCCAAGAGAATCCATAAAACTTCAGAGTAACAGGAGTATTTGGCAAAGGGGGATTAGCATAATACTAATATATTAAAACCTGTAAATATTCCTACACACAATAATAAAAATGATATTTAAAAATCATCTGGGGAACTTTCCAGAAGACTGAGGGGGGAATAGTGCTGCCTGCTCAGGTTGCACAAAGTACATGCTCCTTCCTTCGCTCCACACTGGCTCTACCTGGCTCACTGGCTGAAGAAAATGGTTAAAAAAAATCACTTACTATGATGTTTTGGGGGTTCAAACCCATTATCACTCAGGAAGAATTGAAAAAAGTTAAAAGTTGGTCTTAAAAATACCACCTTTGATAGAATGACAAATGCCCTAAACAACACTCTGGCCTCAGAATCAGCCCTTAAGGCATTTGGATATGTCTAAAGTGCCCATGACAGCATTTCAGGCAAGGAAAGCCAAGACACTGTGGCAAAAAATGGCCTACATGAAAGATCTCTGTGAGTGAGATCCCAGTGGAAAGAAGGGACCATCAAAGAAGGAAGGTACCTTTCTCTGAAGGGAGGAGAGAACTTTCACTTGGCATATGGCCCTGTCTAAATAATGACAGAGTTTGTGGACTTAAAGGCTTCCATAGCCTTGGCAGCTCATGACAAGAGCCTAGAGTGATCACTGACGTCATAAATAAGAGTATCAATTGTTAAATCAACAACAGGAGTCACTGTGCACTTGCTCCACAAGTAGGACCTCTGTCTTTAATGAGTTGTACTATGAGAAATAACAGTGAAACTTGTGTTCAAATAGTATTTTTTACTTTGTGTGTCTGCGTGGGTGCAAACTGTTGAAATCTTTACTTAGTATAGAATTGATCTTTTGTATATAAAGATAATTAAAAATGAATGAATCTTTATGAAGATGGGATATAAGACAGAGTAGGAGGTGGGATGTGAGTGGGGGTGGGAGGGCAGGCATGGGGGGGAAGAACTGCTGTATTCCAAAAGCTATACCTATGAAATTTATATTTATTAAATAAAAGCTTTCTAAAAAAAAAAAAAATACCAACTTTGCAGCAGCTGCCTTGGCAAAGAAGTTGTCACTACCTGGGATGTCCGCATCCCACTGAAGTCCCTGGTTCAAGTCCTGGCTACTCTACTTCCTATTAAGCTTCCTGCTAATGAATACTCTGGGAGACAGTAGATGATGGCTCAAGTACTTAGGTCACTGCCACCCACATGGCTTCTGGCTCTGGCCCATCCCAGCCCTGGTTGTGGTGGGCATTTGGAGAGTAAACCAGTGAAAGGAAGCTCTCTCTCCTTCTTTAACATAAAAAAATAAATAAAAACACCAGCCTGGTAAGAATCCAAATGGAGACAAGTTGAAACAAATTTTGGGGGGCCAGCATTCTGATGCAGTAAGTTAACAGCTGCTTACGATGATGGCATTCTACATCAGAGCACTAGTTGCTCTGCTTCAGATCCAGCTCCCTGCTAATGCCCGAGAAGGAAGTGGAAGATGGCCCAAGGACTGGGGTCCCTGCCAGCCCACAGAGGACACCTGGGCAGAGTTCTGGGCTCCTAGATTCGACCTACACCAGCCCCGGAAATTATAGCCATTTGGGGAGGGAAACAATGAATGAAAGAACTCTTTGTCTCTCCCTCACTCTGTCACTCTGGCTTTCAAATAAATTAAAAAAAAAATCTTTAAAGAAAACCAGATTTCTGGGGCCGGCGCCATGGCTCACTTGGTTGATCTTCCACCTGCAGCACCGGCATCCCATATGGGCGCCGGGTTCTAGTCCCGGTTGCTCCTCTTTCAGACCAGCTCTCTGGTCTGGCCCGGGAAGGCAGTGGAAGATGGCCCAAGTGCTTGGAGACCAGGAGGAAGCACCTGGATCCTGGCTTTGGACTGGCGCAGCTCCAGCAGTGGAAGCCATTTGGGGAGTGATCCAACGGAAGAAGACCTTTCTCTCTGTCTTTCTCACTGTCTATAATAAATATCTGTCAAATAAAAAAAAAAAAAAAAAGAAAACAAGATTTTTCAAGTTTACAAAGTCCTCGTTGATGCAAAAAGGGAATTATGTGACAAAAGAGAACAGTCAATTGAGGGTGGAGCAGAAGGCCTGGTTCCCCCATGGTCACCTGCGTTGTGTTTTCTGGAGAAGAAAGGGATGCAGAGAGAACAGCAAGGTTATTAAAAAAGTAGCCTCAGAAGATTAGATAATGCTGTAATAAGAACGCTGGCTCTGCAAAAATAATGGGTTTTTGGACAAACGTGAAGGCCAAGGAGATTAGAAAAGAGCAATGAAGTGCTGTTCCAATTGCTGAGTTCTGGAGGTTCAAGTAAGAAGTCATCAAATGGTACCTGGACGGTTTTACACAGTCAGTCTCTGTGCATGGAATGCCCGCATGCATCAGCCCTACAGAGATGTACAAGCTACAAATGCGGGCAATTTGACAGAAGAAAATTCCAGACGTTCATATTTTAAGGTAAGAAAGATGGCCTGAAAATAATATTGCACGGAGGAGCCCAGAAGCCAGCAGAAACTACCATTGTGCTACATCTGAAGAAGTATGCTCTGTTACTCAGCAAAGAGACGTTTTCACGTGTATGGAAAACAGTGATCGAAGCATGACGTGGCTTCAAAAAGCCAACCTCCACTCTGGACAACAGAACCCAGTCACCATCTCTCACCCAGGTCACACTGTCAAGCATGGAGATACCAGGTACGTGTCAAAGCCATGAAATTCATTAACAACTTTATAAAAAGGGTCGCCTAACCACTGAATTCAAAGAAAGGCTTTCTCTTTCCTGAGAGGAAGGAAGCAGCAAAGACTGATGAAAAGGGTCAGATGGAACTGGCAGATGTTGACCCAACTCAGGAAAGATGGCATCATTACAATGGAGAAACGTATAAGGATGATGAACGTCATTCCAGAAAGGGTGTTCAGGGTCAGATCTCTGAATGGGGTCAGCAAATAACTCACTGCTGCCATTTCATACACAGCAGTGAATGAGTGAAGAACCAAAATCCGCGTGCTTCATTATTTGCTACTTTTTAATATTCAACTACAGTGTTTCAAAAGTTAAATGAAGAGGGCCAGCACTGCAGCACACCAGTTAAGTTATCTGCAACGCTGGCATCTGTATGAGTGCTGACTCGAGTCCTGAGTGCTCCAACTTCTGATCCAGCTCTCTGCTAACGCACCCGGTAAACACCAGATGATGGCCCAAGAAGTTGGGCCCCTGCCACCACATGCAGACCTGGATGGAGTTTCTGGCTCCTGGCTTCTGCATGGCCCAGCCCTGACTATTGCAACCATTTGCTGAGTGAACCACTGGATGGAAGCTCACTCACTCTGTCTCTGTCTCTCCTTCTCTTTTCTGTAACTCTGCCTTTCAAATAAAATTTGAAAAAATTTATTTAAAAAATTTATTTAAAAAAAAGTTAGGAGGCTGGTGCTGTGTCATAGCAGGTAAAGCCGTCACCTGCAGTGCTGGCATCGCATATGGGCGCCGGTTCGAGTCCCAGCTGCTCCACTTCCGATCCAGCTCTCTGCTATGGCCTGGGAAAACAGTGGAAGATGGCCCAAGTCCTTGGGCCCCTACACCCCATAGGGGAAGACTTGGAAGAAGCTCCTGGTTCCTGGCTTTGGATCGGCTCAGCTCCGACTGTTATAGCCAATTGGCAGGTGAACCAGCAGCTCGAAGACCTCTCTCTCTGCCTCTCCTTCTCGCTCTGTGTAACTCTGACTTTCAAATAAAATAAATAATCTTAAAACAAAAATTAAGTGAAGATTAAGTGCAAATATAAACGCTAAAAAAAATGCATCCAATTCTGAAATTACTTCATGTACATGGAGTACATGAAGTACTGTACATGGGACAGGGCAATGGGGTGAGAAAGGGAGATATAAATATGGAATGGGGAAGGTAACAGACCTGAACTAGAGGCATCTGCATGCACTCAAAATGTTCTAAAACTGTTATCCACTTCCCACTGCTGCCCGCTGGAAGGGCTTAGGAGAAATGACAGTTCCTGGCAGTAAGCAGGGCCAGTGCCTAGATCTTGCTTCCTAAATTATCAAAGTCTCCTTGGAAAAACAGCAGTGTCTAGGGCACCCATAAAATTGAAGGGGAACACAGGAAAATAAGGCAGGACTAGAATGGAGGGAACCTAAGGCTCCTGCCATCGGAACAGCGCGGTGGCCATTGGAGGGTGAACCAACGGCAAAAGGAAGACCTTTCTCTCTGTCTCTCTCTCACTGTCCACTCTGCCTGTCAAAAATTAAAAAAAAAAAAAAAAACCCTCACGAAGTGATCAGAAGGGAGCCCCAAGAACCAAGCTGCAGACAATTTGAGACCCATAACAAAGAAATGTATTATAATGATAAATAAAATCCACGACCTTGGTGTGATTTAAAAAAAAAATTCACAAAATAGTAAATGGAGGAGGATAAGGGAACGTTTCTTTACATTAGAATGCCAACTGATAAACAGGGAGGAAATGCTAGTCAGAGAACACCACCCCTGGGGCCAGTGCTACAGCACAACTGTTTACGCCACTGCCTATGACGCAGGAATCCAACGTGAAAGCTGGTTCAAGCCCCAGCTGCTCCACTCCCGATCCAGCTCCCTGCTAACGTGCAGCCAAGGATGACCCAAGTGGGAAACCCAAATGAAGCTGCTAGATCCTGGCTCCTGGCTCCTGGCTCCAGCCTGGCCCAGCTCCACCCCTGGAGGCCATCTGAGGAGTGAACCAGTGGATGGAAAGTCTCTGTCTCTCCTACTCTCTCTCTGTAACTCTGCCTTTCAAATAAATAAATCATAAAAAACAAAAAAAGAAAAGAAAAAGCCACTATTTTCAAATTATCATATTAATATTTGGCTCAGCCATAAAACTTTACTGGAGAACATGGAACAGTATTTTTGAACAGAATGTTTGCTTACAAAGGAGAAAAATGTGCCTTTTAGAGTAGAGAAAGTGGCACCCATGCCCTTCACTAGGTAATTCGCATGAACATAACCAACAATGGGGTGGGTAGCATGAGCTCCCTGACTTACCCACAGTGAGAAAATGCATCACTTAAGTGGGGCCTCTACAGAAATACCTAACATGAATGTACCCAGGAGGAAACACGGTTACATTCATTCTACAAAGCTCTTCAACATGACTACAGTCTCGGAGGATGGAGAGGTCAGGAGTCACTTCCCATCCCTGTGATGTGCTCATGGGAGAGAACGACCTGGTTCTCAGGGCCATAAACGGAGGTGGTGAGGGATAAGAGGTCAAGAGGCCACAGCTCTTAGTTTCAAATACAAAGTTAAACACAAAACAAAGAAAACATGGATATTAGGCATACAAAAGGAGAATGGCTTAAAAATTAGCACATTTTCATAATATTAAAAATAAATCATGCAATGTTTTATTTTCAGGGAGAAAAATTGAAAATACATATAAACATAGGACATATTTGTGGGACATTTTGTTTTACTGAAAACTCAACACAATGAATGACACAAGAGGGCAGGGTAACCGACACACTGCCTCCTACCTGTTATCACTTCGGGTTTCCATGGCCACAGGATTCGGAGAGGCTCGATGGCCTGAAATGGGAATCAGGCTGCTCCTCTCTGCAGGGTAATCGGGCTGGATACGAGGAGAAGTGTGTGTGATCTGCTGAGGCACCACCTTAGCTACAAACAGTAAAATCCAATCGCATTACCACTCACATATGTTTACTGGCCTGCCAAAACATTCTGGGCTAGCAGCAATCATATGAATTATTCAAATCCAATAAGCCAGTGAAATATTCATACTATTATTTGTTAAAGCAAAGCTTAACATTAATATCAAACAGAAATATCAGCAACCAGGCCCTTTCCTCTTGACCTGGCTTCTCAAAGATTTTTTTTTTTTTTTTTTTTTGGCAGGGTGGGAGGAGCTAATAAAAAAAAAAAGAACAAACTTTCAATACAAAAATGGCAAAGAACTTAAATTCTACTCCAGAGCCAAAAGCTAATCAGCAACAATTACTTTCCAAGTCTGTTTCCTCATCCAGAAGGATGCAGGATGCTTGCCCTAGATTACTACTTAAGAGTTCCCAAGGTCCTCTGAGTGTACTGTGACTTCGGATAATATGTCATAGCAAAAGCAAAATCAGCATGCCCACAGGGTTTCCAAATTCAATCTGATGATCAAATCTTGCTCTTTTTTATGGCTTGCAACCAAATTTTGTCTAGAAAGTATAACTGACCTGGGACACACTTTACTGTACCTCTGGCTGAAGATTTGCAAAGCAAAGCTATGACCTGTATCAGAAGATAAAGAGGGACAACTTCCTTGTATGTGAAGATCCAGATTACACCGGTGACAGGCACAGAAGCACAGAAGACTAAGGTGAGGTCCAGTATCACTGACCATCAGGACTGAGCTGTGCAGTCACCATCTCACCAGCTGGCTGCTAAGGAGGCAGCTGGGGACGTCCCTGCAGGATGGCTGTGGGCTGCCAATCTGACCACCTAGAATGACACTCCTCGGCCGATGCTGAGAGAAGCTGGCACCCAGGTTTCCCTTCAGGCAGGTAAGCAGAGTGGATGCTCATAAGAAGCAAGTTAGCCTTGTGTTTTCACTGGGCTCCCTAAAAGGCGGGAGAAAATAACGCTTCCAGCAGAAATGAAGCTGCCACTTGGCAGAGTATTTAACCCATGGCTAGTAAGCAGACACTTGTCATAATTTTAAATCTTTAGGTTTTTTTACTCACCAAAAACCCAACACAATTTTTAATTAAAAGCCAAAGGAGGGGCAGGCACTGTGGCTCACTTGGCTAATCCTCCACCTGCAGCACCGGCATCCCATATGGGCGCCGGGTTCTAGTCCCTGTTGCTCCTCTTCTGTCTAGCTCTCTGCTGTGGCCCGGGAAGGCAGTGGAGGATGGCCAAGGTGCTTGGGCCCCTGCACCTGCATGGGAGACCAGGAGGAAGCACCTGGCTCCTGGCTTCGGATCAGCTCAGCGCGCCGGCTGTAGCAGCCATTTGGGGGGTGAACCAACGGAAGGAAGACCTTTCTCTCTGTCTCTCTCTCACTGTCTATAACTCTACCTGTCAAATTAAAAAAAAAAAAAAAATTTAAAAAGCCAAAGGAATATGTAGCACAGAAAGTGTTAAGTCTGCTACAACACTATCTTCAAAGAAAATCCCTATTTTCTGAATTTTTTTTTTAAAGATTTATTTATTTACTTGAAAGTCAGAGTTACACGGGGGGGGTGGAGCTGCGCCAATCTGAAGCCAGGAGCCAGAAGCTTCTTCCAGGTCTCCCATGCAGGTGTAGGGGTCCAAGGACTTGGGCCATCTTCCACTGTTTTCCCAGGCCGTAGCAGAGAGCTAGATCGGAAGTGGAGCAGCTGGGTCTTGAACCGGCACCCATATGGGATGCCGGCGCTTCAAGCCAGGGCGTTAACCAGCTGCACCACAGCACCAGCCCCAGAATGATGTTCTCATCTGATTCTGCCTTCTGTAACTCTGAACACATTTTGTGGGCCAGACCATGAGGTAGATAAAGATGGTATTCAGGGGCTGGCACTGTGGCATAGTGGGTAAAAGCTGCCACCTGCAGTGCCAGCATCCCATATGGGTATTGGTTCGAGTCCTGGCTGCTCCTCTTCCGATCCAGCTCTCTGCTGTGGCCTGGGAAAGCAGTACAAGATGGCCCAAGTCCTTGGGCCCCTGCACTCTCGTGGGAAGACTCAGAGGAAGCTCCTGGCTCCTGGCTCCAGATCGGCACTCTGGCCATTGAGACCCATTGGGAAGTGAACCAGCTCGCTCTCTCTCTGCTTCTCTTTCTCTCTCTGTGTAACTGACTTTCAAATAGATAAATAAATCTTTAAAAAAAAAAGATGGTATTCAGTTGGAAACGAGCATTCACCAGAAGATCCACGCTGGCAATTCATCAAGCTTGTCTTCCCTGACCTAAAACATCCCCATTAGTAACAATGGCTGAACTCAATGTGCAAACTCACCTGGCAAAAGCAAGAGTAACTTGGAAAAGTCACTTAAGTGATTCTAACATATCTTCTACACCCCAACTTAAAAATCAATGCTCTAATGCTATAATAGTTATAATGTTATAACAGTACCTTCTCAACCGAGGTACTGTTTATAGAGACCCTATGATGATGTAACAAAGAAATACTTGGGTTAGAATACAAAAGGAAAACAAACCTGGACCATGAAGCTGACGGGACGTAGGAACGAACACAGTCTAGGCTCCGGGAACTTTCAGTGAGTTTACTTCTACAACGTGATCACATAGAGGACACGAATGCTGCCCTGAGCACAAGGTCAAGAGGAATCCGGACAGTCACCCTGGGGCACGTGCCCTCTTGGCTGGTCTGCTCTTCTTTGTAGCCACACACATACGTGCAGGCTCTTGACCATACACCTTCAGAGCATGGGCTTGGCTCTATCACTACAGCACTGAGGACCACTCCCGACTCCATTAGGCAGAGCCAGAAAACAGTGTGAAATGACAATACAGAACAATCCAAGATCTTTTCCAAAAAAAAAGTGTTAATGCTAAAACTACACACATATACACAAAACTTCCTTCCACGAAAGTGAATTTAACTCAGAGGGATAAGAGTCACTCCAAGGCCAAGTCACAACGAGCAGGAGCACAAGAAAACTCAAGCAGCAGCACTCCCTCTGCTAAATCCTTCTGAGGAGCCCAGCACCCAGACAGGGCTGGCACGTCCTGCACGCTACCATTATTCCAGAAAAGTTCCCTCCAAGATGCCTGACGGGCCAGGAAGCTACAGCCTACCCGATGTGTGCAGGAAGGAGGGCTGGGACCCAACAGGTAGGGAAGCCACACCTCTGCGTCCAGTGACCACATTTCTGACAGCTCTCTCTACAAAAGGCAGTTTTACTTCTAAAAGCACACTACAGTAAAAACATGGCAGCCGTCCCACATGTTCAGGAGCAGAGAAGAGCAAAATGATGTGCTCAGTGTCACAGACTCGAGGCAGAGGGGACACTGGAAACGAAGACCTCGTGAGCTCCACAGAGCAGCCTTCTGCCTCCAAAGCCACAGCCGCTGCTTTGGAAGCTGTGGGAGTGAGATCTCCTTCCAGAGGATAAGCACTGGCACAGTGCGGCCCTGGGCCCGATCCAGCCTGCTGCCTGTTTCTGCATGGCTGATGAACTAAAAATGGGTTTACATTTTAAATGCTTAGCGATGAAAATCAAAAGAAGAGTATTTTCTGGCACATGAAATTCTACCTTCTCTGCCCCTAAGTAAAGCCTTACTGGATCCATTCACACCTGTATTTCCATGTCTATGGCTGCTTTGGTGACGAAGAACCATGTGGGTACAGATCCTGAGACGGTGGCTATAAGGCCTCAGAGGAAAAAATCTGCTAGGGCCAGCACTGTGGCACAGCAGGCTAAACCACCACTACCAAAGCCATATCAGAGTACTGGTTAGTCCTGGCTACTCAAGTGCCAATCCAGCTCTAAGCTAGTGTACCTGCAAAGGCAGCAGATGACGGCTTAAGTACTTTTGTCCCATGTGAGAGGCCGCATGGACTTCCTGATTCTTGGCTTCAGGGGTCACTGGTGGAATGAAACAGCAGATGGAAGATCTCTATCTCTTACCCTGCTTCAAATAAATAAATCTTTTAGAAAAAGAAAAAGGTTGCCAACCTCTGCTCTTTTTTTTATTTGACAGGCAGAGTTAGACAGTGAGAGAGAGAGAGACAGAAAGGTCTTCCTTCCATTGGTTCACCCTCCAAATGGCCGCTACAGCCGGTGCACTGAGCTGATCTGAAGCCAGGAGCCAGGTGCTTCCTCCTGGTCTCCCATGCAGGTGCAGGGGCCCAAGCACCTTGGCCATCCTCCACTGCCCTCCTGGGCCACAGCAGAGAGCTGGACTGGAAGAGGAGCAGCCTGGACTAGAACCCGGCGCCCATATGGGATGCCAGTGCCGCAGGCGGAGGATTAACCAAGTGAGCCATGGCGCCGGCCCCAACCTCTGCTCTTAATGACTAAAGTTTGACTGCCAGAAACTTTTTGCATTACCCAAGGATGCTGGCTCAACAATGTGTCAAAGTGGACAGGTTCTCTTCATTTTAGACCTCTGCTTTCCTTGTTTTGAGTTACTGTATGGTGAACTTATTTCACGACAAGGCACACACAGAAGTCAAGTCTGATGACTGCAAGTCCAAACTAAAGTTAAAGTATTCAAAGCCTGTTATCCTCTTTTCTTCCTACTGTCAATGAATGCCAAATCTGTACAGTAAGTAATATTAAAAGAAAGTGAAGTGTTGCTTTCAAACCCAACAACAAAAACAACCAGCCAGCAACATGGAGGCCAGGTCAGAGAGGCTGAAAAAGCCCTCCCGGGCGTGTGTGAAGGCTGCATGACACTCACCAACCGGGATGTTTGAGGTGGTCACAGCAGTCGCATGGGACGAATGGGAGGGCATCGTCATGGTGACAATCGTACTCGTAGGAGCTTGTGTGTGTGACACAGATCCTGAAATGCGGGGAGAGAGGAAATTATCTAACAATGCTCTTGGGACAAGTGAAACCAATTTTTCTAGCCTATTTTCTTCTCTGACTGAAGGCAAGAAACATGAAAAATGAACTCAGTATTTCTGCTGCCTCTTTTCCCATGGTGGGGGTGGTGGGGTGATGGTGGTGAAGAGCAGATTCCCGACTTACCGGCTGTCGTTGCTGACGGAATGGTGTTGGTCGCCAGAATCGGTGCCACTGTTGCTGCCGCCACGGGTGTACCAGTGCTGAAGATGGTCTTCTGTGGGGGAAATCCCACAGCGGGGTCACGAGTCAGCATGCTTCCCACCCCACCGAGTCTCAACCCAATCCCTGCCTCCACGACGGCCAGGTCCTCAGCCCAAGTGGGCACCGGTGGCTCTTCAGCTCCGGCTTTACCTGCGCCATGGTGTGCAGCTGCTGCTTTGGCGTTCCCAGAGCGGGGTGATTCGGCAGTGTGATTCTCGTCGTCACGTCCCGCGACTGGGCAGGCCGCTGGATGTTGATCGCTGCGGACGGCGGGTGCTGGATAGACAGGGTTGGCCGACTGAAAGGACACAGAGACACTGTAACTTTTCCAGCACCAACGCAGGCAGCCAAGGCCACTTCCTATCTGTGCTAGGCTGCAGTCATACAACTTGTATCTCTTTCGAGGTCTATGAAGTCCCGGTTAGACCCACACTTGGGCTTGGGCCTTGATGCCAGCAACGAAGAAAATGTCCTGTTGAGTCTCCCTCCTGAAACTGCCACCAGTGTCATTTTGAAAGGTATCAGTACCTACCACAAACTGGGCAAATGAATAACTTATTGTCAGTAACCCCACAGCAGTCATGAATGAACATGACTACCAAGACCACACTGCAGTATGTGGCCAAATAGGACGATACACAGCAAGGTTCTTGTGGTATAAATTTTCACACATTTCTTGAGGGAAATTCACAGACAATGTTGGTTAACAGCAGTTTCATCTGGTCCCCTCACACAAACCACCTCGCCAATTCTGTGTCATTCCTCACCAGACACAGGAACACTCTGGAAAAAGGTACGGCAGCTATGACTGCCTCGTGACCAAAAGGGACATTCACAGAGACAGTATGCCAAACTAACCTGTGGCAAGAACTGAAATTGCAACAATGGCAAGAAAACATCACAATGTACCAAAGCTAGTGTTTTGTTTTGTTTTTGAAAGATTGATTTTATTTATTTGAAAGGCAGAGTTGGGGGGGGGGGTCTTCTATCCATTGGTTCACTCCCTAAATGACTGCAACAACAAGGACCAGGCCGAAGCCTGGAGCCAGGAGCTTCTTCCAGGTCTCCCACGTGTGTGCAGGGGCCCATCCTCTGCTGCTTTACCAGGTGCATTAGCAGGGAGCTAGATAGGAAGTGGAATAGCTAGGACTCGAACCAGTGTCCATATGGGATGCCGGCACTGCAGGCTGGGGCTTTAACCCACTGAGCCAAAGAGCTCACCCCATTAAGCTAGTTTTTAAACAGAAGCGGAAATGGAGATGGACAGTTTAAAAAATGATATTGGGAAGACTATGCAGCCATTTGATAGAAATAAAACCAGATCCATGTCTCACACAGTACACCAGAACAAACACCAAAAGGACTAAAGGCAGCTAAAACTACACATGAAGGGAAGATCGGGCACCTGTTTTCTATCTAGCCTTGCAGTAAACAGCTTTCTAACTATTAAAAGTTTTTAGACTCCAAAAGCTATTAAAAAAAAAAATCTGTAAATTTGACTATGTGAACAAACAAAAAAGTAAACCTCCTACCTGGCAAAGTACACTATAGGCAAAGTCAAAAGACTTAACCTTCCTAATGTACTGAGTCCTAGAAAACAATACGAAAAATAAAAGTCCAATAAAAAAAACTGGGCAAAGGATACAAACGGACAATTTACTACAAAACACAAATGACCCCTTAACAAAAGATGCTGGCCGGCGCCGTGGCATAACAGGCTAATCCTCCGCCTTGCGGCGCCGGCACACCGGGTTCTAGTCCTGGTCAGGGCGCCGGATTCTATCCCGGTTGCCTCTCTTCCAGGCCTGCTCTCTGCTATGGCCCGGGAAGGCAGTGGAGGATGGCCCAAGTGCTTGGGCCCTGCACCTGCATGGGAGACCAGGAGAAGCACCTGGCTCCTGGCTTTGGATCAGCGAGATGCGCTGGCCGCAGCGGCCATTGGAGGGTGAACCAACGGCAAAAAGGAAGACCTTTCTCTCTGTCTCTCTCTCACTATCCACTCTGCCTGTCTAAATAAATTTAAAAAAAAAAAAAAAAATTTAAAAAAAAAAAAAAGATGCTTACTCTCACACTTTATCTTTTCAACAGAGGTCTGTGGCCATGACTGCTCTATTTTTTTTTTTATAAATGATTACTTATTTGAAAGGCACAGCAACAGAGACACGGATAAGAAAGGAGGAAAAGAGGGGGTAGAGGGAGAGAGACAGAAAAAGGAACAGATCTTCCATCTGCTGGTTCACTCCCTAAATCCACACAATAACCAGACCTAGGTCAGATCAAAGCACCTGGCTCCTGGCTTTGGATCGGCACAGCACACCGGCTGTAGCGGCCATTTTGGGGGTGAACCAACAGAAGGAAGACCTTTCTCTCTCTCTCTCTAACTCTGCCTGTCAAAAAAAAAAAAAAAAAAAAGTTAACGTTTACATATGCACATTACACGTCAGGAATGTTGGAAGTGCTTTTGATCTATTAGTATAGCTACTCCCCAAAAGGATCTCTGAGGTGGGTAATACTACTGCCATTTTCTAGCTGAAGAGATTGAGGCATTTCCTCTTGGACCTAGCATTCCCACTTCCACAAATGCTCCTTAAGGATATTCCAAAACAATTTTGCAACAGCATGTGCCAAAATATCCCCACACTGGGTAGAGCACAGCCAACACAAACGGATGAGCAAATAGTAGGAGTTCTAGGTACTGATCTAGAGTCATCTCCACATTGTATGAGGGAAATTCAAAACATCTGTATAAAAATGAATTAAATGATGCAAAAACATTATGCAATTGCATATTTGGGGGCCAGAGCTGTGGCGCAGTGGGTAAAGCCACTGCCTGCAGTGCCAGAGTCCCATATGGGCGCCGGTTCAAGTCCTGGCTGCTCCAGCAGTCTTAGGGTAAGTGCTGATCTTCAGAAAACAGGACCCCTCATCATGAGTGCGTTCACAACTTTGAACTCTTATTCTGAAACCATCTTCTGTGTTTGATCACATGAAAAAAAACAAGTAATTACAGCAATGTCTTTACAAAACAAGCTTTTCATTACAAAAGGGAAAAAAAGATACACAAATACAAAAATCTAAGAAAGCAAGAAAAACCTGCTACATTTCATCTGGAAAACCCAATATGAAGACAAGATTATCTTGACTATCTTAACAAAGAGCCCAAATGTGTTAACATCCCAACCCCTAGCACCCAGATCTTGGGTTCTAAATACTACTCTCTTAACTAAAAGGAACCGAGGGTCCTTGGAGAAATGGCGGATTTTAAGATCAGACAAGCAGGGAGAGCCAGAGTGGGTCTGAGCATCCAGTGTCAGAATGAAGAAAGTACTCAAAAGATGATTAGGAGTTATCAATAGGGTACCGAGTCAGCTCAAAGGAGTTCTCGTTAGCCACATTCAGGGCAACGGGGAGAAGATAAAGGGACGATGATGACACGGGGAATACAATACCCATGATTCACATGTTCACAGCAACAACCTGCCTTGCCTAAAAAGGTCACGGAGATTAATAAGGTCACTTAGCAGAAAGTGCTACCTAATCTATTGTCTTAATCACTATAATATTTCTTCATTTTTATTTTTATTTTAACAACTTCAAAGTGATTTCAGGGACAGAGACCCAATCAAGTAACTTGACATCTACCAAAAATAGGGGGTTGACTTATAACAAATGAACTTGTAATCATCCTCCAGCGTTTAGCTGGGTCCTTGACGTTAATTCTTTGGTATTTAAAAAAAATTTTTTTTTAATTAACTTATTCTTGGGCTGGCACTGTGGCATAGCGGGTAAAGCCACTGCTTGCAGCACTAGCACCCCATGTGGGCACCAATTTGAGTCCCGGATGTTTCACTTCCAACCCAACTCCCTGCTAATATACCTGGGAAAGCAGAAGATGGCCCAAGTACTTATGCCCCTGCGCCCACATAGGTAACCTAGAAAAAGCTCCTGGCTTCATATTAGCCAACTCTTGCCATTGCGGCCATTTGGGGAGTGAACCAGCGAATGGAAGAACTCCCTCTCTGTCTCTCCCTTTCGGTAAATCTTTCAAATTGTATAAAAAATTAATTTATTCTCATCTATTTGAAAGGCAGAACAACTGACAGAGAAAAAGAGAGAAATCTTTCATTTGCTAGTTCACTCCCTATATGCCCACAACATCCTGGGCTGGGCCAGGCTGAAACCAGAAGCTTGGAATTCCATCCGGGTCTCTCACAGGGGAGGCAGAAGCCCAAGCACCTGAGCCATCAGCCACTGTCTCACAGGCTGCATTAGCCGAAGTTGCATCAGAAGCATAGCACCTGAGATCTGAACTGGCAACCCTGAGATGGGCTGCAGGGACCACAAGCAGTGGCTTCACCTGCAGCAGCGCAAGTGGCCCTTGCTTGACTTCTCTGGAGTACAGATAAGAGGACTGAAGGCGGAGGCTGCCAGCTTGACATTTTCTCCTGCTGAGAATGGCACAAGAAAAACAAAAAGAGGAATGTGGTCTCCACCTTCAACACAATCAGGAGACACCGAAAATCTCAAAACTCAGAACAGAGAGCAGAGCTGTACTAACGAAACAAGGATGCAAGAACTCAAGGACGGGGGGTTTCTGGAGCTGGAATTTCAGAGATAAGATCCAGTAAATACAATTCTCCAAAGTCAGGAGCAGCATACACAGGGGACCAAAACGTTTTGCTCTGGAATACCGGGAACAGAGTTGGCAGTGAGGCCGAACGTGGACCAGTTTGTTTGGTTAAGAAGCAAAGGACAAGGGGTTGAAGCAGAAATCACACAGCTAGAGATAAGCCCCAACGTGGAGTGATGGTGGCAGAGGCACTGCTGTTTTGAGTGGTCTGTCCTTACTGGCAGGAGAGAAGCACGGCCAAGAAAACCCAAAGGGTACTGAAGCATTCGGGAAACTGCTCTTAAGCCAGCACGTGACCTGGGCGACAACAAGAACAAATTACAACAGCTGATCCAGAATAAACCCAGTCCAACCAAAGACGCGTATGCAGAAATGACCAGGCATGGGGTTATTTAAAGATGCAAAGAAGAAATGTGAGAGAAATGGGGGAGTACACTAGACACACTTCCACCGGGCTGATGAGAACTGTGCCAGGACTTTTAAGACTTAATGAAAAACTGCTTCGTAAGATGAAAATACAAAGCAGATACAAGAATTCAGTGGCAGTGATAAAACAGAGGGAGACAGAAGAAGTGGGCAGAGCTGAAGAAGGAAACAGCAGACGACCGCTGAGCTGTTTCAGGAATGAAGGCAAAACTAAGAGCAGGCAAGACAGACAGCGCTGGAAAAGCAGGAAGGGACAGGGGTGAGCGGAGTATGAGGAAGAGTTCAAAAGGGCAAGATAAACAAGTCATGTAAAAAGATCCAATACACACAAAAATGAGGACCCCCCCCCAGTAAAATGGAAAAAATGGATTAAATACAATTTAAGAAGACTTTTCATATAGTTTTATGCTATAGATTAAAAAGCACACCATCCATGATGGACAATACAAACACATAAAGAAGGCAACTGGGAAAAAAGATCAAGGTCTTTTTTTAGGAAGTTAAAAAACATATATACAGCGGGTTGGCATCAGACTTCTCACCAGCATCATCTAGCTCCAGAAGAAGGGAAAAAAATATCCTTAAAGAATTCATGGAATGAAAATAGAATCAAACTACTTCTTGTATAAAGATACATGGGAAAGGATTCTGAGCATGTAGAAACTAAAAATATTACTCCTTAAGATAAGCCCTTCTTGAAAAACCTAACAGAGTAAATCTCGATTGACTCAGTGATGACGGGGAAAACCAGCCAAAGAATTGGCAGACAGGACTGAATGTATTTCACAGAGGGAGTAAGACTCCCACTTAACTCTTTCTAGAACTTTCAATTCCTTTTCTGTATCTTGAACCAATTCTATCATGTTTGGTTCACCTGGCCTTTGAGAGTTTGGTGAACTATCTGGAACCACTGGGCTGGGTGCTTTCTTTAAAAAAAAAAAAAAAAAAAATTTGAAAGGCAGAGATGGGGTGGAATAGGGAGGGAGGGAGTGGGTAAGAGAGGGAGGGAGGGAGGGAGAGGGAGAAAGAGAGAAAGAGAGAGAGAGAGATTGATCTTGATTATCTTGCATCTGCTGGTTCTCTCACACATTTCCACACTGGGTGCTCACAAGTCAGCACAATCTTAAAATGCCCAAACCATAGCCTGAATTATTCTGTAAAACCTGCTCCTCTCCTGTTCTCCAGCTCAAGTTAATGGAATTCTGCCTTCCTGGGAGCACAGGCCTACCAGCACCAGCATAGTCCCAACTCTTGTTCTCTCCAGAAATCCTCCACTCCATCTTCAAAATCTGCCCATGTCCTTCCATCTCCAGATCCCAGCTAAACCCTTCTGTGCAATCTTTCTGTGTCCTGCTGTGACTCTCTACAGCCTCTTCTATCCAGCAACCAGGCTGAGCCAACTCAAACTCTAATCACGGCACTGCTCTGTTCAAAACCGCTAAAGCTCCTCCCCACCCCGTTCATCCCAGCAAAGCCCAAACCTCAGAGCAGCTCATCAGGTATTCCGCTATCAGGAGCCCTGACTGACTGCTAAACGCATGTCTCCCCGCTCTCCCACTTTGGGCCTCCTCCTACGTGCCAAACACACTCCTATCTCAGGGTCTTTACACGCACTGTCCCTGCTGCCTACAATGTTCCTCTCCCAGGCAGCCACAGAGCTCACTTCACTATGTCTGTCAAGGTTCTCTCGGAAACATTCCTACCGACAAAGCCCTCTCTGCCCACCTACCCTGCCACTCCAAAATCCCCCTCATCCTACTTAAATTTTCTCCAAAGCGCCTCCCACCTTCTAAAAAAATATTATTTACCCTGTCTTCAGCCCCTAAAAATATACCTATGAGGACAGAACTTTGTTTACTGCTTTAGTCCCAGCATCCAGAATACTGAAAGCAGTACTCAGCAGGTTCTGACTGAGAGGAAGGGGAGGAAAGGGGAGGCAGGCAGGAGGGGGCGACGGCACGCACGTCACTGCCCCAAGCGTACCTAAGTGCTGAATCCGTAGCATGTGCGGCCGTCGTGGTGATGACTGGAGACTGAGCTCTGGTGGCTGACACGGTCGCTACCACAGCGGGCGGGATGGTATTAGAGGTGGTCACAGGTGGACGAGACTACCAAAGAGAAGAAAACATATTTCACTGGAAACTGAAAGCCAAATAAAACATGGCAGGCCAAACAGCGAACACACCATCTGAAACCTGGGCCCGCAGGTTAGTATGTCTGTGTCCAAATCAAAGTTAATCCTCAACATGTGCGTAAGGAATTCTCTCTTCAGTTAGGATGTTACGAGACACGGAATTATCAAAAGGTCCTATTGTGGCTGGACATTACGCAGGTCGCTCCTTTCCAAATCGTCCCGGCCTACAGTCAGGTGTGGAGTCCCCACAGGTCGACTGTGAGGCCTGGTACCACACGACCAAGTGGCTTTTACAGAGGGCCAACCCAGCTAAGGAAATAGATGGGGCTTTCAGGCCATCTAGTGGGCAAAAGCAAACACACAGGAACATGACAAAAAGTTCTTGCTTTCTGGATGTTTTCCTTTTTTTTCCCTCCATTTTTCTTTTATTTATTTGCAAGGCAGAAAGAGAGAGAAACAGAGAGAAATATCCTCCATCTGCAGGTTCACTCTTGAGATGCCTGCAACAGTCTAGGCTAGCCCAGGGGCCAAGTGATGGCTGAACCCACTAAGCCAAACACCTGTCCAGTTTTCTGGATGCTTTCACACGAACATACTGTACTGCCCTTACCACTACATCTACATGTGAAATCTGCAGCTGACAACTAAGCTCCTTTCCCTGCTTGTCCAGTCATTCTTCCAATCACCTG
Organism: Lepus europaeus; assembly: GCF_033115175.1. Lineage (NCBI taxonomy): Eukaryota > Metazoa > Chordata > Mammalia > Lagomorpha > Leporidae > Lepus > Lepus europaeus. Next base: position 65,223,837 of record NC_084827.1, on the reverse strand, counting down.
AGCTCTCCTGCTCATCCACCTTCCTGACCCTGACAGAAACGGATAAATCACCGGACTCTGCCCATTCTTCATCTCTGCCTTTGTCCTCGGGCCTCTCCTCCACTGCTCCCTCCATGTACAGCTGCTCATCTCACCCTAGAGCCCCTGCAGCATCTTCTCCACTAGAGAGCCCGTCTGGGTTCTTGTCTTATACAATCCTTCATATAAACCATGAATACACCTGCGAGCCTAATTACTACCCAATTGAGTTTCACTGGCCACCAAGGTCTTTTGTTTTAATTTGAAAACTAGAAATGTACTGCCTAGGCAGTGTCCTGATCAGAACTCTTCCTTACCGTGGAAAACTCCGCAATTTCACACACTGTACCTTCCCAGTTCCCAGAGGCATCTGAACTTCCACCTGCTCATGCAGCTAAACTAATTTAATCTTTGATCTAACAATACTATGTTTAAAAAAAAAAAAAAAAAACTCAGTGCCTGTTTGCCTACAAAATCAACTTTAGACTCCATCTCAGAGTTCCTCTTTACAGATATCACAGTATCTTCTAGTATATTATACTTCAGTAGTACTGAGGCCATATATTTCCTCGAAAAAAGGTTGGAAGGCATGAACCAACTTCCTGGAGAAGAGTGTGTGTATGTATATATACACACACAAATAGAAATATACCCAGAACTTTTAGGAGTTCACTGACCTCTATCCAAAGAAAATCCCTCTCATTCTAGCTAGCCCTTACCGCACACTGTCTCTGGCCATCACTCTTCCTCGTCATTACTTCCTGCTTCACTTCTCTGAATCCTCATTTCACACCCATTCCAACCAAAAGCCTCCCCTTACTACCTCTGCTCTGTCATGACATTGCCTTTCCTTCAAACTGCATGAAGGTTTGGCAACCAGATCCAAAGTCACTGAACTCAAAAGCTCTCCCAGTGCCTGGCTGAGGCAGTAGCTCTGCAGAGACACTTCACGCTTGATGGCTGAGCACTCCCACCCTCGACGTGCCTGGATTGGTTGGTGAATGATGTGCTGTACTGCTGGCTGAGCTGTGGCAGCATTTGGCAACTGTGAAGTGGGCCTCAGGACTGTGGTGACTTTGGAACTGGACATCACGGCGGCAGCAGCTGCACCTGGAAAAAAATTATTAGTATGGCTTATGGGCCCATGTTTTTTTTCATTTCTTGAAAAAGTTTATTTTTATTTATTTGAAAGGCAGAATGACAGAGAGCCATTAGCTCCATTAGCCAGTTCACTTCCCAGATGCCTGGCTGGGCCAGGACAAACCCAGGAGCCGGGAGCTCATTCCAGGTCCCCAACGTGGGTGACAGGGACTCAAGTACTTGAGCCATCACTTGCTACCTCCCAAGGTGACCATCTAGGAAACTGGATGGCAAACAGATGTGGGACTCGATCCCTGCCACTCCCATATGAGACACCAGTGTCCCAAGTAAAGCAGCTTATCTCACACTAGAGCTCCTGAAGCATCTTCCCCACCAGTGAGCCCTCACCTGGGTTCTTGTCTTTGTGCCACAATGCCCATCCCTGGGCTCATAATTTTAATAGATCCAACTATATTCCCTAGGAAAATAACCAGAACAATTTCCAAAACACAGAGAGTGTGCTGTGTGCTGGTATTCAGTTGAAGTACGGTACACATACTTCCCATTTTATCACACAGAACATGAAGATGATGTGTACTCAAGAGATTAATAATAATAGTCTGAATCACTTCTTAAAGGACATTCTCAAACTAGCTGTTGTTCTGTTTTTGCTTTATCAATTCCAAGTGCATAGTAGGGAAGCACACAATGACAAGCACAGGGTGCTGCCACCGCCTGGGTTCCACCTACTGCTAGAGTAAGCACTTTAGCCACCAGTGCCACTTCCCATCAGCCACCACTGGCTCTGCACACTGAGTGCAGACGTCAACCCCACAAAGAAGGCAAATGATGTCTTAGCAGATCCGCAACAGGACCAGTGAACCACACCAACTTAAACCACACTGAAAATCTAAATTGCTTTAAGTTAAACACATAAGAAATACAACCCAGCAAGCAGAGTAACCATGAAAAAAATGTGTACTGCTCCTCTAAGTTGATTTCTCCTGTCCTGCAACTTCAGTAAACTGATTGCGGATGCCTGTTTTCTACCACATGTGTATCTGCAGCTGTGTTCTGAGAGTCGGAACAAAACAGGCAGTCTTTACCTCGAGGCAAATGAGAAGCTCCGATGTGCAGCGGGGGCCCGGGAGCATTGCTGCGGATGATAGACATCTGTACATTCGTGGTCATGATGTGATGCAGGTTACTGGGATGTCCCTGAAAGGAACAAGATGTAGCGTTACTTCCATGCGCTTGCTGTGAACCACTGCCTTTGGGAAGTCAGGGGCCTCCAAACGCAGGTCATGTCAGTCCTTTTAGACTGCATGCCCCAAGGCAATGGGCTAAGGACATGGCCTTTAGCTTTTTTTTATACAGCAGACTGTATCATGACCCCTGCCAACAGGCGTAAGAGAAGCAACTGTGAGGACGCAGCACCTGCTCCAGGCTCACCGAGTTGCTGGGTCCCGAAACAGATGACCTATTTGGCTGCTTTCTTTTAGAAACTCTCATCTACCATTCATTAGCCTTTCATGCTTGTTTTCTTCATCCTGGCTAAATGCTTATTTTGCCTCACCCTACGTCCTTTGCATGCCACTGTATCCCTCCATTCTTCATGGACAGTCTTCTAAGTACATGCTGGGCAGCATCCCACAGCTACTCCCCTACCAGCTTTTCAGCTCATCCCTGATATAGCCCTTCCTCGCGCTTCCCTACATCTCTGATACCAGCGTTTCTCAGGTGGAGGTTCCCACACTTCCGCAAGTACCCAACACTAGGACAAAAGAGAAAAACACAGCGCATCTTTTCAGAGTTATCAGTGTTTTTTGAAAGCATAAAGGCAAGAGTTTGAGACTCAGTTTTTTAAAGGGAAAGAGTTTGAGACTCAGTTTTTTATAAGTAAATAATTTAAATTTGCTTTAATTTATATTGGATGTCACTACCAAACATACATAATGGAGTAGGATTATAAAATCTCAAAAAAAAATTAAGACAAGAGATGTGAAGTTAAGTGTTCACAAGTAGAGGCTGCCTGAGGGTACACACCAGCACCCCAAGAAATGCACACCTAAATGGAGAAAGTGCAGGGCACTACCCCCCTCTTCTGCTGTGTAGCTTCTGCCCTATCAGAGTTGCCTGCCTCAAACTCCTGAAGAGCATGAACTGTCGTATCTAGATGTCTATCCCACACTGAGGGTAGGCCCTCCATCACAGCAGATGCTCTAAAAATATTGCCCGGGATTAAAGCACAGCTTGGGACGCCCCCAACCCCTATGAGTGACTGGGTTCGAGCCCCAGCTCCACATGATTCTAGCTTCCTGCTATGTATGCTCTAGGAGGCTGCAGGTGATCACCCAAGTACATGGGTCCCTGCCATTCATGTGGGAGACCCAGATGAATTCAGGCTCCTGGCTTTGTCCTGGCCTAGCCTCAGCTGTTGCAGGCATTTGGGAAGTGAACCAGAGCAGGGAAGATCTCTGTCTGCCACTGTCTCTCTGCCTTTCATACAGATAAAAACAAACAAACCAATACTGCCAAAACTACCACTATGAATATAGGCTTCTACTCCCTAAGGTATCTCTCCCAACCCTACCATCCTCCCCTTAAGGATACCTGCTTTTTTAGGACATTATTTAGTATTAGGCTGGAATTCAATAAATAAGGGTTAACAGTTTTGCATCTCAGTTTGAAAATCAACAAATGAAGAGGAAAAAAACCTGTTGTCCACTGATTGTTGCCACAGGAATGGCTGAAGCTTGAGGGATGCTACTCTCCATGGTAACGGTAACCTGCCCTGGAACCTTGGGGGGAAGTGACAAGGTAGAAGGTGGAGCAGGAGCAATGGGACGGCTAGGCATGGTGGGCTTCGGGGGCGGCTGCAAACAGAAAACCATAAGAAACACATCAATAGCCTCATACTAGCGATGCATTCCACTCTCGAGTTAAAAGTACACAAATCAAAGCTGGAGAGTGCCAGCAAAGACGCCATACGTCTTATACAGCTTCTCCCCCAGCCTAACAGCGTCTGCATTGAAGTACTAGCATTTCCACTTTACAGAGGAGGAAACATACAAAGCAAGGCTAAGTGACTCCTTCAAAGCCACACAGACAGTAAAAAGTAGAACTGGGAACAAAGCCCAGATCTGTATGGCTCCCAGCCCATGCCCTCACTTCTACACAATGCTGCCTCCCAAGTCTGGGTGGAAGTAAACAAAACTCCCGGTAACTGAAACATAACCCAACGTCACAAGCAAGACAGTATTCTCAGATACCCCCAAGTTAGCCAGCTAGTAAAACAAACCTTGAAGAGTGCCACTCTTAAGACAAAAACTTAGTATGTCCCTAAGCTGAATAATATCAATATCAAAATGGGGAAAAGAGGCTGTGATGCTGACTGCCCGGCAACACAAGCTAGGCACTGCAGAACAGCAGGGCTCTGAGTTACAGAGGACAGCTGAACTGACACGTAAAAAAGAAAAAATCCAAGTGCGAGCCTAGGACACAGCCTGAGATTCTGTGAACACTGTTACAGGTATCAGCCGGTCGTTAGCTGTGGTTCAGGGTAAACTTTTAAGCCTCTCCATTACCTTCATGAGTCCCTCCGAAAATGAGAGTGGCACTGCTGGCGTCAGGTGTGCTGGTGGAGCTGTCACTGCGACAGGTGTGGCCGATGCGACAGCATGATGTGTAGACAACATCTGCACCTGCGGATAGGGCCTTACCACAACAGGCTCCTGCTTCTCTTCCCGAGACTGGAGGGAGTTGCTGGAACCCATGTGCTCCCTGGCACTGACTTCGGCATCTCGCCCAGATTCATCATTGACTGGTAAAGACAGAAAGGGTGAGACAGGATGTCATGGTCTCCCAATGGTAATCAACATGGCAGCACAGCCAAGAGTGGCACTTGCGGTTTAAGTTTCAGAGTTGACAAACTGGCCATTTCCTTGTGAGGTTTTCTTAGCAATGAGAACTTGGGCACCAGATTCCCCTGCTGGGGAAATCAGACCTGAGGGTCCTAACTGCAGAACACAGGATTTATTCTGGATATTGTGGCTTTTACACCCTTACGAACACAGGGTCTGATGATCACACAAAATGAACTCAAATCACTGCAAGTACAACACAGGATAAAAAACAATTTCATGTGAGGAGCCACCGCCTCCAACACCAGCTTCCCACATGGGCTTCAAATCAAGTCCCAGCTACTCTACTTCTGATCCAGCTCCCTGCTAAAGCACCTGGGAAAGCAGTGGAAGATGGCCCAAATGCCTGGGACCCCTGCACCCACATGGGAGACTCGGCTCTTGACTTTGGCCTGGTCCAGCCGTGGCTGTTACAGCCCTTTAGGGAGTGAGCCAACAGATGGAAGATCAAAATATATATCTCTCTCTCCTTCTCCCTTTGTATTTCTGCCTTTCAAATAAATAAATCTTTAAAGTTCAATTACATTTTTTTCTTTAAAAAAAAAAAAAAAAAAAAGAATGCCGACCCCAACTCAATCAATCACGCTGCTGTTACGCTTATTTTTCTGAACATAAAGATAAAATTTACTTATGTAGAAAACTTATTTGGAAAACCATACAGAAAATAAAGCTTCCTCAAAATCTATCCTCGATGGCTCTAACAGTGATTACTTGGTGAAACCTTTAGAAATCTCTCGTTCTTTCTTGATTTAGGGCGAGTTTTTAAAGTTTTTGTGTCATGGAAGTAAAATCTTCATAAAGATCAATGCACACGCAAATGCCAATTGCGCAGTTCAATGGACTTTCACAAACTGAATCCACCTGAGCAAGGAGGCCCTGGCTCAAGAAACCAAACACCAGCGATCCCTCAGAAGCTCTCCAGTCAGCCCCAAAGGATACCCCTGCCATGCTTGGCCACCACCCTAACTTGGAACACTACATGTTAGTGGTGCCTACTTTTGAACTTCATATAAACAGACTCATAACAAAGATGGCCTTTGTGTCTTCCTTCCTTCACTTGCAGGTTTGAGATTCATTCATATTACTATAGATCGTGCGTTCTCAGTACCGTGAAGTATGTGACTGTGAACAAACTGCAAATCCACTGCACTGTTAGAAGACACTTTCGTGAATAAACCTCAACTCATTTCACCATTAAGAGTTTTGTTTTTTTTTTGCATTATGAATAGTAATATTTTTACCTGTCCTTTGTTGAACATATGTACCATTTCTACTCTGTGTGTGTGTGTGTGTATATATATTGAATTACTGAATAACAGTTACCCAATTACCAAATAACAGAGTATGTATATACTGTATCATTTTAAAAGGCTAAGCAGGGAGTTAGCATTGTGGCAAAGCAGGTTAGGCCGCCACATCAGCATCCCACATCTGAGTGCTGCTGGGAGTACCGGATGCTCCACTTTGGATCCAGCTTCCTACCAATAGGCCCAGGGAAAACAGCAAGTGCTTGGGCTCCTGCCACCCACATGGGAGATGCAGATGGAGGTCCAGGCTTCCGGCTTAGGCCGGGAGCAGCCCCAGCCATTTGGGAAGTGAATCAGTGGAGGGAAGCTCTCTGTTTCTCCCTCTCCCTGTCACTCTTTCAAATAAATAAATAAATAAACACATCTTTTAAAAAAAAAAGGTTAAATGGTATTCTATCACGTGGACATATTAGAGCTTTTTTAACCACTCTATCACTGAGGGATTTTTAGGTTATTTCCAAATTTTTGCTATGATCAACAACCTTGTCCAGTGACCCCTTCAGGAAAACTGAAAGTGTGAGCACTAGATGAAAAGACTGATGCATACCTTCTGTTTTGCTATATATTAACTCTCCTCTCAGGTCAGTCAGAATTTTAAGAATCCTTATTTATAAAACCACTTTACGGAGGTGTAATTTACACACAAAATATGGATACTTTAAGAGTAGAGTTCAGTGATTTCCTACAAATATCATCAGCGACACCTAGAGGCACAAGGCCTGGGTTAAGGGGTAAGCACAAGCTTAATGCTAAAAAAAGTGTTAAAGGACTTTCCAGAGCAGCTGAACCATTCTAGCTTCCCCCAGCAGGTGAGTTCCAGCGTGCCTCATTCTCCCAGTGCTCATAGACTGCTACTCTATTGGGTGTGCAGTGTGGTGTGTGTGTGTGTGTATATATATATCATTGTGGCTTTAATTAGTATTTAATTAGTATTTCTATGATGATGTGTACCAACGAGCATCTTTTTATGTGACCATAAGCCATTCATATACATTTTCTTTTATGAAGCGTCTATTCAACCGTGTCTATTTTTAATCAGTAAGCTTTACTGAGATACAACTTATATGTAAAATTCACTATTTCTTTGAGTAAGCCTAGATAAAATGTCACGAAAGTGGACAGCAGGACAACCACAATGTGATCTGGACATCTGGATATGGGGCTTTTCCCACTATTCCAATAAGATCAACCATGCCCACTGCAATCCACTCCCTCCTCCCACGGCTCTGCTCGCTGCCACTACAACTTTATCATTTCCATAATTTCTTATGCACAGAATCACAATCTGTGGTCCTGTGTATCTGGCTTCTTTCCCTCAGTGTAATGTGTCTGAGGTTTAGCCATGCTGTTGGGGTGCTGGCAGCCTGGTCTTTTTATTGCTGAGTAGTATTTTTTTTTTTTTTTTTTTTGACAGGCAGAATGGACAGTGAGAGAGAGAGAGAGACAGAGAGAAAGGTCTTCCTTTTTGCCATTGGTTCACCCTCCAATGGCCGCTGCGGCCGGCGCATCTCGCTGATCCAAAGCCAGGAGCCAGGTGCTTCTCCTGGTCTCCCATGCGGGTGCAGGGCCCAAGGACTTGGGCCATCCTCCACTGCCTTCCCGGGCCATAGCAGAGAGCAGGCCTGGAAGAGGGGCAACCGGGATAGAATCTGGCGCCCCAACCGGGACAAGAACCCGGTGTGCCAGCACCGCAAGGCGGAGGATTAGCCTGTTGAGCCAGGGCACCGACCTTTTTTTAAAGATTTATTCATTTATTTTGCAAGTCAGAGAGAGAGAAAGAGAGAGAATCTTCCATCCGCTGGTTCACTTCCCAGATGGCCGCAACAGCCAGGGCTGGGCCAGGACAAAGCCAGGAGCCAGGAGCTTCATTCAGGTCTCCCATGTGGGTGCAGGGACCCAAGCATTTGGGCCATCTTCTGCTGCCTTCCAGGCACATCAGCGAAGAGCTGGATCACAGTGGAGCAGCTGGGACATGAATCGACGCACATATGGGATGCCAGCACAGCTCTGGCCCCACTAAGTAGTATTAAACCGCATGGATATACCACCATAGTGGTAGTCTATTATTTGCATATGTCACAATTTGTCTATCACCAGCTAATAAACACTTGAGTTTTTCCCAAGTTTTGGCTATTATGAATAAAGCTTCCATAAGCATTTGAGTACGAGTCTTTGTATAAACATGTTCTCATTTATTCTAAGTAAATACCTAAAGAATGGAACTGCTCAGTTGTGGCATGTGTTTGACAAGATAATTGCCAAACTGCTGTTCAAAGCGGCCAGTCCCTCTTGCATTCCCATCCATACATCCACACCAATACTTGGCAGTGCCGCTTTCTAATTTCAGTCACACTAGTGGACTTCTCACTACGGATGTCACGTGCATTGTCCCGAGGATGAATCATTTCACACCTGTTCATGTGTTTCCTTTGCTCTCCTCATTTTGGTGAAGTGTCTATTCAAATATTCTGCGCATTTAAAAAAAAAACAAGTTCTTTATCTTTTTCCTACTGAGTTATAATGCTTAACATATTCAAGTTATGAGTCCTTTATAGAAATATTTTTCACAAATGTCTTCTGTCTGTGGCTTGCCCTTTTCTTTTTTTGTTTTTTTTTTTTTTAAAGATTTATTTATTTGAGAGGCAGAGCCACACAGAGAGAGGAGAGACAGTGAGAAAAGTCTTACATCCACTGGCTCACTCCCCAAATGGCCACAATGGATGGAGGTGGGACAATCCAAAGCCAGGAGCCAGGAGCTTCTTCTGGGTCTCCCACATGGGTTCAGGGGCCCAAGCACATGGGCCACCCTCCACTGCTTTCCCAGGCCATCAGCACAGAGCTGTATTGGAAGAAGAGCAGCAGCACACGAATTGGCACCCACATGGGGATGCCGACACTGCAGATGGAGGCTTAACCCACTACACCACAGTGCCGGCCCCAGGCCCTTTTATTTTCTTAAAGATGTCTTTTGAACAGCAGACAATTTAAATTTTGATTGAGAATAATATATCAGTTACTACTTTTAAAGTTTTCTATTAAAAAATCAGTTACTACTTTTATGATTAGTGCTTTTTGTAATTGAGCAATTTTTGTTTAACCCAAGGTTGCAAAGTTTCTCTGATGTTTCTTTTAGAAAGTTTAAAATTTATATTTAGGTCTATCATATACTTGAGTTAAGGTCAAGGTTCATCATTTCCCATATTCTAGTGGTCATTTCCATATTGAATGACTTAAACATTTTGGTCAAAAATCGACTGACCATGTAGGTCTGAGCCTATTTTTAGAACTTCCACTTTTTTGTAGTGACAGATGTTTCTGTCTTTCTCCTTGAAATATTCATTCATTCATTCATTTAGAAAGAGTTACGGAGAGAGAAACAGAGAGAGACTGATCTCTCATCTGCTGGTTCATTCCCCAGATGGCCACAAGAATCTACAAGGGCCGGCGCCACGGCTCACTTGGTTAATCCTCCACCTGCAGCGCCGGCATCCCATATGGGCGCTGGTTCTAGTCCCGGTCACTCCTCTTCCAGTCCAGCTCTCTGCTGTGGCCCGGGAGTGCAGTGGAGGATGGCCCAAGTGCTTAGGCCCTTTACCCCATGGGAGACCAGGAGGAGGCACCTGGCTCCTGGCTTCAGATCGGTGCAGCGCGCCAGCCATAGCAGCCATTTCGGGGATAATCCAACAGAAGGGAAGATCCTTCTCTCTGTCTCTCTCTCTCACTGTCTAACTCTGCCTGTCAATAAATAAATAAATAAATAAATATGAATCTGGAAGCTTCATCCTTGTCTCCCATGTGGGTGACAGGGGCCCAAACACCTGGGCCATTTTCCCAGTCCATTAGCAGGGAGCCAGGTCAAGAACAGAGTATTCAGGACATGGACCAGCAGCCATATGGGATGACCAAAATACTGGCCCCTGTATGTTTCTATTTCGACACTGATAACATTCGGTCTTGACTGGTGCAGCTTTACAACCAGTCCTGAAATAAGGTGTAGTGTCCTCCCGCTTCTTCTTTGGTCAAAATTGCTTTGGCCATGTTAGATCCTTCAAATAGCCCCAGCAAGTTTAGAACCAGGCTGTCAATCTTTACAAAAGAGCCTGCTGGGATTCTGAGTAGGGTTTCTCTGAATCTTTACATCACATTGATAGAATTATCTTAAAATTACTGAGCTTTCAAACTCATGACCTTTTCCTTTATCTAGTTTCTCCCTCTCTCTCTGTAACTCTTTCTAGTAAGTAAAATAAATCTTAAAAAAAAAAAAAAGAACCCATTAATGCATTTGAAAAACAGCTCTTACAGGCACGTTTTACTGTGAGTTGCCTATGTATTCCAGTACATAAGTATATGTGAATGAAGTGATTAAAATACAAGGGGAAAAAAAGACCTTTTCAAATCAGAATAGTAAAATAGACTTTCTTCAACCTCAATACACTAGTATGTAGTAAAACCCAAGATGAAATTTGCTGATTTTTAAGTTAGAAAATTGGCAATGTTCGTAAAGCAGGAAGTGATGCAGAATACTACACATCTCACCTGTAGCAGCTGGGTTTATCAATCCTGCAGAGCCACTGTTTGCAATCTGTGAAGGAGCCTGGCTCAGCCCGGTGGAAGGGGTTCCTAACCGAGGGAACTGTTGAGAACTCATTTCCACCTGTAGGGCAGAGTCATGTCGTTATTACTAGATTCTAAAGCAGAATCGACATCTGCAACTTAAGCCACCTTTACTGTCTATGACATCTTCTCTTGGAATAGCTAATCCAGCATAATTTAACTAAAATAACAACTTGCGATCCAAATATGAGGTGTCTTCAAAAAGTCAACCATGCACAGATCTAAATAAACTTATCTTTAGATTCCATTTTCCATCAACTTGTTGAACTGCTCTTGTAAGTGCTGGCATTATCTAAACTATGTGTAAGTTTCTGGTATATAGGAGATCAATAAGTGTACCATGCAGGGGGATACCTGTGGACTGTGCATTTTGCAAAACAGCTACATGATAGGTATCACCACAATGTATAATGGACCTATAAAGTTTTAGGGAAAAAAATGACACGTCCCTTTGAAAGGTTCGAATCGCACAGCAAGGTGAGCAGAACTACGATTGGTGTGTAAAGGAAAGGTTCGAAGGGGTGATTCCCAACCCGAAGGAGGGACTCAAAATCTCACATCAAGATGTGATGCAAAAGGAATTCCCCAGCGCTTTTCTGCAAAGGCCTCCATTTACGGATTTCTTTTTTCCTCCCTCTCTCACAGGCCCCCGCTGAGCCAGGGGACGCCGAGACCTCCACCGCCTCTGAAATAGCCTCCCACTTCGCCCTCAGGAGTCAGGGTCTGCCAATCTCCCCCATTCCCCTGCAACCCCACCCCACCCCGAACCCCACGCCGAGGTCGCAGCGCCCAGGCTTCCAGACACTCCGGGTGCCTGCGACGCCGACCCCGGAGGAAGTCAGCGTCCCGGGGAGACCCCAGACAACACCAGCAGCGAGCCCCTTTACCTGTAGCCGCCGCCCGCCGCCCGCACCTCCCGCTTCCATCTCGCCGGCCTGGGGCTGCCGCGGAGGGCCCATCTCGGCGGCAGCGCTGGGCTCCGGGGCCGCGGAGAGGACTCGCGCCGCAGCGCTCCCCGCGCCCGCCGCTGTCCAGCCCAGCCAGCCCCGTTCACCCCGCCAACCCGGCCGCCGCGGGGCTCCCAGTCGTCTCTTCCCCCGAACCTGCCCCTACCTCCCCCGCCCGCCCATTGGCCCCACGCCCGGCGCGTCACTGGAGGCCGAGCACCAATCCACAGCGGCCTGCGCGCTCTGGGCCCGCCCCACCCTCCCGCCGACCGCCAGCCAATCAGGCGCGAGCCTCGCTGGGGCAGCCCAAACCCCTCGAGGCTGAGCCAATGGCAGGGGAAGACAGGCGCTCCCGGCAAGGGGGGCGGGGAGCTGGGAGGCCCCGCCTCGGCCGGGGTCTGAAAGCGGCGGGCGCAGGGCCCGGATGTGGAGAGTCACTTTAAACTGCTCCAGGAGCCAAACTCCCTGGGCCGCCCGCCCGCCCGCGCTCCCTCCACAGCTCCGCTTCCCCGCCGAGGCCCACGTCCGCCACGCCCCCATGCCTGGGTCAGCCCACCCCTCCCGGTGCCTCTCCCTTTCTCGCCGCAGGACACCCGGACCCTGCCTCCGCCCCAACCGCCGTGCGCAGCTCGCTAAAGACCCGGGGTCCGAGCCGCAGGAGCTGAGACGCCTCTGCCCTTCCCCGGGGACGCGCAGCGGGACGGACGCTGCAGCCCGGCGCGGCCGCCCCGCCCCCTCGCCTCCTCCCCTCCCCTCCCCTCCCGGGCGCCCGTCCCGCCATTACCTGGGTGCTGCGCCGAGTGGTCACCGCGCCGCCTCGAGCTCGCTCCCGTGCGCTCTCCGCCTGCAGGACCGACGTCCTCGGGCTCCGGACCCGCAGCCGCCGCCGGGGCGCTAGCACTCTGCCCCCCACCCCTCACTCCGGTGCCGCTGCTTCCGCCGCCGTAACGAGCTTGTCGCCTACTGGCTGGGGGAGGCCCCGCCTCTCCCCGGAGGAGCCAATCCCTGCCCGCTGTGAGCCGGGGAGCGGACGGGCCTGCCCCTCGATGCCGCGGGGGCCTCTGGGAAGTGTAGTCTCCGGCGCCAGGAGGGCGGGCCGGGAAGGAGGTGGAGAGCGCTGGGGCGGGGCCTCCCGGCGACTCTACCCGGGCTACACACCCCTTTGCCGTCTGGAGTCGGTTCTGCCTTTTCTCTTTGCCGAGTGAGAGGACGGTGGATCCCACCCCTTCGCCTCAGCCTGACGGCGCTAGGTTTCATTTTCCCGAGGGGCGGGCGGCGCGGCGCGGCGCGGCGCGGGAAGGGCAATGGAGGCCGAGCCGACCTCGGCGGGCCGGAGGGGCCGCGGGCAAGGCCGAGGGTGTTTCGGACTGTTCGCGGGGCCTACTGTGGCTGCCGAAGGCCACGGCAGGCCAAGCCTGAGCGTCGCGGGAGGATGGAGTCTGCGCCGGGCCTGTCCCCGAGCCAGCTCCCGCGGTTGAAATCAGCGGGCTCGGAGCGGGGCTCCGACAAGCAGCTCGGAAAGCCAGCTGCCCGAGCTCTCCTGGTCTTCAGAGAAGCCAAGAGCGGCGCTTTGCTTGGGTTGGAGTTTATACACCTGTCGAAGGCTTAGCCAAAACTAGAGTACGGCCCCTCCGCCCCTTCCCAGATGGTCATATAGGCCTGGAGTTTCGGAATTAATTAAAAAGCAATTGGGTCGCAAATCCCTTCTTGGCATCCTGCAGAGTTGGGTAATTTAGCAAGGAATTAGCCCCTGACTACCAGGCTGCCTCTCAAGTGCCCCTCTTTCTCTTTCAGGTCACTTTTCTTCCCCACTTTATTCTCCAACTCCTCAAAGCAACTGATAGAATATTCTTTAGTCTCCTCTCTCTCCACTTGTTGGAATCTGCTGTCCCCCGCCTTTTCAAACTGCTCCCCTAAAGCTGCTAACACGGACTTCACACCTGGGGCTGTGCTTAGATCTCCTCTTGCTTAGCTTACTGACCAGGAATTCATCATTTAAACCTCCCTTACTCTTTCCAGTTTGTATCACTCCCCAGATGGCCAGGGCTGGAGCCACGAGCTCAGAGCCTCACTCTTGGGCCATCATCCACTGCCTTCCGAGCACATTAGCAGGGAGCTGGGTTAGAAGTGGAGCAGCCAGGACTTTAACCAGAGATGCCCACGCCGAAGGGGGTGGCTTAACCCGCTGCTCCACAGCGCCCTTACCAGTTCTGCCAATTATGTAATGCCCAACTGGATAGTAGTTTCTCTTGTTCAAGAAACTTTCCTCAATTCTTCTGCTTCCCCTACCCTCTGGCATACTTCTGTGGTGCTTTGTCATACAAAGGTGTAGGGGCCGGCACCATTGATCACATGGTTAATCCTCTGCCTGCAGCGCTGGCATCCTATATGGGCTCCCGGTTCTAGTCCCGGTTGCTCCTTTTCCAGTCCAGCTCTCTGCTCTGGCCCAGGAGGGCAGTGGAGGATGGCCCAAGTGCTTGAGCCCTGCACCTGCATGGGAGACCCGGAAGAAGCTCCTGGCTTTTGGCTTCAGATTGACATAGCAGTCATTTGGAGGGTGAACCAACTGAAGGAAGACCTTTCTCTCTGTCTCTCTCACTATCTACCTGTCAAATAAAAAGAGAGAGAGAGAGAGAAAGGTGCTTCAGAAAGTTCATGGGAAAGTAGAATTAAAAGACTTATTTGGGGGCCGGCGCTGTGGCACATCTGGTTAATGCCCTGGCCTGAAGTTCCGGCATCCCATATAGGCACCATTTATAGTCCCGGCTGCTCCACTTCTGATCCAGCTGTCTGCTATGGCCTGGGAAAGCAGTAGAAGATGGCCCAAGTCCTTGGGCCCCTGCACCTATGTGGGAGTCCCAGAAGAAGCTCCTGGCTTCAGATCGGCGCAGCTCCGTCTATTGAGGCAATCTGGGGAGTGAACCAGCGGATGGAAGACCTCTCCCTCTCTCTGCCTCTCCTCTCTCTGTGTAACTCTGACTTTCAAATAAATGAGTAAATCTTTAAAAAAAAAAAAAAAACTTATTTGAGCACCTAAAAGGTAAACTGTAGAGGTGAAACTGACACTAGGAGAAGCAATTTCTTGAACAGCCCTTGTCTTGACTGTCAAGGAATAGTTTAATATTTCATAATTTATTTTCTACCTAATACCATTGGTTGAACTCTTAACAGAATTAAGCATAGGTGTGTTAAGTTCATTGAAAATAGATCCCAGTTAAAAATGAGAGTGGGAATGAGAGAAGGACAAGCTGAACAGATCGGCACACATTCCCACAACCTATCCCTAAGGGTGAAGCTACATTTTATGTGATAAAATGATCATATTCAGTGTGGAACTGATCATATAGATAAGACAAAAACTCAAAGGGATCACATAAATAAGACCAAGTGTCTGGTAATAACAATAGATAGAATTACAAAGGAGAGAAAGTCCCAACATGGGAAGCAGTCCACACAGTAGACTCATAGAATGACAAATGCCCTAAATAGCACTCTGACCTCAGAATCAGTCCCTAAGGCATTCAGATCTGACTGAAAATCTCATGAGAGTATTTCAGGCATGGAATGCCAAGACACTGTGGCAAAAACTGTTCTGCATGAATGATCTCTAAGTGAGACCCCAGTGGAATGAAGGGGCCATCAAAGAAGGAGCTACTTTTCTCTGGAGGGAGGAGAGAACTTCCACTTTGCATATGGTCCTGTCTAAATACTGATGGAGTTTGTGTACTCAAAAGGCTTCCATAGCCTTGGGCAGCTCATGTCAAGAGCCTTGGGTGGTCACTGACGTCAAAAATAAGAGTTAATTGTTAAATCAACAACAGGAGTCACTGTGCACTTAGTCCCCATATTGGACCTCTGTGAGAATTAACGGTAAAACTTGTCTTCAAACAGTACTTTATACTGTGTGTGTCTGTGTGGGTGCAAACAGTTGAAATCTCTACTTATTATAGAGTTGGGCTTCTGTATATAAATTCAATTAAAAACAAACCTTAATGAAGAATGGGATGGGAGAGGTAGTAGGAGGGGGGATGGGAGTTAGAGTGGGAGGGCGGGAATGGGGTGAAGAACCACTATATTCCTAAAAGCTGTACCTATGACATTTGTGTTCCTTAACTAAAAACCTTCCAAAAAAAAAAAGACTGTTTTGTGCATCCAGGTGAAGGCCTACCGATTTGAGGGT
Organism: Lepus europaeus; assembly: GCF_033115175.1. Lineage (NCBI taxonomy): Eukaryota > Metazoa > Chordata > Mammalia > Lagomorpha > Leporidae > Lepus > Lepus europaeus. Next base: position 65,207,768 of record NC_084827.1, on the reverse strand, counting down.
AAAATGGGTAAGGATGCCACCTTGAGCATCATTTGCATGCCTGTTATAGGGTCCTATGGGCAGCGCCCCCTTGCGTATTCCCGTGTGTTGTGATACAGATTTGCTGTGAACCGTCTGAGAGCTCTGTGACAGCACTGACCCGTGTCAACCTGTATCCCTCTTGGAGTAGGCAACCTTGTGGGCCCTGTGGCCAGGAACTGCGAGTGACCTGTGGGAACCACAGCAACCTCTGCAAGTTGAAGGCGGCCTCCCGCTAAACACCTGCAAAAAGTGGGGACGCTCAGTCCTACACACCGAGGAAATGAATTTGGCATTGACCTGAGTGCCCTCGGAAGACGAGTCTTCCTTGGCCAAGCCTTCTTAGGAGAACCCGTCAGAACTCAGGTGCTTGAACTGGGGCCACCTGGATTGTTCAGAATTCTCTCCCAAGTTCCAGGCCTGTACCTTTCGTCACATGTGCAGATTCCCATTTGCTGTGGATAGTAACATGTTCCCAGGCTATATCCAGGAACTAGGATATGGGCGTCAATATTCTACCCACCCACCCCCCATGTCAAATTAATCCCCAGGAACCAGGGGACCTGGATTCTCTTCCTGCTCCATTACTAGTTAGCTGTGGGACACTAGGCCACATCAGAAGTTCATGTCCTGGGAAGCCAGGACGTGGTGTCAGAGCCTGCTACATGGGTTGATGCTGCCGTAGGACCCATGGGTCCATAGCAAATGGAACAGCTTAACTACCAAGAAACATCAGGTGATTGAGCCTGAGAATGGAAGCAAAGCTGTTTTCAAAGGGGGGAGGCAGGGGTAGCCCAGGGATGCCCCAGAGCTGTAATATAGGGCACTAGAGCGGGGTAGGGAGGGCACCATGAAGGTAGGATGGAGGCTGAGCTGTGGGGGCCCACCGTGTGAGTGCAGCCACACTGTGCGTGGTGAATCAGGCAGCAGATGAGGCTCACCAAGGCTCTGCCCAACCCCATCAAGACTGCAGGGCCAACTCCCACAGCCATTCCCCGGACTCCAGGGACCTTCAGGCATGCCCAGAATGGCCCTTTGATTCTTGTGGCTTCAGGCCCTCACAACAGTTAGGGGTGTGGTCTCACTCTGAACCCAGAGGCGAAGGGGGATACTCAGCGCCTTGGTGCTGGCCTCCCTCCCACCCCTGCCACAAAGGCTTTGTCTGGAAAAATCCCCTGGTGCTCCGTGCTGCCTGGCTGCCTCTACTGACCATAACTTTGGTCAGCAGTGCCATGAATTGTAGTCCATTCCCTTTAGGAAAAAGCCAATCCGAAAATAGACCTGAGGGCCACCGCAGCCTCTCTCGGTCCTGGAACAGAGGAAGCACAGGTGAGCAGCCAGACCTGCCCAGGCCGCTTTCTCCTTCCTGGGATCCACGTGTCTCCAAGTCACTTGACTTCCTCTCACAATTGACTGCTCTAGAGAAAGCAGTGCTGTTTTTCCGTAGTCTAGTATACTTTGTTTTCTCCTCTCCTCCTCCTAACCTTGGTACTTTTGTTTAATACCTGCATTTCCGCTGATCTGATGCCATGAATTCAGACACGGGCTTATTGCCTGTTTACCTTCTTAGCTCGGTTTCCAATCCCTCTGCCGCCCCCTCAACCTCTCTGATGCTCTCCTAGTTCCTCTCTACCCATCAGCTCTGAAAACTTCCCAGGCTTCCCTCACCACCACCACCACCGCCCCCAAAAGAAAGCCGAGTCTTTGGGGCTCTGGGGAAGGTGTGGGATCAGATTTCAGTAGGCTGTGTCCCCGAGTGGGGAGAGTGAGGTGGAAGCAGCCTAGGTTGTGTGGTCCTGGTTCCGATGCTGCCTGGAGGTCCTAGTACTCGGGGAGGCTGCACAGAGCACACAAGTGGAGAAGATCCTGGGACACTGGCAGCGGCCCTGCCTAGGAGGTCCCTGCATGGAGGAACTGAAGGCAAAGGAAGTAGCAGAGTTTAGAGGGGCCAGAGAGACATTCAAATATTTGTATTTGACAGACTTTGTTTTTTCTCCTCGTTTTATGAATTCTTTACCCTTGAAGTGCGAGTCCTAACAGTGTATGCCTGTATTGTCCCCAGGTTAACATGACAACACCAGACTTTATCTTGTGCTCCACTGTAGCGTTCACTGGACTACTGCAGCCTTGAGTATCTGAGATAGCGCTGGAAAGAACTCACACGGGACCAAGGGAACTGCCTCCTAAAGGTGTAAGACCCCTTAAGCAGGCATCCCACAAATTGACCGGACCCCAGAAACACAGACTCCACTCCAACCGATGCAATAGCAAGAGGAAGTTTATTTCATTTGCAAATGGGCCATCTCAATAGCACCCTCTAGTGTAGTGCAGAGAGAGAGCGCCCCGAACATCAGCTTTACAGAGTATTTAAAGCTAAAAACCACAGCATTAGCATACTTAATTGTGTTACATCCTATTGGGCAAGCTACAGGTTACTAGCATTTTATTGGGTAAGTTAATGGTTGCTAGGTAAGGGGCTTGGGATGGGGGTCACGGGCAGTTTCTTCTTATCAGCTAAAGCAAGCAGGACGAGGATGGCAGTAAAACAGTAAAACCTTGGTATGTCACAACAGGATGAGGGGCTGCAGGGCGGCAGTAAAGCAGTAAGACCTTGGTATGTCACAAGATAAGGGTTGGGGGCTTTCCGTCCTTCCCTGTTTTCTAAAGATATCGCATGCAAGCTTTAGCCAACTCGTACAGAAGCAAGAAAAATGCGGTTAGCCTTAGTTCCTCCATTTTGTCCCTCAGTTAGCCCTTACAAAGGGTGTGTTTGGACCAAGAAGCAAGAAGAACTGGGTGTGTGTTCTAGGATGCTAGAGACAACCAGAGAGCAGCAAAAGCGAAACAAAATCCTAAAAGTAGTGAGCGAGTACAGCAGGCCCATAGGAGAGACAAAGTCAACACATTAAACATGATATATCCATATTCTAGCAATGGACTTTTAGAAAATGAAATCTGGGGAGCCAGCACTGTGGTGTAATGAGCTAAGCCTACACCTGTGGTGCCAGCATCCCATATGGGCACCAGTTCGAGTCCTGTCTGCTCCACTTCCCATCCAGCTCTCTGCTAATGGCCTGGGAAAGCAATAGAAGATGCCCCAAGTGCTGGGGCCCCTGCCACCCATGTGGGAGACCCGGATGAAGCTCTGGGATCCTGGCTTTGGTGTGGCCAAGCCATGGCTGTTGCAGCCGTTTGGGGAAGGAACCCATGGATGGAAACTTCTCTGGCTCCCTCTCTGCTAGAAAAGTAGAGCCTTGATTCAATTTTGGTGTCTGAGAAATAGGCCTGATGGGAGGTCTGTGCCGTCGGTAGGTAGTTCTCATGAGAGTGTTGGTTAATAAAGCCTGGGTTAGGCCCAGTTTCGGCTTCCTGGCTTGCCATGTGATCCTTCCTCTGCCTGCACTCCACCTTTCCCAGGTGTCAAGCCAATCAAGCTGTCCATCTTGGACTAGAACTTGCAAATGTGTGAGGTCAATGAGCCATTTCTTCTTACAAAGTCAGTTGCTTCGGGTATTTCATTGTAGGAATGGAAACCTGCATAGTACTGAGCCAACCATGAGCCAGGCACTATTCTCGGCGCCGGGAATGTGGTACCAAGAAAACTGGCCTCTTTTCATGTTATTTATAGCTTTGTGCTGTCTAAAACTAACTTCAATGCAAATAGACATTTGTAGAATTACAGAGATAGCTGGCGCCACGGCTCAATAGGCTAATCCTCCACCTGCGGCACCAGCACACTGGGTTCTAGTCCCGGTTGGGGTGCCGGATTCTGTCCCGGTTGCCCCTCTTCTAGGCCAGCTCTCTGCTGTGGCCCAGGAGTGCAGTGGAGGATGGCCCAAGTGCTTGGGCCCTGCACCCACATGGGAGACCAGGCAGCGCGCTGGCAGCGGCAGCCACTGGAGGGTGAACCAACAACAACAACAACAACAAAAAGAAAGACCTTTCTCTCTGTCTCTCTCTCTCACTGTCCACTCTGCCTGTCAAAAAAAAAAAAAAAAAAAAAAAAAAAAGAATTACAGAGATAACAGGGGCCAGTGTCATAGCACAGTGTGTAAAGCCACCACATGTAGTGCTATCTTCTCATGGGTGCTGAGGCCAGGACTGCTCCACTTCTGATCCAGCTCCCTGCTAATGCACCTGGGAAAGCAGTGGAGGATGGCCCAGGTGCTTGGGCCCCTGTACCCAAATGGGAGACCTGGAAGAAGCTCCTGGCTTCAATCTGGCCCAGCCCCAGCCATTGCAGCCATTTGGGAAGTGAACCAGCGGATGCAAGACCTCTCTCTCTCTCTCTCTCTCTCTCTCTCTCTCTGCCTCTCCTTCTCTCTGTAACTCTGCCTTTCAAATAAATAATTTTTTTAAAACAAAACAAAACAAAATAAAATAGATGTGTCCTGGTCCAGGGCTGAGGCAGTCCGCCGGCTCGTGCTGCATTCCCCAGGCATCCTTCAGGGAACAGTGCTAAGGGCAGGGAACAAGAGCAGCGAGGATAGTCAGCATCATTCTAGTCGGCAAGCAATCTCATTTAGCAACTAGTTGATGTATTTGTGCAACAAAATTAGCTTGTTTAAACAATTTTGGGCATTGTCAATAAACTAAATTTTTAATCACAGAGGAAACATGATTTCAGCATAGTCAAGATATTTAAAAGCTCAAAAAAAACATTGTTATGGCAAGTTTAAAAAACAAAAACAAAAACAGAGATGCTAGCCCTAGCTATCCTATGAAGACGGTTTGAATAAACAAAATTAGAGATATTGTTACATCTCTCGTATCTGTTTTAAAATTGTACTCATTACTTTCCACAAGAAAATCTGTAGCATGAAAGAAAAATATTTAGAGAAATCCTGAGTGGGTCATGGAATTAAATGTGACACTGATTTCTTGCTTACACTGAGGGGTTGTGATGAGACATGCAGATGGAAAACGGTCCACAATCCAGCAGAGAGACTGCGTCGGTATTATAGTCATTGTTGTCAGTGCCCTAGTAGTGTCATCTACAGTTTCAACCCAGCCTTTGTTACAGTCAGAAGCAAGGCCTGATCTTGCATCCTCTGCGCATATTGTATTGTCCTGTGCGGTTCAGGCGGTGTTGAATCTATGCAAAAGCAAGCATTGTGGTGCAGCAGGTTAAACGGCTGCTTGGGACATCAGAATCCCTTATCAAAGGGCCGGGTTGAGTCTTGACTTCACTTCTGATCCAGCTTCCGGCTAATGTTCCTGGGGAGGCAGCTGTTGATGGCTTAAAGACATGTGCTATCCACATGGGAGACACAGATGAAGTTCCAGGCTCCTGGCTTCAGCCTGTGCCAGCCCTGGCTGTTACAGCCATTTGGAGAATGAACTAACAGATGCAAGATATTTCTCTCTTCATGTCTCCCCCTTCTGTCACTCTGCCTTTCAAATAAATAAATAAGTCTTTAAAAAAAAACAAGCATATTCATTACAAAATATATATACATATATATTTTAGTGCAAGAGGTCTTCAAAAAATTCATGGGAAGTATGCATTATCTTGTAAATCCATTTTTCCACAAACTTTTTTGAGATACCCTGGTATTTGTCCTAAATAAGCAGGAAGATTTACTTGTTTGTTATGCACTCAATGTTTGTGTCTTCCCTGTCCCCAATTCCTCTGTTGATGCCTAAACCTCTAATGTGACCATGTTTGGAGGCAGGGCCTTGGGAAGCTAGCTGGTCAGGGGGTGGAGCCCTTATAGAGAAGACACAAGAAATGGATCTCCCTTTCCCATGTGACGACACAATGAGACCACGGCCATCCGTACGCCAGGAAAAGAGCCCTCCCCACACAGTAGTGAGGCCAGGGCCTCCGGCCTGGATTCTCAGCCTCCAGAACAGTGAGATACAAAGTTCAGCCCATCTGTGGCATTCTGTTACAGCAGCCAGCACGAACTAAGACATTGTGAAGTTTCCATATTGGTAAGTACTTTGTGTAAACGTGCTTGTTTTTATTTCATGTGAGTTGGATCCGGTTCTCCTGAAATTCATATGTTGAAGTCCTAACCCCAGGACCTCAGCATGTGACTGATGGGGTGGAGGGGGGATGGGAGCCTCTAAATAATGACTAAGTTAAAGGGAGGTCGTGAGGGCAGAGCTGAATCCAGTCTGGCCAGTGTCCTCAAAAGTAGTAACTTGGACACATGGAGACACACAGAGAGACAGAGATACCCAGAGAGGAAAGGCCATTTGCCAGCTGGGAAGACAAAAGAAACCAGCCCTAGGGCTTCCATTGTGGTGCAGAAAGTTAGCCAACAACCTATATGAGAGCACTGGCTCCAGTCCTGGCTGATCCAGCTCCCAGCTAATGCACCTGGGAAAGCAGAGGAAGAAGACCCAAGTGCTTAGGTTCCTGCCACCCACATCTGAGAGACCCAGATGAAGCTTCTGGCTCCTGATTTCAGCTTGGTTCAGCCCCAGCTGTTGTGGCCATTTGTGGATAGAAGATTCTCACACTCTCTCCCTCTAACACCATCTTCCAAATAAATAATCTTTTTTAAAAGAAGGAGGAGGAGGAGAGAATAAGTTTCTGTTGTGTAAGCTGTTAAATCCATGATATTGTGTCCTAGCAGCCTTGGAAAATTAATGTATTATAATGAATAAGCTGGTGTTCAATGAAAGTGTGGCTTCGGGGCCGGCATTGTGGCATAATGGGTTAAGCTGCCTCCTGCAATGCCAGCTGCCCAAATGGGCACTGTGTCAAGTCTGGGTTGCTTCACTTCCGATCTGACTCCCTAATAATGTGCCTGGGAAAGCATCTGAGGATGGCCTGAGCACCCATGCTTGGGCCCCTGCACCCATCTGGGGGACCTAGAAGAAGCTCCTGGCTCCTGGCTTCAGAATGGCCCAGCTCTGGCCATTGCAGCCATTTGGAAGACCTTTCTCTCTCTCTCTCTCTCTCTCTCTCTCTCTCTCTCTCTCTCTCTGTAACTCTGTCTTTCAGATACATAAAATAAATCTAAAAAAAACCAAAAAACAAAAAACAGCTGTGTTTCAGTTGTGCCTGTGTGTCCTGGGTCTCAGCGTAGGATGCATTTCTTATTGTGGAGGTGCGTGTCAAAATGTTTGAAAAACACTGAGCTACAAGAAACAAAAGAGTTTGCCTGTTGCTTTAAAGGAGGCCAATGGAACCAGAAGCTTCCACATGGCAAACCTAGAGAAACCCTGGCCCCATATCTGCCAGGAGGAGGACTGAGGGGCAAAGCAATGGCTTCTCTGGCCTGGCATTCTGGATGAGAGAGACCCCAGGGCAGGGGTTCTAAAGTACAGTCTGGGGGTAGAACTGGGGTCGGGGGGCCTCTGTGAACTTGCATGGAAAAAGAAGGTACATTTGCTTCCACCAGCAGGCATTTCCTTCTGTTACAAAGGCCAACGACAGATTTCGGTGATCTCCGCAGTAGCTGCCACTTTGTCACTAATGGGAGTCACATCCTCGGGTATTTCCAAATCACATTACACAAACTGTCCCTCCGTATACTTACTACAACCACCACTATATTGAAGGCACATGCGTTATGAGGTTTACTGATAAAGGTGGTTATTTCATGAGTCAATAAGGAAGCACAGGCATTACTATGCATGGGGTTTTTATATAACTGTGTATATATAATCTGTTCCCTTTGGAGCCCTGCATATCTTTTTTTTTTTTTTTTTTCAAGATTAGGGTTGGCGCTGTGGTGCAGCAGGTTACAGCCCCAGCCTGGAGCACCGGCACTGCAAATGGGCGCTCCACTTCCAATTCTGCTACCCGCTAATGGGCCTGGGAGAGCAGCGGAAGATGACCCAAGTCCTTGGACTCCTGCTTCCCTGTGGGTGACCCAGAAGAAGCTCCTGGCTCCTAGCTTCAGATGGGTGCAGCTCCGCTTGTGCAGCCATTTGGGGAGTGAACCAGTGGATGGAAGACCTCTCTGTCTGTGTGTGTCTCTCCTTCTCTCTGTAACTCTCTCTCTCTTTTTAATATTTATTTATTTGAAAGAGTTACACGGAGAGAGAAGGAGAGGCAGAGAGAGAGAGGTCTTCCATCTGCTGATTCTCTCCCTAATTGGCCACAACGCCCGGAGCTGTGCCTATCCAAAGCTAAGTGGCAGGAGCTTCTTCCAGGTTTCCCACGTGGGTGCAGGGGCCCAAGAACTTGGGCTGCCTCCCACTGCTTTCCCAGGCCATAGCAGAGAGCTGGATTGGAAGTGGAGCAGCCAGGACTTGAACCGGTGCCCATATGGGATGCTGGCACTGCAGGTGGAGGCTTTACCCACTATGCCACAGTGCCGGCTCCAACTCAATGTCTCAAATAAATAAACCTTTTTTTAAAGATTTATTTCATTTATTTGCCAGAGTTACAGAGAGAGGGAGAGACAGAAACATCTTCCATCCACTGGTTCACTCTCCCAATGCCTGCAATGGCTGGAGACAGGCCGATTTGATCCCAGGAGCTTCCTCTGTATCTCCCACACAGGTGCAGGGACCCAAGCACTTGGGCCATCCTGCACTGCTTTCCCAGGCCATAGCAGAGAGCTGGATTGGAAGAGGAGCAGCTGGGACTAGAACCAGTATCCATATGGGATGCGAGCACCATGGGCGGAGGCTTAACCCACTGCACCACAGCAACAACCAGCCCCTGACCAGTCTCTTCTAACTGAGGACTGGGCCCTGTACTTGCTCTCTCCCCACAGCCACCTATGCATTTTCCACCTTCACTCTGGGACTGCAGCCCCAGGCTCCTGGCCAGGCAGTGGTACCTGGACCAGAAAATGACTCCCAGGACCATGACCCCAGGACGGCTGAAGACCTCCCAAGAGACCATCTGTTGGCATCCCGGGGCCACAGGGCCATCCAGCTATCTGGAGGCCCATGGAAGCATGGCCAATGTCACCATCAGTGAGCATGGGCACCCGTTCAGTTCTACTACTCCTGAAAGTGCTGGCTTTATTTTTGTGGCCTCCTTGGCCACGTCACTTCACAGGTAGGTGCTTGGCACCACAAAATACCCCATTTGCTCTTCACACTTTGCCACATCGATGGCCATGTGGAATTTATCCACCTCCCACCTGCGCACTCAGCCCGCCAGCTCGGTCATTAGGCTCGTCCCTGCCTCGGTTTCCCCACGTGCCACTGCACTCCCGTTCTGTCCCGCAGCCAACTCCGCAGTTCCTCACCCTTGGAATGACAGAATATGATACCTGGAGGTGGAGGGCAAAGACCACTGCTAATTCTCCTCCAGCCAACCCCATTCATCCTAGGGGAGGCAGCCCAGCGAGAACACCTGCAGGTCGACTCCGTGCGGCCCGCGTGGCTGTGGCACGCACTGGCCTCTAGAGGGCTCCCCAGGAACGAACAGCAGGCGTAGGAGCCGCTCCGGGCCGTGGGGGTGGGAAGCCTGAGTCACCAGCCAGCCTGGAGAGTGAAACAAACCCTGCAGGCATCCCCTGGGCCGCAGCGCTCACCTGATTGCTCCCGTCTGGTCTGTTTGCCCCTGGGTCTCCGCCCACTGCCCATGTTTGTCTAAGGGTGATCTCGATGCGGGGTGGATTCTGGACTGCCCGGGGCGGCGCCTGCTCTCCTCATTAGGACCCAAGCGCTCCCTCCCCAGAGACACTCCTGCTTTAGGCAAGACGGTGCAGCAGGCGTATCTGGAAAGTAACCAGTCTGGGGCCAGTATGTCTCTGCAGTCTCATCTAGGCTTCTATCTAGGAAGAAACCAGTTCTGTGCAGCGTTTGGCTTCGATTTTTCTCTTTAAGCTGCCTGTAAGAAGCGCTTAATAAAGACAGTCCCCAACTTATCACAGTGTTGACTTAGTGATTTTCCAACGATAGGATGGAGAGGAAGTGATACAGTAGAAACTGTGCTTTAAATTTTTAATTTTTTTTTTTACAGCTCCGGGGGTTGTTTTGTTTTACTTGGCTTTTAGAGGGCTTAACGTGTGCAATACGCACGTTGATTCTCTCGGCAAGGACCTTGCTCTTACCCTGCTCACAACCATGCCCACAGCATGCTGGGTCACACTGCAGACTCTTCCAGTTTGGCCGCGGGGACAGGCCTGGCATTCCTTTTTGAAGAGTACCGGTTCCAGACCCCCCCCCTCCCACCCCCCCCCAACCCGGTGTTGACAATATCACCCTTCATGCAGGTGCACGTGTATGTGACCACTGGAACGACTGACTCCATGTTTTCTAGAAGGTCTGGAAAACATCTGTCAGGTGCCTTTCCTCTTTCTCTTTGTGTTCCTCATCCTGGTGCATCGCTGGAAGATGGCGGTTGCGACTGAAAGGAAAAGAGAAAGTTTTGAATTTTGATCTTTTCCCGGGCTAGTCGTCTGTGGTGCAATCCTGTCACCCAACGCTGAGCGGCGCCCGAGAGCACAGCTGCAGTCAGATCAGGAGAAGCAAACGGTGCTCTCCAGTGCGGTGTTGCTAAGCTGGGATGCCCAGGACGTTGGGTGCATGAATGCATCTTTTTAAAAAGATTTTATTTATTTATTTGAGAGGTAGAGTTACAAGCAGCGAGAGGGAGAGAGAGAGAAATGTCTTCCATCTGCTGGTTCACTCCCCAAATGACCACAACAGCAGGGGCTGAGCTCATCAGAAGCCAGGAGCCAAGAGCTTCTTCTGGGTCTCCCACGTGGGTGCAGGGGCCCAAGGACTTGGGTCATTTTCTGTTGCTTTCCCAGGCCAAAGCAGAGAGCTGGATAGGAAGAGGAGCAGCGGGGACTAGAACTAGCGCCCATATAGGGTGCCGGTGCTGCAAGCAGAGTAGATGCTGTGCTGCAAGCACCACAGCACCGGCCCCACGTGAAAGCATTTTTTACCTGTGATAGTTTTGATTTATGATGGCGTTATTGAGATGTTACTTCATCCTAAGTCAAAGAACATCTTTGTATTATTTTCTCCCAACTAATTTTGAAAGATTCCAGGGGGCGGTACTGTGGCTAGTGGGTAAGGCCGCCACCTGCTGCGCTGGCATCCCATACGAGCACCGGTTCGAGTCCCGGCTGTTTCATGTCTGATCCAGCTCTCTGCTATAGCCTGGGAAAGCAGTAGAAGATGGCCCAAGTCTTTAGGCTCCTGCATCACGTGGGAGACCTGGAAGAATCTCCTGGCTCCTGGCTTCAGATCGGTGCAGCTCCGGCCATTGAAGCCTATTAGGGAGTGAACAAGTGGTTGAAAGACCTCTCTCTGCCTCTCTTTCTCTCTGTGTAACTCTTTCAAATAAATATTAAAAAAAAAAGATTCCGAACAAAAGAGTTGAAAGAATAGTGTAATGAGCAGCTCTGTCCTACCCACTAGATGCAGCCATTTTTGACATCACTTGCTCTGTGCCTTCACTCATTCCCCCAGTCATGTGTGTGATTGTGTGCATTTGTGTGCACCCACTCCCCACCCTCCCCCCACCATTGGAAAACAAGTTCAGGCTTTCTAAAAATACTTGAGGATGCATCCCTGAAGAGTAATAATTTTCTCCTACAAAACTTCAATATCATTACGTTGCTGTGATGAACTCCTGGGTCCCCAAAGGACCCAGGTCCTTGTTATGCAGTTAGCCGTGCAGGTGACAGAGCAGGTGGATCAGCAGCAGCAGGCACCAGGTGCCAGGCAGTTGCTTCCAGTTGGTCCCAGGGGCCACACATTGGGCCACTGCTGCCTGATTCTAAGAGGCCGGACATCCAGGGTCCAGGCTTCCCAGGCACAAACAATCCACTCATCTTTCTAGTTTATGTTTCAAATCTTATTCTTTCGAACAGGACATGTAGTCTTTGCACAGGGCAAAGTCTTCCCACTGCTGTGTCTCAGTTCCTTTCCCTGGAGGGCAAAGGATCAGTCCCAAGATTGCCAATGGATGGACAGGCACATTTGTGTGTAAACATGGTCCCTGTCCATCCCAGAGACAGTAGCGCCTTATGCACTGTTCTGCTCCTGGTTTTCACCTGCGCTTAACCAATACCTAACTAGAAGATAGGCCCATTCTTGTATTGGAAACTGGTTCTACATCCAGATGGCTCTGTTGGGATCCAGCTTCCACCGTGAGCCTTTCCAGGCAGAGGCTGGAGTCTCCACTACTTTAAGAGATGGGCTCTTGGCCGAAGCATTGTGATGTCTGCTCGGAGAGGCTCTGTTACAAAGGGCATCCGCCTGCAGACTCCCGCCAGGCACTGCCAGCAGAAATCCGGTCTCCTGTGTAAGACAATCCTGTCTAGAACCAAACTGATTCCCAGCTGCCCGTGTGCCTGTGCCGCACATCACAGCACTGGCTCTCTTCCCAGCACAATGTATCCACATGTGTCGCTTCTAATATGTAACTTCACAGCAAAAGACTGCGAAGTTCCCAATTTCCTGGATGCCTCACGGACTGTCTCTTTATTTATTTATTTATTTATTCATTTATTTTCAAGATTTATTTATGGGGCTGGAGCTGTGGCGTAGTGTGTAAAGCCATCGTCTGAAACACTGGCATCCTATATGGGCACCAGTTTGTATCCTGGCTGCTCTACTTCCGATCCAGCTCTCTGCTATGGCCTGAGAAGGCGGTAGAAGATGGCTCATGTCCTTGGGCCCCTGCACCTGTGTGGGAGACCTGAAAGAAGCTTCTGGCTCCTGGCTTTAGATAGGCGTAACTCCAGCTGTTATGGCCAACTGGACCAGCGGATGGAAGACCTCTCACTCTCTGCCTCTCCTTCTCTCTCTGTGTAACTCTGACTTTCAAATAAATAACTAAATCTTTTTTTTTTAAAAATTTGACTTTCAGATAAATAAATAGATCTTTTAAAAAAAGATCTATTTATTTGAATAGTACCCAGAGATAGCCACAAAAAAGCCAGGAGCCTGGAACTTCATCCGTATCTCCCATGTGAGTGACAGGGGCCCAAATATTTGGGCCATCTTCTGCTGCTTTCCCTAGCACATTAATGGAGAGCTGGATTGGAAGTGGAGCAGCTGGGACCCGAACCCACACTCATATGGAATGCTGGCATTGCAGGTGGCAACTTAACCCTCTGCACCACAACACTGGCCCCTATTTTGTGGACACTACTGAGTTCCTAGCACTCTTGGAAAGCATGCGGAATACTCACCATGAGCAATGTGGGGTTTTCTATCTTTGATTTTTCTGAGCTGAGGGCAAAGGGCAACTTGTCCTCACTGGGACTGACGACGTACCAACAACAGCAGGTAAATCTGAGACCTCTGTATTTCGAGCCGGGTTAGAACCGGGATGCCGACTTAGCTCTATTTCTTTTCCTCTGTGGAAAGGCCTCTCCGAGAATGCGCCAATTCTCTGCATTAATATTTATGATGGGAAGAAAATGCGGCTGAGCCTCCTCGAGTCTGACAAGAGCCATAAGGAAGAAATTTTGCAGAGTGCAAAATTGCGAGAGTGAATGGTGTTAAGTCTGAGGGACAAATGGGCTAAAATGACACCTCTGATGCAGAAGAGTAATCATGTTACGAGAAACACAAATGTTTTAGAATGGCAGAATGACATTCACGGTCATGAGAAATTTGGCATTGTTGTAGCTCCACAAAGAAAAGCTAACGTCCAAAAGCATAATCTCAAAATCAGGGCCAAAATCAGGAGCAGCCCCACAACCACAGCCTGAGAAAAATCCGCAAGATACTCCTAACTATAGAAATGCAAATCTCCACCTCAGCGGCCTTGGCCTTGTTCTCTGTGTCCCGTGGCTCCTTCTGTTGGTTGGGGAGGAGAAAGCGAAGAGACTCAGAACAGCTCTCCGTGCCATTAGAAGAGACTGGGGCAGTGGGAGAAAGCTTTGGCAGCAAGGCAAAAAAAGCAACAGTGGGGGCCAGCTGGGTTAAGCTGCAGCCTGCAATGCTGGCATCTCATATGTACACCAGTTCGAGTCCCGGCCACTCTGCTCCCCATCCAGCTCCTTGCTAACGTGCCTGGGAAAGGAACAGAGGATGGTCCAGGTGCTTAGGCCCCTGCACCCATGTGGGAGACTCTGAGAAATCTCCTGGCTTTGGGTAGCCATTTGGAGAATGAATCAGCAAATGGAAGATCTCTTTCTCCCTCTCTCTCTCTCTGTAACTCTGAAATTCCAATAAATAAAATAAATCTTTATTTTAAAAAAAACTCCAATAATAGAGACAAAACTACCTATCTTGAAGTTCATGCTGGAATTTTTTTTTTTTTTTTTTTTTTTTTTACTTTTTTAAAAGATTTATTTGAAAGGCAGAGTTACAGAGAGGCAGAGGTAGAAAGGGGGGGGGTCTTCCATCCTCTGGTTGACTCCTCAATTTGCTGCAACAGCCAGAGCTGCGCCTATTCGAAGCCAGCAGTCAGAAGCTTCCTCCAGATCTCCCACGTGGGTGCAGGGGCTCAAGGACTTGGGCCATCTTCTACTGCTTTCCCAGGCCATAGCAGAGAGCTGCATCCAAAGTAGAGCAGCCGGGACCCAAACCAGCACCCATAGGATGCTGGTAGTGCAGGCAGCAGCTTTACCCTCTATACCACGGCACCGGCCCCACAAAATGTTTTTTTAATTTTTAATATTTATTTATTTGAAAGGCAGAATAGGAGGTGGAGAGGGGGTAGGGACCAGGCTGAAGGCAAGAGTCTTGAATTAGTGGCAAAGGAGACTTTCCTAGGTATAGCCCAGTAAGAGCATCAATAGCGCGCTTGCTGATTACATCTTTCATTTGTTTGTTTGTTCCTGTGCCGTAAGCCTCTTGGGGTTGAGGCCAGCGGTGCCAGACAGTTTCTGTGCATTCAGGGAATTTGTGTCTCAGCTGAGAATCGCTGAGCTGGAGGAACCTGCTGCTGGTTGATAGAAAGCAGAAAGCAAACCTGCTCTTTGTCCCAGAGGGAACTTCCTCATCCCTGGGGCTTTTGTTGCAAATGCAACCCTGAGGAACAGCCCAGGTAGAGGTGGTCAGAGCTGCATTCTTGGCAAAACCCAGCAAGAAGAGCAGGAGAGTGAGAGACCCAGGCAGGTCTGTCTCTGCCCACACACCTTTCCTATGTCACATTGCACTCATCAGATGTTATGAGAAGTCCCTAAAGAGCTTCCCTGAGTGATCCATCCTCTGAGAATTTGCTAGATGGCCACACTGATGGCGCCACCAAAACTAAACATAGCAGAGCAAAGTTTATTAACACACCAGGGGGACTCTCAGGGGACATGGGATTTCATTAGCAGGAAGGGTGGCAGGCTTTCAGAAATGGCAAGGAAGACAGAAGCCAGAGTGTTTATGCATTAGTTAGGAATGGGCTACATTTCATACAATGTGTCACCTGATTGGCTGGATTTGAACCTTAACCAACTCTCCCAGGTATCACCAAATTGTAGTCTTTTTTTTTTTTTTTTTTTTTGGACAGGCAGAGTGGACAGTGAAAGAGAGAGAGACAGAGAGACAGAGAGAAAGGTCTTCCTTTTTCTGTTGGTTCACCCCCCAATGGCCACTGCGGCCAGCGCACCGTGCTGATCCAAAGCCAGGAGCCAGGTGTTTCTCCTGGTCTCCCATGGGGTGCAGGGCCCAAGGACCTGGGCCATCCTCCACTGCACTCCCGGGCCACAGCAGAGAGCTGGCCTGGAAGAGAAGCAACCAGGACAGAATCTGGTGCCCCGACCAGGACTAGAACCCGGTGTGCCGGCGCCACAGGCAGAGGATTAGCCTATTGAGCCATGGCACTGGCCAGATAGTAGTGTTATAAACAGAACACACATGGGATATGTGGAGTGTCAGTTAAGGAGGGAATCAGGGGAAACACATGGGAGGACACCGGTGGGGCAATCCCCTGTCAGTTGGAACTATGTCAAGCAGTTGTCACTCAGACATCAAGAACTGGGGTCAGTGTTGATGGTGCAGTGGATTAAACCGCCAGCTGCAACATTGGCATCCCATATTGGAGTACTGGGTTAGAGACCCAGTTGTTCCACTTCTGATCCAGCTTCCTGCTAAAGCACCTGAGAAAGCAGCAGGAGATGGCCCAAGTGCTTGGTCTCCTGCCACTCATGTGGGAGACCCAGATGAAGTTCTGGGCTTCTGGTTTTGGCCTGGTCCAGATCTGGCTGTTCTTGCCATCTGTGGAGTGAACTAGTGGTTAGAAATATCTCTCTCTCTCTCTCCCTCTCTGTCAGTCTGCCTTTCAAATAAATACATCTTAAAAAAAAAAAAAAAAAAAGGCAAGCACTGTGGCAATAAGCCTCCGCCTGCGGTGTCAACATTCCTTATAGGCAATGGTTTGTTTCCCGGTGCTCCTTTTTTTTTTTTTTTTTTTTTTTTTAAAGATTTGTTTATTTGAAAGTCAGAGTTACACAGAGAGAGGAGAGGCAGAGAGAGAGAGAGAGAGAAAGAGAGGTCTTCCATCCAATGGTTCACTCCCCAATTGGCCGCAACAGCCAGAGCCGAGCTGATCCGAAGCCAGGAGCCAGGATCTTCTTTCAGGCCTCCCACGCGAGTGCAGGGGCCCAAGGACTTGATGAGGGCCAGCTCCTTGGTGAGGGCCTGGGAAAGTAATAGAATATGGCTCAGGTGCTTGGGCCCCTGCATCTGTGTGGGAGACTCAGAAGAAGTTCCTGGTTCCTGGCTTAGGATCAGCTCAGCTCTGGCCATTTGGGCCATTTGGGGAGTGAACCAGCAGATGGAAGACCTCTCTGTCTCTCTTTCTCTCTGAATGTAAGTATGGCAATCAAATAAATAAATAAATCTTTAAAAAAAAAACTTATTTATTTATTTTATTTATTTGAAGGGCAGAGAGTGAGAGAGAGTGACAGATTGAAAGAATTCTCAAACGCACTGGTTTACTCCCCCAGTGCGTGCAACAGCTGAGGCTAGGCTAGGCTATAACCAAGACTCTGGAACTCAGTCTTTGTCTCCCATATGGGTGGCAGGAACTCAATCACTTTTTTTTTTTTAGATTTATTTTATTTATTTGAAAGGTAGAGTTAGGCCGGCGCCGTGGCTCAACAGGCTAATCCTCCGCCTTGCGGCGCCGGCACACCGGGTTCTAGTCCCGGTCGGGGCACCGATCCTGTCCCGGTTGCCCCTCTTCCAGGCCAGCTCTCTGCTGTGGCCAGGGAATGCAGTGGAGGATGGCCCAAGTGTTTGGGCTCTGCACCCCATGGGAGACCAGGAGAAGCACCTGGCTCCTGCCATCGGATTAGCGCGGTGCGCCGGCCGCAGCGTGCTACCGCGGCGGCCATTAGAGAGTGAACCAACGGCAAAGGAAGACCTTTCTCTCTGTCTCTCTCTCTCTCTCTCTCACTGTCCACTCTGCCTGTCAAAAATAAAATAAAAAAATAAATAAATAAAATAAAAATAATAAAAAAAAAAAAAGAAAGGTAGAGTTATAGACAGGGGGTCTTCCATCCGCTGTTCACTCTCTAAATGGCCACAATGGCCGTAACTGGGCAATCTGAAGCCGAGAACCAGGAGCTTCTTCCTGTCTCCCATGTGGTTGCAGGGGCCCAAGAACTTAGGCCATTCTCTGCTGCTTTCCCAGGCACACTTGCAGGGAGCTGAATCAGAAGTGGAGCAGCTGGGACTTGAACTGGCAACCATATGGGATGCTGGCACTGCAGGCCTGGGCTTTAGCCCACTACATCATAGCGCCAACCCCACAATCATTTCATGCCCTACATGCTGCCTTCCACGGTGTGTATTAGCAGGAAGCTGGAATCAGGTGTGGATCCGGGCCTCAAAATCAGCCATTCAGGCCGGCACCGTGGCTTAACAGGCTAATCCTCTGCCTTGCGGCGCCGGCACACCAGGTTCTAGTCCTGGTTGGGGCACAGGATTCTATCCCGGTTGCCCCTCTTCCAGGCCAGCTCTCTGCTATGGCCCGGGAGTGCAGTGGAGGATGGCCCAAGTGCTTGGGCCCTGCACCCGCATGGGAGACCAGGAGAAGCACCTGGCTCCTGGCTTCGGATCAGCGCAATGCGCCGACCACAGTGGCCATTGGAGGGTGAACCAACGGCAAAAAGGAAGACCTTTCTCTCTGTCTCTCTCTCTCACTATCCACTCTGCCTGTCCAAAAAAAAAAAAAAAAATCAGCCATTCTGATACGGGCTGCAGGCATCCCAAGTAGCATTTAAACCACTACACCAAACACCTAGCCTTTTGAAATTTTGTTCATGCCCACCTATCTATCATTGTGGTGGGCACAGTCAGACATTTATTTTCTGATAATAGTGTGGTCCATTGAATATTTACTATAGAGTGTAAACTGGATTGAAGGCAGGGAGGGAGTGGCCGTGGGGCTCTGCGACCTGTATGTCCTTCATAGTTTGCTAGGTCCACTGGAACAAGGTGGGGCTGGGAAGGGATGCCTCTTCCATTGACAGATCCAAACTGCACTGCTTTAGATTGTAAGCAAGTGAGAAAAACTTCCCCAAGCCACGATCCATGTTTGTGAGTTGGCTGGGCTCTATCATATCCTTCCCACAACCACAAAACAGATCTCCCGTAGAAAGATGATGGGCCATGTGGCACATGACCACTCCATTTCCCACTGCTCTCTGTGCTCAAAAACCAGAAGCACATTTTTTTTTAAACCATAGATTTCCACTTTATTTTCCCAGAGAATAACTTTTCTTCAGCCCTTAAAGATTACACTCCTTACATGGGCTTTGGTGGAGGCCATGTGGCAGCACCGGCAGGTCTAAGTCGTGGTGGTGGCGTCCGGTCTTTGCGGACTTCATAAGATCGAATTCTGACCACCTTGCTGTGAATGGCGCAACTCACACAATAATGTAGCTTCACATACAGCTTGGGAAGCACATAGGCATCGAAAACGCTCGCTTCGGAGATGTCCCTGACGGCCGTGGCCTCCACTATGTTGCGGATGACGAACTTCTTAATGGCCTTGTCCTTGGGCACGCAGCGAGCACAGTTAGTGCAGCAAATAGGCTGCACGTGGCCGTGGCCCTTTTTCGCACGACCGTTGTTCCTTCTTTTCTTTGTCATCTTGGAACCGAGGACCTGAAACCAGAAGCACATTTTAAAAGGGCAACTGCAGAGGCCAGTGATGTGGCGTAGGGGGTAAAGCTGCTGCCTGTGGTGTGGACATCCCATGTGGGCACCAGTTTGGGTCCTGGCTGCTCCACTTCTGATCCAGCTCCCTGCTCATGGCCTGGGAAAGCAGTGGAGGATAGCTCAATGCTTGGGCCTCTGTATCCATGTGTGAAACCTGGAAGATGCTTCTGGCTCCTGGTTTCAGCCTGGCTCAACCTGGTCATTTCAGCCATTTGGGGAGTGAACCAATGGATGGAAGATTCTCTCTCTCTTCTCTCTCTCTCCCCTCCCCCAGCCACCATAAAACTCTGCCTTTCAAATAAATAGATCAATCTTTAAAAAAAAAGAGAGTAACTGGGCTGGTATTGAGCAAAACAGGTTAAGTCACTGCCTGCAATACCAACATCTCATATGAGCACTGGCTTGAGTCCTGGCTGCTCCAATTCTGATCCAGCACCCTGCTAATGTGCCTGGAAAGCAGCAGAAGATGATCCAAGTGCTTGGACCCCTGCACCCATAAGGGAGATCTGGATCCAAATTCATGGCTTCAGCCTGACACAGCCGCAGCTGTTGTGGCCACTGGATGAAAGATTCTCTCTGTCTCTAACTCTGCCTTTCAAATAAATAAATAAATAAATCTTAAAAAGGCGGGGAGGGGAAACTGTAGTTTGCCATGCTGCTGGTTCATTTCCAAAGTGGTGAAAGCCAAGTACAGGTCAAGTGACATTAGAAACAAGAGCAACATTATGGGGGCCAATGCTGTGGCGTAGAGGGTAAAGCCGTTGCCTGCAGTGCGGCATCCCATATGGGTGCAAGTTCTAGTCCTGGCTGCTCCACTTCTGATCCAGCTCTCTGCTGTGGCCTGGAAAAGCAATGGAAAGATGGCCCAAGTCCTTGGGCCCTTGCACCCACGTGGGAGACCCGGAAGAAGCTCCAGTCTCCTGGCTTCAGATCAGCTGAGCTCCGGCCATTGTGGCCAATTGGGGAGTGGATGGAAGACCTCTCTTTCTCTACCTCTCTCTGGAGCTATGTCTTTCAAATAAATAAATAAATTATAAAAAAAATTAAAAAATAAATACTAAAAAAAGTACTATTATGATTATGGACAGCAAGCATGGATGGGACTGTAATCTGAATGGCTTCGCGCAAGGATCTTCTTAGTGATTGTGATCTCCCTAGGAATAAAATATATAGAAACTCCATTAACGTCTTATTTCCTGCAAATACCTGAAAGTGGTCCTGTTACAGAATCCACATGCCTGATCTGAGACACTGCATTGTAGGGTTATTTGTCTTTCACCCAGTTTTGCCCCCTGAGTAACTTTGGACTCAGAACCTCCTGAAGGAACTGGAGGGAAAGACCTTGGTGTGGGAAGACCCTACAGCGGGGCCACAGTTAAAACCACCATTCCTCTTTCCAGCCTCCCTAGGGGGGATCTGCGACTATTTGCCAGAGTGACCGTGCACTGTGGAGTGTTTGCCGTTTTTTTTGTTGCTACAACACAATGCCCAAGGCTAGGCAATTGGTAAAGAAAAGAGATTTAGTGAGCTCATGGTTCCGGAGGTCCAAGGGTATAGCGCTGGCACTACCTCTAGTTCTAGTGAGGGAGTCATGGTGAATGGTGGGCAGTCCTATAGTAGGAGCACACTCAAGAGAGAGAGCCCATGGTGACACAGGAAGCTGGGAGGGATCCAGGGCCGGGGCTTACTCTTTTTTTTTTTTTTTTTTTGTAATAATTTGCTCTCATATGAATTACCCAGGGCCCCACAAGAGCGGTATGAATCCCTTCCAAGCACGCCCCACCCCCACCCCGTGACCCAACCACCTTCCCTCCCCTAGTACCTTTTACTACCTCCTACTGATACTACCACTCTGGGAACTAAGCATCCAGCACGTGAACCCACAAGGGACAAACCACTTCCAAACCATAGCACGTAGAAAGGGAAATGCCTAGAATTGTCAGGTCTACTTATTTATTTGAAAGGCAGAGTTATGGGAGGGTGGAGAAATTATCCTCCATCTGCTGGTTTACTCCTCAGGTGGCTGCAATGACTGGTGCTGGGAGTGTGGAACTCCATCCAAGTCTCCCATGTGGGTGATAGGGGCCCAAGCACTTGGCTCATCTTCCATTGCTTTCCCAGGTGTACTAGCTGGGAGCTGGATTCAAAATGGAGTAGCTGGGACTTGAACCAGTGTTCATACGGGATGCTAGTGTCACAGGCAGCAGCTTAATCGACTGCACTACAATAGTGGCCCCTGGTGATTACTATTTGCTGTCTCTTTTTAATTTTTTTAAAAATTTATTTATTTGAAAGATGATTTCTTTCTGTTGGTTCACTCCCCAAAAACCCACAACAGCTGGACTGGGCCAGGGCAATGCTAAATCTGGGTCTCCCATAAGGGAGGCATAACCCAAGGTTCTACCCATCACCTACTGCTTTCCAGGCTCTGCATTAGTAGGGAGCTGAGGTGGCAGGTAGAGCAAGATGCAAACCCAGGCACTCTGGTACAAGGTTGGGAAGTCTTAAGCAAGGTCTTAACCACTATGCTAAATGCCATCCCCGGATATTGTCTGTTTAATGATTCCTTGAGGAATCATTGTGTTGCAGGCTGAAGAATGGAAAACCCGTTTTCTGGTTCACTGCCCAGGTGGCTGCAACAGCCAGGGATGGATCAAGCCAAAACCAGGAGGTAGGTGACAGGGGCCATGTGGGTGACAGGAGCCCATACACTTGAATCATTATTGACTGCCTTGCCAGGTGCATTAGCAGGAAGTGGGATCAGACGTGGAGCAGCCAGGACTAGAATCCTTGCTCAGATAAGGGATGTCCGCATTGCAAGTATGAGCTTCACCTGCTGTGCCCCAATGCCTGCCCCTTCCCTGATGTCCTTCCAATGTTCCAGAATCTAATCCAGAACCCTGCACTGCATTCAGGGTTTCTGTGTTCTCTTCCTCCTCCAACTTGTGCTTCCTCTCTACGCTGATCCATTTCCTTGTCTTTCATGACTTTGACCTTCTGATGAATGTGGGCCAGGCATTTTGTGAAATGTCTCAGCTGAGGTTTGTGTGGCATTTCCTAGTGAGTAGACTGGAGTTACGCGTAGATGTGTCCTTCTCAGTGTATCCTCTCAGGAGGTGAATCGTGATGACTTGATTTAAGTGCTATCAGCTGGTTGTCTCTGATGTAAAATTGCTATTTTTTCCCTCTTTGTAATTGATAAGTATCTTGGGGGAGAGTTGTGGGGATTATGTTAATATCCTGTTTTGCCCACTGATTTTAATATCCCTTGGTGAATCTGCAACATTTACTGCTACAGTGTTTGCCAGCTAGTTACTTTACATCTCTTTGACTCCTTCCAAATTTATAATTGATGTACTTCCATAAGGAAGGGTTGTCTCTTACCTCCCATTAGGTTCTTTATTCAATTACTGGCCTACATCATCAATATGGAGACCAGGATACTTATTTTATTTAATGAGTTATTATCCACTGCTATCATTGCTTATTTTTCAAATTGTTCCAGAGCTGGCCATTTAGAATTCTTCCGGTCCACTCTGTGTCCTTTTAACATTCCCCTTTATTAATGCAAACACTTCCTTATTTTATGGCATCTCAAGATATTCCAGTCTCATTTTGTATTTTCCGATCCAGCTCCCTGCTAATGTGCCTGGAAAAGCAGTAGAAGATGGCCCAAATGATTGGGCCCCTGCACCCACTGGGAGACCCAGAAGAAGCTCCTGACTCTTGGCTCCGGCATGGTTCAGCCTCGGCTGCCATGGCCATTTAGGGAGTGAACCAGGGGCTGGAAGATTCTCTCATTCTCTCTCTCTCTCTCTCTCTCTCTCTCTCTCTCTCTGTGTGTGTTCCTCTTTCTGTGTATCTCTGACTTTCAAATAAATAAACAAATATTAAAAAAAAAAAAGTGGAGCAGGCAGCGGAGGAGCCATGGTGGAAATTTTAAGCAGATTGAAGGCAGATGGTTAAGTTCTTAGCCACTTTGGTTCTGTGGGTAGCTAGGTCAGTCAAGCATAGCCTCCTGGAATGTTTACTCTTGGAATTTCCAATCATCTTATTAGTTTTCTATCACTATTAGTTCTCTACCACTGCAGGCAAATTACTACAGTCTTCTAGCTTGAATCAGCCACACTGATTTGTTCAGAGTTTCTCCAGGTCAGGAAGCTGGTTGTGGTGTACTGGGCCCTGTGCTTGAGGGTCTTTCACAGGGCTGCAATGATGGTGTTGCTCAGGATTGCAGCTTCGACTGGGGAAGAATCCACTTCCAGGCTCAAGTGGCTGCTGGTAGAACTTGCTTCTTGTGGTTTGTTGGAATAAAGATTTTTTTTTTTTTTTGAGATTTATTTATTTGAAAGGCAGAGTTTACAGAGAGAGAGAGGTGAGGAGACACACACACACACAGAGAAAGAGAGAGAGAGAGAGAATCTTCCATTCACTGCTTCACTCCCAAGATGGGCTGGTTTGAAGCCAGGAGCCAGCAGGTTCTTCTGGATCTCCCATGTGGGTGGCAGGAGCCCAAGTACTTGGACCATCTTCCACTGCTTCCCCAAACCATTAGCAGGGAGCTGGATCAGAAGTGGGGCAGCTGGGACTCTAACTGGTGTCCATATGGGATGCCAGCATCACAGGCGACAGCTTTACCTGCTATGTCACAAGGCTAGCCCATGGAGTGCAGATCTTATTTCCCAGCTGTCTCTTGGCTTGAGGCCACCCACAGTTCATGCCATGTGTGCATGTCCAAAACGGCTGCTTGTTTTATCAACACAAGCAAACAGAGAAGGCAAGAGAGAGTCTGTTAGTAAGAAGAATGTCATAGTCTATTGTAACCTAATCACCAAGTGATACAGGCCTTTGTTATGTTCTTACCCACAGCACTACACACCCACCCTGCTTTTGTGGTACTGTGTTGGTTAGAAGCAGGTGGACTGTTGGTGGGGGTGTTCCTTGACCCACCCAGATTTGACAGTTCAGGGGGGCTCCCCTGCTATCCCTCCTCCCATCCTGTAACCCCCATTTCTGGGGCCTCATCACTGTGGAAGACGGGGATAGTAAGGGTGTAAGTGGGTGGGAGGCATGGGAGAGGTTTTGGAGTAGAACCAGGGGTGTACGGAGGGGGTGACAAGGGCCCCTGGGGGAGGGGGATCAACCTTGTCTGGTGGATGAGAAGGCATATTTATTTTTCACTGTACAGTATTTAAAAAGAGAATTAAAAAATCCAAATGGCAAAAAAAAAAAAGCAGGTGGAAAGGCTGGGCCACACAGATGGAGAAGGAATTGCATGTGGGTGTGAACACCCAGATGCAGTAACCAGGGGATTTTACTGCCCAGTGTGGTTGGTCTCAAGTTTTTTCACGGACTGGCTAGAGTGACTTCTGCTTTCCTGAGGGAATGCTAACTGGCCCAGCCATCAGTCAGGGTTGCATCTGTCTTGCTTACATGAGCCAGACTTCTTTATGGCCTGATCAAAGCTGTGACAATCATAAACCCCTGTGGCTCCCATCTCCACACAGCCTTCCCCAACAGACCAGGTTGGTTGGATCCAAGGCCTGCACCTCACGCCCCACCTTGAGTGTTCCTCTGTTCTGAGTGTGCTGGAGGATTTGTCTCAGGCCTTCCTTCTTGCAAGTTTCCACAGTCTGTGGTCTGAACACAGTGCAGATCAGAGAAACCCTTCTCCCACATCTTGGACAAGTACCTGTTGGGCACTGATGTCTTCACTGGGAGGCTGGGTGTTACCTTCCACATTCCACTCCTTACATGTTTCCCTAACAAGAGAGGGGAAGCCATAACACCTCATCTGAAATTTAAAAAATATATATTTTATTTACTTATTTGAGAGGTAGAGTTACATGGAGAGGGACAGACAGACAGAGGAAGGTCTTCCACCCAATGGTTTACTCCCCAAAAGGTCGCATGGCTGGAGCTGTGCTGATCCGAAGCCAGGAGCCTGGAGCTTCTACCAGGTCTTCCAAGTAGGTACAGAGGCCCAAAGACTTTGGCCACTTTCAACTGCTTTCCCAGGCCATTAGCAGGTAGCTGGATGTGAAGCGGAGCAGCCAGGACATGAGCCAGCACTCACGTGGGATAAGGGCACCGCAGGCGGAGGCTTAGCCTACTACTCTACAGTGCTGGCTCTTAATCTGAAATTATTAAGAAAGGGCTCATGATTGCAAAGAAAGAGGCAATGGTCTTTTTAAACCCTGGTGAATCCTGTGAGAGCTCTACAGGGGATCTTAGGGTTGCAGAGCTGTGAGAAGCCAGAACATAGCTGAGGCCAGAAGACAACTCACATGGCCATGGGTTCCCCTGGGACTGGGGACCAGGATGATGAATACCGGCAGGGCATGCAGAGGGCTTGGTGACTCCTTTACGGGGACACCCACCAGCTTCAGCTCTCTTGCACTGGAAGAGCAGTAGAGAGCTGGGAATCCTCAGAAGCAGAATCTGACAACTTCACATGACTGCCCCTGAGTTAGATAAAAATGATGAGTAATGTCAATGAAATTTCTTTTTATTTATTTTTGTTTTTTAAAATTTATTTATTTGGCAGCTAGAGTTAGACAATGAGAGAGAGAGAGACAGAGAGAAAGGTCTTCCTTCCGTAGGTTCACTCGCCCAAATGGCCGCTATGGCCAGCACTTCGCCGATCCGAAGCCAGGAGCCAGGTGCTTCCTCCTGGTCTCCCATGCGCGTGCAGGGCCCAAGGACTTGGGCCATCCTCCACTGCCCTCCCGGGCCACAGCAGAGAGCTGGATCGGAAGAGGAGCAGCCGGGACTAGAACCCGGCACCCATATGGGATGCCGGCACACAGGCCCAAGGTTTTGGGCCAACTTCCACTGCTTTCCCAGGTGCATTAGCAGGGAGCTGGATCAGAAGTGGTGTAGCCGGGTCTTGAACTGGCACCCAAATGGGATGGTGATGCTGCAGGCGGTGGCTTAACCCACTATGCTACAGAACCAGCCCATAGGGTGCTTAAATTCTTAGAGAGAGTGGGAGGAAACAGAAAAGAAGCAGTAATTCACAGCTACAGTACGCTAAATGGTGAAAGAGACGAAATTAGAGCAAGAAAGGGGAATGTTAAGTGTGACTTTAAATTCAACCCATTGGGGTCAGCACTGTGGTGCAGCAGGTTAAGGCCCTGGCCTGAAGCGTTGGCACCCCATATAGGTGCTGAGTCTAGTCCCGGCTGCTCCACTTCCGATCTAGCTCTCTGCTATGGCCTAGGAAAGCAGTAGAAGATGGCCCAAGTCCTTGGGCCCCTGCACCCACGTGGGAGACCTGGCAGAAGTTCCTGGCTCCTGGCTTCAGATCGGCATAGCTCTGGCCATTGAAGCCAATTGGGGAATGAACCAGTGGATGGAAGACCTCTCTCTCTGTCTCTACCTCTCTCTGTAACTCTGTCTTTCAAATAAATAAAATAAATATATTTTTAAAAGATTTATTTATTTACTTGAAAGAGTAACACAGAGAGAGGAGAGGTAGAGAGAGAGAGAAATCTTCCATCTGCTGGTTCACTCCCCAGATGGCCGCAATGGCCGGAGCTGTGCCGATCCAAAACCAGGATCCAGGAGCTTCTTCTGGGTCTCCCACATGGGTGCAGGGGCCCAAGGACTTGGGTCATTTTCTGTTGCTTTCCCAGGCCATAGCAGAGAGCTGGATTGGAAGAGGAGCAGCTGGATCTCAAACCAGTGCTCATATGGGATGCCAGCACTTGAGGCCAGGGTATTAACCCGCTGTGCCACAGTGCCGGCCCCAAAATAAATCTTTTTTAAAAAAATAAATTCAACACATTGTGGTTGAGAAGATAATATGTATCTCATCTATCTTTTAAAATTGAATGAGGAACAGAAGCCTGCATCTCTTGTTGGAGTACTTGAGTTTGAGTCCAAGTCCTGCTCCCAGCTCCAGTTTCCTGCTAATGCATATCCTGGTAGGCAGTTGGTACTTGGGTCCCTACCATCCACGTGGAAGCCCCAGATTTCAGTTCTGGACTCCTGGCTTTGTCTTGGCACAACTGAGGCTGCTGTGGGTATTTGGGGGGATGAACCAGCAGATGATAGATCTGTCTGTCTCTGCTTCTCAACCTTAAAAGAATTTTAATAGGGGACCAGCAATGTGGTGCAGGGCGTTAAGCTGCTGCCTGTGACACAGGCACAAATTTGAGTCCTGGCTGTTCCACTTCTGATCCAGTTCCCTGCTACTGCCCCTGGGAAAGCAGCAGAAGATGGCCCAAATGGTTGGACCCCTACCACCCACATGGGCAATCTGGATGGTGGTCAAGGCTCCTGGCTTAGGCCTGGCAAAGCCCTAGCCATTGTAGCCACTTGAAGTGTAAGTCAGCGGATGGAAGTTCTCTCTCTCTCTCTCTCTTGCTCTCCTCTTTCTGTCTCTCCTTCTCTCTGTAACTCTACCTTTCAAACAAACAAATCTTAAAAAATAAAAAAGAAGGGAATGTGGCATTACTCTCCCTTGCATTGTCTGGTGAGAATACCAATATGGGGGGAGGGGTAGATAGCATTATTGCAGTAAATAATAAATATCTCAAAATTGACAGAAATCATGAGGACGAATTATAAAATACTTTCAGGTAAATGAAAAATCAGCACAACATACAAAATTGTGGGATATGCAGCTAAGCAGTGCTTAGAACGCAATTTGTAGCTCAAGATTCTCTCATGGGAAAAGAAGAAAAACTTAAAACAATGATCTGAGCTACTACCTAAGATGCAAGAAAGAGAAGAGCAAAATAGGTTCAAGACAGCCAACAATAATATGAGTAGAATTTAATTAAAAATTACCCAACAGGGGCTGGAATTCCTTATGAGTGCCAGTTCCAGTCCTGGCTGCTCCACTTCTGATCCAGCTCTCTGCTGTGGCCTGGGAAAGCTGTGGGAGACCTGGAGGAAGCTCCAGGCTCCTGCCTTCAGATCGGTGTAGCTCCAGCTGTTTCGGCCATCTGGGGAGTGAACCAGCAGATGGAGGACCTCTCTTTCTCTCTCTGCTTCTGCCTCTTTATAACTCTTCCTTTCAAACAAATCAATAAATTTTCAAAAAAAAAAAAAAAAACAATAGGGACAATTAAATCCCACAATTGTTTTTCTTTAAAAGATTAAGAAATTGGCCAGTGCTGAGGCCCAATAGGCTAATCCTCCGCCTGCGGTGCCGGCACACCGGGTTCTAGCCCCAGTCGGGGCGCCGGATTCTGTCTCGGTTGCCCCCCTTCCAGGCCAGCTCTCTGTTGTGGCCCAGGAAGGCAGCGGAGGATGGCCCAAGTACTTGGGCCCTGCACCTGCATGGGAGACCAGGAGAAGCATCTGGCTCCTGCCTTCGGATCAGTGCGGTGCGCCGGCCGCAGCGGCCATTTGGGGGGTGAACCAACGGCAAAAGGAAGACCTTTCTCTCTGTCTCTCTCTCTCTCTCACTGTCCACTCTGCCTGTCAAAAAAAAAAAAAAAAGATTAAGAAATGTACAACCCTCAAGAAAGGCTCCTCAAGAAAAATACAGGGAGAAAAAAATTATCAACGAATGGTGCTGAAATAAATACCTATCTGTATGGAAGAAGATGCTCACACAATTCGCAAAAACTAATTTGAGTTGGTTCAGAGGCTTAGTCATAAAAAGTAATTCAATAAAGCTGCTAGGAGAAAACCTAAAAGAAAATAACTTCACAAATTTGGTGATTTATTACACAGAACTTAGAAAGCAGTGAGCATAAAATTAGAAAACTGATAAACTGCACTTCATCAAGGTTTAAAGTTTCTCATCAGCAAAGGACATATTAAGAAAGTGCAAGGAGAAGTTCTGGCTAGCCTGGGATTGCCCAAATCTGAACCTCCTCACAGAGCCTCAGGAACAATAAAGCTATCAGTGAGCTTGTTCTAAGGTTTCCAGAAGATTCTCAGAGACGCTTGATGAATGACAGAACAAAGGTTTCACTGAGCTTATGATTTTTTCCACTGATACATTTTATTTGGAAATGTTTAGAGTAGAACAGCAAAACTTAGGTTTAGAGACGATGGGTGTCATCGTTTTAGACGGCATTCGTTTATGTAATAAGAGACATGGACGTTATTTACACAATGAAAGATACCGGAACTGGAATGGAATGGGCGGCTTCATGGGATGCCATTTCAACAGGGATTGCAGTCTACATGTCACCGTCTCTAAACAGAGAATAATCGCTGCCGTTCAGCTCTGCTTTGGTGCCTCCACATTCTGGAAGATGAGCTCCATCCCTACCTTCCCAGCTCGTTACACAGTCTCTCTTCAGAGCCTGCTCTGTATCAGAAAGTGACCACTGAGGGGGCCGGTGCTGTGTGTGGCTGGTAAAGCTGCCGCCTGCAGTGCCAGCATCCCTATGTGTTCTGGTTTGAGGTGCTGCTCTCCTGCCTCCCTGTAAATCTGCCTTTCAAATAAATAATTTTTTTTTTAATAAAAGTTACCACTGAGTAGCAGGAGAAACACCTCTGGAGTGATGTGTTCACTATATCCTAACACATATCCTACTACGTGATCATAATTTGAATACCAGAAGAGTCAAGCAAGCATATTAAATAACTTGCACAGGAAGGAATTGAACTCTTCCTAGCCTTTTCTTTTCTTTTTCTTTTTTTTTTTTAAGATTTATTTATTTACTTGAAAGTCAGAGTTACACACAGAGAGAAGGAGAGGCAGAGAGAGAGGTTTTCCATCCGTTGGTTCACTCCCCAATTGACCACAAGAGCCAGAGCTGCACCGACCTGAAAGCAGGAGCCAGGAGCTTCCTCCAGGTCTCTCACATAGGTGCAGGGGCCCGAGGACTTGGGCCATCTTCTATTGCTTTCTCAGGCCATGGCAGAGAGCTGGATTGGAAGTGGAGCAGCCGGGACTAGAACCGGCTTCCACATGGGATGCCAGCACGGCAGGGGGCAGCTTTACCCACTATGCCACAGCGCTGGCTCATCTCCCTGGCCTTTGAAAAACAGAGAAAGTGAAGGAAAAATGAGCTACATTTAAAAAAAAAAAAGAGAGAGAGAGTAAGTGTGGGTCAGTAATTTCATTTCCATTCATATAGATTTTCTGTACCAAGATCAGGGAAATGGGATAAAGATGCAAGAACTCAGGGAATTCTGGACGCATACCACTTGTTGAGACATGCACCTCAACAGCACTGCTAAACACAACGTTCTGAGATGAAGGAAATGTTCTAAGGCTGTGGTTTCTATTACAGTGACCTTTAGCTGTCATAATGTGAGAGCACAAAGCTGGGATGAGCTTCGTTGAACCAAGAGGCGCTTGAGGACGCTTTAACACAAGAACGCATGGTGAGCGCGTGATCTGCTCAACTGCAGACCCCAGAATCAAACCAACATGAACGTGACAGTGGAAGACAATAGATGATGGTGATATTTGTAGGTAAATTAGAAGAAGTGGAAGGCTGGCGCTGTGGCCTAGCAGGTAAAGCTGCCTCCTGCAGTGCCGGCATTCCATATGGGTGCCGGTTTGAGTCCGGCTGCTCCACTTCTTTTTTTTTTTTTTTTTTTTTTTTGACAGGCAGAGTGGACAGTGAGAGAGAGACAGAGACAGAGACAGAGAGAGAGGTCTTCCATGCGCGGATTCACTCCTCAAATGACTGCAATGGCCGGGGCTGGGCCGATCCAAAGCCAGGAGCCAGGAGCTTTTTCCGTGTCTCCCATGTGGGTGGAGCAGCCCAAGGACTTGAACCATCTTTACTGCTTTCCCAGGCCATAGCAGAGAGCTGGTTTGGAAAGTGGAGCAGCTGGCACTGGAACCAGTGCCCATATGGCATGCCGGCACTGAAGGCAATGGCTTTACCTGCTATGCCACAGAGCCAGCCCGGTTTTTGTTTTGTTTTGTTTTGTTTTGTTTTGTTTTGTTTTAAGTGAAAAGAAAAAAAGCACATTCTGGGCATTATGGCACAGATCATGCCACCGCCGGCATCCCACATGAGCCCCGTTTGTTTCAGGTCTTGACTGCTCCACTTTCAACCCTGTTCCCTTGTAATGTGCCTGGGAAGGCTGCAAGAGATGGCCTAAGAGCTTGGGCCCCTGCCACCCACGTGGGAAATCCAGTTGGAATTCCTGGCTCCTGGCTTCTGCCTGGTTCAGCCCTGGTTGTTGTGGCCATTGGGGAATGAATCAGCAGATGGAAGACCCCACCCCCCACCCCCTTTCTCTCTCTGTCACTCTGCCTTTCAAACTTTCAAGTAAAAAAAAATTTTTAAAAAGACAAAAGCAGAGTGTGAAAGAGCATCTAAAATCTACTACTTTTTGGATAACAAATAAAGGAAAATAGGAAAAGCAAAAAAAACACAGGGCCTTCCGGAGTGGGCGACGTGCCTGAGAGGTAGCAGCGTGCAGGGAGATGCCCCGTGGTGTCCATGTTTGTGGACTCAAGAGAAACAGGAATTGGGGTAGAGTACCCACCCTTCCCAGGGGAGGGACCACTGCAGTGCAGGTGCTGGGTATCAGGATGGCAGGAACAGCTGCCTCCCTCTGGGAATCACGGTGCAGGTGTGGAGAAGGATTTCAGGAGAACTCTGGACTTTCAATAAAATAAATAATTCTTTAAAAAAAAGACTGATACATTCAGCCACATAAAAACCTTAATTTATGCATGGCAAACCAAGATAAAATAAAAAATAAACGGTGCTGGGAAAACTGGATCTCTACACCCAGAAGTATGAAGCAAGATCCCTAGCTTACACCTTATAGAAAAATCCACTCAAAATGGATTAAAGACCTATATCTATGACCTGATACCAGCAAATTATTAGAGAACATTGGGGAAACCCTGTAAGACATTGGCACAGGTAAAGACTCCTTGGAAAAGACCACAGAGGCACAGGCAATCAGAGCCAAAATTGACAAATGGATTATATCAAATTGAGAAGCTTCTGTACTGTAAAAGAAACACTCAGCAAAATGAAGAGGGAGAAATTATTTGCAAACTATGCAACTGATAAAGGATTAATAACCAAATTATATTATTAATAACCAAAAAATAGAGATCAAGAAACTCTACAACAACAAAACAAACAACACAATTAAGAAATGGGCAAAGGATTTAAACAGGCATTTTTGGTTTTTTAAAGATTTATTTATTTATTTGAAAGGCAGAGTTACACAGAGAGAGGAGAGGCAGAGAGAGAGAGAGGTCTTCCATTGCCTGGTTCACTCCCCAACTGGCCACAACAGCCAGAGATGGACTGATCCAAAGCCAGGAGCCAGGAGCTTCTTTTGGGCCTTCCACATGGGTGCAGGGGCCCAAGGACTTGGGCCATCTTCTACAGCTTTCCCAGGCCATAGTAGAGAGCTGGATTGGAAGTGGAGCAGCTGGGACTCGAAATGACACCCATATGGGATGCCAGGACTGCAGGCGGCGGCTTTACCCGCTATGCCACAGAGCTGGCCCCCGAGAAGCAATGACTTTAAATAGCCCTTGTCTTGAATGTTGAGAAACATTTTTTTTCTATACTATATGTTGAACTCTTTACTTAACATAGAGTTAATCATACGTGTATAAAGTTAATTGAAAATAAATTTTAATAAAAAATAAAAAATACAAACTAAAAAAAGGGAATCTAGAATAAAGCTTCCAAACAAATGCACCCAACTGATTTTTTTAGTAATAAAAAACTGTATTTATTTATAAGCAATCAGACTGGGCTGGCACTGTGGCTTAACAGGCTAATCCTCCACCTTGCTGCGCCGGCATACCGGGTTCTAGTTCCGGTCGGGGCGCTGGATTCTATCCTGGTTGCCCCTCTTCCTGGCCAGCTCTCTGCTATGGCCCAGGGAGGCAGTGGAGGATGGCCCAAGTCCTTGGGCCCTGCATCTGCATGGGAGACCAGGAAAAGCACCTGGCTGCTGGCTTCGGAGCAGCGAGATGCGCCGGCCGCGGAGGCCATTGGAGGGTGAACCAATGGCAAAAAGGAAGACCTTTCTCTCTGTCTCTCTCTCTCACTATCCACTCTGCCTGTCAAAAAAAAAAAAAAAAAAAAAAAAAGAAGCAATCAGACTGTCAACAAAACAGCTGCAATATTTTTTGTAATTGCAGAGTAACAGATAACATAACCATTATTTTGTATAAGCTGCATAAGAGGCAATTGAAGATGAAGAAAGAAATGTCCTACATAAAACTAATTTGTGGGGGCAGCACTGTGGCGCAGCAGGTTAAAGCCCTGGCCTAAAGCGCTGGCATCCCATATGGGTGCTGGTTCTAGTCCTGGCTGCTCTTCTTCTGATCCAGCTCTCTGCTGTGGCCTGGGAAAGCAGTAGAAGATGGCCCAAGTGCTTGGGCCCCTGCACCTGTGTGGAAGACCCAGAGGAAGCTCCTGGCTCCTGGCTTTGGATAAGCCCAACTCTGCGACCAATTGGGGAGTGAACCAGCAGATGGAAGACCTTTCTCTCTGTATCTACCTCTCTCTGTAACTCTTTCAAATAAATAAAATAAATCATTAAAAAAAACCCCACTAATTTGTGCTGTGCATCAACAGAACTCCGAGTCTCCATCCTATGATTGTGATGTCAGTCCCACATCAGAATGCCTGAATTTGATTCCTGGCTCCAGCTTCTGACTCTTACCTCCTGCCAACGCATACTCGGAGGCAGTGGTGATGGCTTCAGTAATCAGAAACCCGCCACCCATGTGGGAGTCCTGGATTGGGTTCCTGGCTCCCACTTTGGGCCCTGGCCCACTCTGGCTTATTGCGGGCTTTTGAGACATGAAGGAGAAGGTGGGAGATCTCTCTTCCCTTCAAAAATTAATTACTGAATTAAAAAAATTCATCTCAATTTACAAACCCCATACTGTACCAGGCAAGGTTAGTGGCTATTGAAATACCACCAGGACAGGGTTATCTAAAGACACATGCAGGGGCCAGCGCTGTGGTGCAGTGGGTTAATGCCCCGGCCTGAAGCGTCGGCTTCCCATGTGGGTGCCGGTTCGGGACCTGGCTGCTCCACTTCCGATCCAGTTCTCTGCTATGGCTTAGGAAAGCAGTAGAAGATGGCCCAAGTCCTTGGGCCCCTGCACTCTTGTGGAAGATCTGGAAGAAGCTCCTGGCTCCTGGCTTCAGATCGGCGCAGTTCCAGCTGTTGCAGCCAATTGAGATTGAACCAGCAGATGGAAGACCTCTCTCTCTCTCTCTCTCTCTCTCTCTCTCTCTCTCTCTCTCCTGTCTCTGTGAACTCTGACTTTTGAATAAATAAATAAATCTTAAAAAACAAAGACATATTCGGTAGTGTGTTAATTATTTAAAAATGCACTGGATGGTTTCAAAATAAATTTTACAACAGTCTTAGGTTTCAATATTTTTCTTTAAAAGGAATCATTGCATACAGGAGAGTTAAATGCTTCATAGAGAAGAACAAACTCATTCATCATCTTCATCTCCCTCCTCCTTCCCTTCATCTTCATTCTGTTGCTCTTTCAGCCTTGCTGGCTTACTCATGCCCAGCAGTATCTTTTCTGCGAGTATCTTTTCAGCAGCATCTTTTCCTCCGGCCTGGCAGCCTTCTTTTCATCAGACTGCTTCTCACCAGCCACGGTGTTGCTGCACATTGCGCTGTTTCCCTGCAACATCATCAATGGATAAGCGAGATGCTCTTGGATTTGGGGAAGCACTCAGAACCAAGCAAGGAAAAGGCCAAAAGAGGCCTCTTGGGTGCAGCAGGGTCCTTGGACTATTGTGTTGCTTCCTCTCTAGGAGAGATAATAGGTTTTCATTTCTGTTTCATAATGAGTCTTGTCTGCCTTTGCCACGTCTTCGAATTTTCTCTTCTTTCCTTTCTCCCCCCCCCCCCCCCCCCCTTCTTCTTGGTAGCAGACATGGTCTTGTATCCATCTGAGAACTTCTTAGAAAACTCTGAGCAGTTGCTTGAAGCAGTTGGGTGCTTCTTCTTTTTGTGCTTCTTCCAGGAAGCTTGCAAGAAGAATCCCTATCGTGGGGGTGGGTGTGTGGTGCAGCAGGGTAAACCACTCCCTGGGATGCCTGCATCCCAAGTCAAAGTCCCTGGTTCCAGCTGAAGTCCCCGGTTCCAGTCAGCTGCTCCATGCATACAACCCAGCTTCCTGCTAATATGCCTGGGAGGCAGTAGGAGATGGTCATCGCCGCACAAGTGGGAGTCCTGCATGGAGTTTCTGGCTCATGCCTCCTACCTGACCCAGCCCTGGATGTTGCTACCATTTGGAGAGTGAACCAACAGATGGAAGACCCTTCTTCTCTCTCTCTCTCTCTCTCTCTCTCTCTCTCTCTCTCTCGCCGCCCCCCCGCCCCGTGTGTGTGTGTGTGCTTGTGTGTGCTCTCTGTCACTGTGCCTTTCAAATGAATGAATAAATCTTTACAACAGTTCCTATGATGAAATCTCGCCTCTCGGTTTCTTCTGTTCTTCTTTGCCCACATGTAGTCATTCTTCCTCAGTGAGGCCCAGGTGGCTCTCACTGGCCCTGGGGCTGTTTACGTGGAGCTTGATGTACCGCAAAGGTTGACTGAACTGACATTTTGGAGCAACGCATCCATGAGCAGAATGAATACTCTTTCAAGTACACACGGAACATTCACTGCGACCGACGACTCTCTAGTCAATGAAACAAGGCATGATTCATTTTAAATTCTGAAATGACAGACACCATGTCCTTGGTCCACTCCAGAAGTAAATTATAAATCAATAGGAGAAAGATACGTGGAAAGTCCCCAAACACTCAAAGAATTAGAGCAAAATACTGATTCTCTCAAATGCATTTTCAACTCTATGTAGTAGTGCTCAGCTGAGTCTTCAGTGCTTGGGAAAAGGTATCTAGATGTAAAATTCATATGTTTAAATTTGAAAGCCTTTGCATCAAAAAAAGAATAGAAATGCATTGAAATTTTTAAGTGTAGGATTCAAAATGAAGGGAATTATGGGTAAATTTGTCTACATTAGAGTTTTCCCAAATTTTCTTTAACAGTTTTTTTTTTTTTAAATAATAAAAAGCATTATCATTCAAGACCACAGAGAACTTCTTTGTAGTTTTCAGCTCAGGTGTTCTTTCCTTTGGGAATCCCTGCCTGGCCCTTCCCAGTGGGTGTGGTACCCTTCCTCTGCTTCCCTTCGTGCCCCATGTTTGCCTCTATCCTTTCCTTTTTTAAAATATTTATTTATTTTTCTTTGAAAGGCAGAGTGGCAGATAGAGGGAGAGAGAGAAGGAGAGAGGGAGAGAGAGAAGGAGAGAGGGAGAGAGAGAGAGGGAGAGAGAGAGAGAGAGAGATCTTCCATTGTCTGGTTCACTCCCCAAATAGCCACAAAGGCTGAGGCTGGGCTAAGCCAAAACCAGGAGTCTGGAACTCCATCCAGGTCTCCCATGTGGATGTCAGGGATCCAAACACTTGGGCCATCTTCCGCAAGTGGCACTCATGTGGGATGCCAGTGTTGCAGGTAGCCACTTAACTTACTGTACCACAACACCAGCCCTATTTGCCTCCACCCTAGCCTTCAACTCTTTCTTTTTAGATTTATTTTATATATTTGAAAACGGGAGAGAGAGAGAGAGAGAGAGAGAGAGAGAGAGAGAGAGAGAGAGAGAATCTCTTTCATCTGCTGGTTCACTCCCCAAACAGCCACAACAACAGCTGGGGCCGGGCCAGGTTGAAGACAAGAGCCAAGACTTTCTTCCAGGTTTCTTATGTGGGTGCAGGAGCTCAAGTACTTGGGTCATCTTCCACTGCTTTCCTAGGTGTATTAATAAGGAGCTGGATGGGAAGTGGTGTAGCCCATATGGGATGCTGGCACTGCAGGCAGAGGTTAACCTTCTAAGCCACGCTGCCAGCTCCACCTTCAACTCTTTCGTAATCATTTCTGTCTCTGTCTCTCTCCCCATAACCTGAGCTCCTTGAAGGAAAAGATTATTTAATAAGTGAAAGAAAGTAACTGGAGATACTTGCCCTCTTCTATCAAGTAAGAGGAAATGCATGGGGAATTCTGTAGAGACAGGTGCTTTGGAACAGGAGTTGGAGACACAGCTGCTGGATGTTAGCAGTGGTCACAGCAGCGAGACTATGTCAAAAACTTGCTTAACCTACCCCACATCCAGTGACTGCATTAATCTTAACATAAGGAATTTGGGGAACTTGAACAAACACTAGAAAGTCTGTAACTTCTGCAGACTGACACGACATGGTCTGGGGCTCACAGGACACGTCTTTGGGTGCTAGATCA
This sequence comes from Lepus europaeus, assembly GCF_033115175.1. Lineage (NCBI taxonomy): Eukaryota > Metazoa > Chordata > Mammalia > Lagomorpha > Leporidae > Lepus > Lepus europaeus. The sequence continues at coordinate 65,170,556 of NC_084827.1, read as the reverse complement.
AGCAGTAAGTGGTCCATTCAGGAAGCCAGGACTTCACGAGTGCCTGGGCCACAGAGAGAGGAGGTGCAGCCCAGGTTGGCGGCGAAGGTGTTATCTGGGGTTCCCCTGCAGAAGGGCTTATGGCTAAGATTCTGGAGTAGAAGAGCTGGCCTGGAATTGAGAAGCAGTCAACTGGTGAGAAGCCCTTCCATGATTTGGGGACCACAGTACTGCTGCATTCTTTTAAATCTGTGTGACCGTGTCTTTATTCCACCCTGGAAGCTGTGTGTCTCCAACAAAGGAAGAGCGCTCAGGCACAGCCACGCAGGGAGAAGCCTGCATCTGTGACAGCTGAATCCCAACCCTCCCCAGCACATACTGTCTACCACTTCCAGAGTTTGCCTTTCACAGCTCACAAGTTACATGTAAAGACTGCTTGGGATTTGTCTGTCGGTTATCTGCAGTATTCTTCTGAGTTTACACCTAAATGTGAGTCCTGTGTGCTATTGTGTATACCCCGATTGATGTACAGACTTTACAACACCATCTGGAAAAGCAAATGGCTCTTTGAAGCCTATGGAGACGGCGCCAGATGGAGGTTTATAAGGCTCTTCTTCCGAAAAGTCCTGCATCTAAAACAGCCCCAGATATGATAAAGGAACAATTCATTCAAAGAGACTAGTCCTATAAGTCAGGCTTCATCAGTGTAGCACCCGAAAGGGGCTGCTTAGGTCTCAGCACACAGCTTGGAGGGGAGCCCCATTGGCTTAGGTCGGAGGATGGTTCATCACACGGTGAACCAGGAAGCAGAGAGAGAGAGAGAGAGAGAGAGACGAGACAGGGAGTGTAGCTGTCCATGTGTCTCTCTTTTTAAAGCCACCATGATTTGATCATGGGGTCTCAACCTTGACAACCGAATTCAATCTAATTACTTCCCAAAGACCCCAGCTTCAGAAACCACAACTGGATTCCATCTTTGTCTTTAATCCACTATCTATCAACAATCCATAAGTCAGCATAACACTTTGGGGCAAAGTCCCGAACACATGGGCCTTTGGGGGATGCCCACACTTATATAGCACACATAGACATTACAGGTAAAATCCAGGTATGTGCGATCACTTCTACATCAGCAGCGTGAGCAGCAAAATAACTCTCCCCAAAGTTGTCCATTCTCTAATCCCTGGGATCTGTGTCACCTTACATGGCAAAAGTGACAAAAGTTGCCCGTGTGACTGAAGGTATGGAACCTGAGAAGGAGCGCTTATTCCTGTGGACACAAGCTAATCACGTGGGTCCTTGAAAGGGAGAAACTTTCCTGGTTGAAGTGGGAGAGATGTCACCAAAAGACTCAGAGAAATGGTGGCGTGAGGTGGATTCCAGGCCCCAAATATCCCTAGCACTGAGTTCTTCGGGGTACCATGCAGGTCCAGGGAGAGGACTCTGGGCGCTGGAGGATGGCTAAAGCGACAGCCAGCAAGGAAAAGGGGACTCACTCACCAGGAACTGAATTCTGCCAAAGCTTGAGAGAGAGCAACAAAGTGAACCATTCCCTGGACTCCAGAGAGGAACAAGGCTTTGCTGACGCTATCATGTTAGCTCAGGGAGACTCACGCATACGTTGTTGACCTGTAACTGTAAAACAAACTTAACATGTTTCAAGCCGCCAAGTGTGTGGTGATTCGTCATGGAAACCAGAGCAAACCAACAGAGGTAGGAAATCATGCAATCTATTGGAAAGGCTAAAACTTCTAAAGCAGTTCAGGAACCCTCTTTTAGCCACAGGGGAGATGTTCCAAGATCCCTAATGCATAGTACTGAGCCTGACTTTTATAAAGATTTAATTTATTTATTTGAAAGCTATACCTAAAGAGAAAAAGAGAAAAGTTTTCCATCTGTTGGTTTACTCCCCAAATGGCTGCCATAACCAGGACTGGGCCAACCTGAAACCAGTATCTTGGTACTCCATCTGGGTCTCATGTAGGTGTCAGGGGCCCAAATATCTGCGCCACCTTCTGCTGATTTCCCAGGCAAATTAGCAGGGAGCTGGATTGGAAACAGAGCAGCCAGGACTTGAACCAGTGCTCATATAGGATGCAGGCGCTGCAGGTGGTAGCTTAATCCACTGTGCCACAGTGCCTTTTCCATCTTAACTGAGCACTTGTGGCCCACTATGTCCCTCACTTTGATGATCTGAGCTGTGACAGCAAAACTAGCCCTGGGTTCTGACAACATCTTAGGGCTGGGCTGTGTCATAGTCTTGAGGGTAAACCTCATTAAAACCAGGATTCTTTGATGGAAGGCTATTCCTCACCCTACCCTCCCCACCCACTCCGGTACAAGGGGATTTTTCTCTGATCTTCCCTCGGAGTATCTGATAGAGCTTTGGGAAGCAAAACACTAGTGGGAGGGTCCGCCTGGAATTTTGAACTCACAGAGTTTCCCACACGATCCATTAGGTTTTTCTTTTTTTTTTCTTTTTCTTTTTTATTTATTTATTTTTTTTTGACAGGCAGAGTGGATAGTGAGAGAGAGAGACAGAGAGAAAGGTCTTCCTTTTGCCGTTGGTTCACCTTCCAATGGCCGCCGCGGTAGGCGCGCTGCGACCTGCGCATCGCGCTGATCCGATGGCAGGAGCCAGGTGCTTCTCCTGGTCTCCCATGGGGTGCAGGGCCCAAGCACTTGGGCCATCCTCCACTGCACTCCCTGGCCACGCAGAGAGCTGGCCTGGAAGAGGGGCAACCGGGACAGGATCGGTGCCCCGACTGGGACTAGAACCCGGTGTGCCGGCGCCGCAAGGTGGAGGATTAGCCTAGTGAGCCGCGGCGCCGGCCGATCCATTAGGTTTTTCACATGCCAGGTTTCCGCACCCTGGCACTGGTTCCAGCTCCTGGGTTTCCTCTGTCTCAGGAATTGTGGTTCTCTGTGTCCTCTTTTCTTCTCTCCAATGTTGGGGACAGGGATTTGTCTGTCCTGTGATCTCACTTCTCCAGTGGATCCAAGAAGAGCTGAATTTTCTTTTGATACTTTTTTTTTTTGGACAGGTAGAGTTATAGACAGTGAAAGAGAGACAGAGAGAAAGGTCTTCCGTTGGTTCACTCCCCTAATGGCTGCTACCGCCGGCACTGTGCCGATGCAAAGCCAGGAGCCGGGTGCTTCCTCCTGGTCTTCCATGCGGGTGCAGGGCCCAAACACTTGGGCCATCCTCTGCTGCCTTCCTGGGCCACAGCAGAGAGCTGGACTGGAAGAGGAGCAACCAGGACAGAATCCGGCGCCCAGACCAGGACTAGAACCCGGTGTGCCGGTGCCACAGGCGGAGGATTAGCCTAGTGAGCCACGGTGCTGGCCGAAGAGCTGAACTTTCAGTTGGCTCCACTCCACACTCTCCCAAGCTCCTTACATGCCAGACCAGAAAGTCTAACTGTCCATTAGGACGTTTCTACTTCCTCAGCGGTGCATTTGTCATGGAGAAGTTTGTTATGATGCTGTTCTGCTTCCTGACCTTGGACGCCTCTGTTCCAGCAATCATCTAAATCCTGCTCCAAGGAAATTTCCTCGTATCTGAAGATAAATCCCAATTGCATGTCATTCTATGCTGCCAAAAGGAGACAATGCAAAAATGGAATCAAAAGGTAATGTGCATTGGGCCGGCGCTGTGGCATAGTGGGTAAAGCTGCCGCCTGCAGTGCTGGCATCCCATATGGGCGCTGGTTCTAGTTGCCGGTTGTTCCTCTTCTGATCCAGCTCTCTGCTGTGGCCTGGGAAAGCAGTAGAAGATGGCCCAAGTCCTTGGGCCCCTGCACCCATGCGGGAGACTTGGAAGAAACTCCTGGCTCCTGGCTTCAGATCAGCACAGCTCTGGCCGTTGTGGCCATCTGGGGAGTGAACAAGTGGATGGAAGACCTCTCTCTCTCTCTCTCTTTCTCTCTCTCTGCCTCTCATTCTCTCTCTGTGTAACTCTGCCTTTCAAATAAATAAATCTTTAAAAAAATGATAATGTGCATTTTCCAGGAACTTTGTACATTTTGTACAGCCACCTCGTACAGTTTGCAGAGAGGCTGGCAGTAAAAATAGAAATCAGGAGAGAAACAGGTCTTTTTTTTTTTATTTGACAGTTAGAATTATAGACAGTGAGATAGAGACAGAAAGAAAGGTCTTCCTTCCTTTGGTTCACTCCCCAAATGGCCACTACGGCTGGTGCTGCGCCGATCCGATCCAAAGCCAGAAGCCAGGTGCTTCCTCCTGGTCTCCCACACAGGTGCAGGGGCCCAAACACTTGAGCCATCCTCCATTGTCCTCCTGGGCCACAGCAGAGAGCTGGACTGGAAGAGGTGAAACTGGGTCTAGAACCTGGCGCTCATATGGGATGCCAGTGTGGCAGGCGCAGGATTAACCAAGTGAGCCATGGCGCCGGCCCTGAGAGAGACATGTCTTAGAGCAAAGAACCCATGGTTCTTGTAGATGTCATCAAAATGGTAGCATAGACAGACTCATGCAAACTTTCATAATGAGAGATATCTTCAGAAAAGATACTGGAAAAGATATAAAAGTAAATTAATTTTGGTAAGAAAATGGTGTGTTTTTATTGGCAGAGAAATGGACATACAGATCAATGGAAAAGATCCCAGAAATAGCTCCACCACCAACTGATTTTTTTGCCAATGTTCAAAGGCAATTTAATAACAAAAAACTAGTGTTTAAAAAAAAAAGTTGCTGGAGGAGTTGGTGCTCAGTGCAGTGGTCCAGATGCCACTTGGGATGCCTGTGTTGCATAACTGCATGCCTAGATTTGAGTCCTGGATCTTCCGATTCCAGCATTCCTGCTAATGTTCACCCTGAGGCGCAGCAGGTGATGGCTTGAGTACTTGGGCCCCTGGCACCCATGTCGGAGACCTGAATGGAGTTCTGGGCCTGGTCCAGCTTCAACTGTTGCAGCAATTTGGGGAGTGAACCAGTGGATCAAAGATCTCTTTCTCTCTGCCTTTTAAATTAAACAAAAACAAAGAAGCAAACGAACAAAAAATGAAAATAATTTTTTGAAATGGTACAGAGCTATTGGATATCCTTATGCAAAACTAAATACACAAATAGGAACATTTACAAAATTATAAAACTTAGTACTATAGGATAAAATCTTCAGGTCATAAGGATTTGGAAACAGTTCTTAAACAGTTACAAAAAGGAAGATCTATAAGAGAAAACAGTGCACACACTATTCTTCACCAAAATGATAATTTTTTTCTTTGAGAACTATCCTAGTGAAGGGATGAAAAGACCACCTATAGACTGAGAAACAATGTATCCAAACCACATATCTGACTAAAAATCTTGTTTCTAAAATGAATTCAGTACTTTCAAACCCAATCTCACACACACACACACACACACACTGGAATTACAGAATGTGTTAATTCATTGAGAGACATTTCACCAAAGGATATACTGATTGTAGATGAGCACATGAAAATATGCTCAACATCACTAGCCATTGGGGAAATGCAAATTCAAACCATGATGAGTTGTCACTACATTGTTATCAAAATAGCTAAAATTAAAAAAAAATGACAATACCAAATGCTGGTAACTATGCAGCGAAACCAAAGCCCTTATATATCGGTGGTGGGAATATAAAAGGCACAGCCATTCTAGAAAATGAAATGGACACCTGCCATAGGATTCAGCAATTACACTCCTAATGCTTTATCTCAGATAAGTGAATACTTACATAAGAAACCCGTATATGAAATGTTCATAGCAGCTTTATGTATAATAGTCTAGACTGGAAACAACCAAATGTACTTCAGTAGGTGAATGGTTAAACTAACTTGTGTATGTGCATTATGGAATACTGCTTAGCGATAGAAAGGAATAAACTGTTGATGCATACGAAATTGGATAGCTCTGAAGAGCATTGTGTTGCAAGAAAAAGAAGCCAATTCAAAAGGTCACATGCTGTGTGATCATTCACATGATATTCTAGAAATGAAAAATCTCAGATTTAGCAATCGAATTAATTTTTGCTGTGTATTAGGGGCCTTGGTGGTACTCTGATGGTTTTGTATCCTGATTTTGGTGGTAGTTGTACAAATCTTAACATGTGATAAAATGAAAACACACATAGATGTCGTGCCAGATCTGTTTTTGGTTTTGACATTGTACTATAGCCATTTGAGAAATAATCATGGTGGGAACTGGCAGAAGGCCACAAGGGACCTCTCTGTACTAATTTTGCAACTTCTGAATTTGTAATTACTTCAAAACTAAAAATCTTAATTTGTTTTTTATTCAAATACAATAGCACTTTCCAGACAAAAGTTTAGAAAAAGAGAAATCCAACTTAAAAGCTCCATACTATCACTCATATGTATGCTAAAACTGAGCAAACTTTGGTTTTGCTCATGCATCCCAAAGCAGAAGACAAGGACTGAGAAGGGGAGACACTCAACTCTGTAATGTGGGGATTTGTAATCTTATATACCTCTACTTGAAAGTCAGAGCCAGAGAGAGAACGGAAGAAAGAAAGAAAGGAATTGGCTATATAGATATACCTTCCATTTGTTGGCTCACTCTTCTAATGTCTTTAACAGCCAGGGCCTGAGCCAGACTGAAGCCAGGAGCCAGGAATTCCATCTGGTTCTCTCCTGTGAGTGGCAGGGGCCCAAGAACTTTGGTCATCACCTGCTGCCTCCCAGGGTGTGTTAGTAGGAAGCTGGATGGAAACATAACGGTGCACCCCAACGGCACTCTGATATGGAGTGTGAGGGTCCTAACCAGCTGCAGCCACAACAATCACCCCAGGAATTTGTTTTTATTTCAGTTTTTTAATGGAAGCATCCCCTGAAATACATCATGGAAAGCTACCAATACAAAATCTCCTCAAGAAATGATTTTTTTTTTTTGACAGGCAGAGTGGACAGTGAGAGAGAGAAACAGAGAGAAAGGTCTTCCTTTTCCATTGGTTCACCCCCCAATGGCCGCTGCGGCCGGTGCACCGTGCCAATCTGAAGCCAGGAGCCAGGTGCTTCTCCTGGTCTCCCATGGGGTGCAGGGCCACAGCAGAAAGCTGGACTGGAAGAGGGGCAACCAGGACAGAATCCGGTGCCCCAACCGGGACTAGAACACGGGGTGCCGGCACCGCAGGCGGAGGATTAGCCTGTTGAGCTGCAGCGCTGGCCAAGAGCCAAGAAATGAAATTTTTTTTTAATCTTTTTTTTAAACTTTTATTTAATGAATATAAATTTCCAATGAACAGCTTATGGATTACAATGGCTTCCCCCTCCCATAACTTCCCTCCCACCTGCAACCCTCCCCTTTCCTGCTCCCTCTCTCCTTCCATTCACATCAAGATTCTTTTTCAATTCTCTTTATATACAGAAGATCAATTTAGTATAAAAGATTTCAACAGTTTGCACCCACATAGAAACACAAAGTGAAACATATTGTTTGAGTACTAGTTATAGCATTAAATCAGAATGAACAGCACACTAAGGACAGAGATCCCACATGAGGAGCAAGTGCACAGTGACTCCTGTTGTTGACCCAACAAATTGACACTCTAGTTTATGGCACCAGTAACCACCCTAGGCTGTCGTCATGAGTTGCCAAGGCTATGGAAGCCTTCCAAGTTCGCCGACTCTGATCATATTTACTCAAGGTCATAAAAGACAGGGTGAGGATAGTAACCAATGATCCTAAGAGTGGCATTAACCAGGTCTGAACAATTATACAGCATGAAGTGGGGAAGAGGACCATCAGTACACACATGTTGGGAGTAGAGCCATTGGTGGTAGAGTAGAGGTTATGATTACAAAGGAATGAGGCCCAAGTGCACTAGACAGGGTCTAGAACAAAGGACAGAGTCATAATTAGAGGAGCTAAGAAAGGTGCTGTCTAAGCTACAATGAAGTTTTCTGATTGAGAGGCAAATAGAACCTGATAGAAGGGGCTTGATAATAATCTGTTGGGCTTTAGGCCTTGTGAGTTAAGAGGCCCAGACCTATCTATCTCTTCACATGGGGTACATCCTAAGGGAGGTGTGAACCTCCTAGGGGAAGGCACTCTGTTGACTTTCATTACTTGGCTGGCCTGGGAGGAGAGCTGGCCAGGTAAAGGCAGGGGGCATCTCTAACAAGAAATTTACAGTTCTGCCTGCAATGTTGCTGACCCTACTTGGCCGTCCCCTCAGCTGCAGTGGTCACTTTGGAAGCTGGGCTGAGTGAAAGGCTTTTCAGCTTAGAGCCAATAAGATCTGTGGCTCTGACCTGGGCATCCTTCGACTCCAGGGCAGGTCCAAAGAAATGAATTTTTAAAATGCTCATTTTCATTTCATTCCTTCAAAGTATCTTGACTCCTTTTTCTCCAACAAGGAACAACAAAAACCCAGTAATTCGCTATAGAAGTGTTTGAGTACAAACATATAGCTGTTAGGTTATGCAAAGTGTTTTTTTTTTTTGTCCTCATTCTAGCATTCTGAGGCAAAAGGCTCTTTGTCATATAATTTAGGGTCAGTAACATTTTTATTTTTCATGTACTTTCAAATCTGTTTATGGCTTTGAATTCACTTTGACCAAAGAGGTATTCATTTGTGGGTGGATAAAATGACCTCAGTGTCATGTACTGCAAAAAAATTTAAGAGTGGTTTGTAGTTCCATGGACTAGTAATCCCAGTGAACTAAGCCATCACAGCCCGTATAAGATAAAGTAAATCGGCTCATAAACTTCAAAGTCTTCCTTATGTCCCCTGGAACGGAAGCCACCAAATTATAGGATTTAAGATGAAGTTTAGCAGGTTCAGGCACATAAATTTGTCCTTTATTGGGCAACAGCGCTTTAACACAAGTGCTGTAAGAGGTATAGATTCTGGGGTCTCAGTATCAGACCCCACTCATCTTCCCAAAACCTTCAGAACCCGCACTCAGCCCCGCACCACACCAAAGGGAGGGAGAGATCAGAGAGGCGGGGCCTCCCCGGAGAGAAGATGGCGCCTGCGCGACACTCTGGGCTGCGCCGGTCACGACTCGGTGTCCGGAAGTCCTCCGGCCCTCGCCTTAAGGAAGCGGAAGTAAAGGGGCGGCCGGCAGCTGGGCTGTAGCTCTGCGAGTCCGGCTCCTGAGCCGAACCGCGGGAAAGGCGCGTGTCGGCCTCTCACTGGTGCAGCTCTGGCCGCGGCTGCCGCTGCCGTCCCGCCCCGCCCAGGTGTTGTCGCAGACGCTGCAGGGGAAGAAGCGCCGCCCGGGATGGGCTGCGAGGGGGCCGCGAGCGGCACGTGTGTCGCGGTTGCGCGGCGGGTGACAGGTATCCCGGGCGGGCACGGGAAGGCCGCGTGGCCCGGGAGAGGTTCTGGGGGGCGAGACGACTCTGTGCCCCGGTCACCTTGAGCTTCCACCTCCCCGGTGACTCAGTTTCCCCTCCGGTCTCCGCGAGCGCCGGGGGTAGCCGTCAGTGTGTGGTCTCCCGGGCAAGCTGTGTGTTTGGCGGGGGTGGCCGCGGGCTCCCCTCAGCCCCGGGTGTCCCAGTGCGGGAGGTGGCGGGGGAAGTGTCCTCGCACGAATTTGGACCAGCCCGGCCGCCAGTAGGTAGAGAACCAGCACTTTGCAGGACCCTGATTGGAGAAAGACTTGGCTCCTTTTATAGGTTTCCCGTTTCCCGTCGCTGCATTCGGGTGATGCGTGTTGCTTGTCATTTTCATTTACCACCAGGATCTGTTGGCGGGGAATGGGATGATCCGGTTTCACTTTTGGTTGTGGGACGATCTGCGTACTTCGCCAATAAGTTGCGGCTGAGAGCAGTGTGTGATTCCTTGGCCAAAAATCTCTGGCTTGTTTAGCGTTCCTTGCCGGCTTTGAGAAGGAGCATGTTTTGTGCGTTTGAAGTCTTCGGGGCTTGTGCCTTGCTGCTGTTACATTGTTTTGGAAACGTTGCCAGTCAGTTTTAGTACAAAGTGCCCACTTGAAAATATCTCCTACACTTGGAAGCGTTTGAAGACATTTTAAATAGCCATTTGACAACACCACAGAACTTGGGTGATTGTAACGTTTTCACTTGACTTCCTTTTGATACATTCAGCTGAAACTCTATTAAAGGAATGAATGTAATATCTGTAGAGTAGCACTGCATCTTTAACTTGAGGAGAACACACTGAACTCTGGGGGGGAAATGCTATTGGAACTTTTCTGCAGTCATCTGTGGTCATTTTCGTATCAACTGTCTTGTAACTACTTTTAACCGAAGTTAGATTTAGGTTCACAGCAAATGGCTTTGCTAGGAAGTGTAAGTGTAGATTATGTTGAATTATTAGAGGAGTTAATTTATTTCTCAGAAAAGCGCTTCTTAATACGTTTTCCTCGCTGTGGGCATGCGTGTGGAAACTTGGATGGCCATCTACAGACATGCAGTTTCCAAGCTGTTTTTGAGAATGTTAACTACAGCCTTTCATTTAAATATGGAAGGAGAAACAGTTGGTGATGACTTAGAATTTTTATGCCTGCTCTAGTTTCCAAAAAAGTGAAAAAGTATTTGACATACGTAATTTTTGTTAATATTCTGGATACCTTCTTGTAGATAAATGAGCAAGACGTAGTGTTTTAATTTCAGCATACCAGGATCTTACAGAGAGCTGATACATTTGGGCCTGGAACTAAAGAGTGTTTTTGGTTTGTTCCACGTGCCCGGGCATTGCACCTCTCATCACGCAATGCCACATGGCACATTCTGATAGCTGTTGGTGTTCAGACTACATCAGAGCCACTAGGGTCAGAGTGATCAGGGAGGTCTCAAAATGAAAGCACCCTCAAATGAAAGACCACTTCTGAGACCGGTGTCTGTCTCTAGACAACCTCTTCCTCTGGAACTACCTGGGAAACCAGGAATGTAGGGTCAGGGTGGCAAAGCTCTTCTTTAACGTGTAGTGTTCTCCCATTCTCATCTCCATGATGGTGCTGTACCTCCTAGAACACACAGTCTGTTTTTAGAACAGTCCACAGGGACCTCTGGGTTAGTCACAGGTATGTAGGTTTTCACTCTTACCCTTTTGACAGTCCTGGCCTTTCTGTGATGAATTTAACCCTTGGTGCCACACTCCTTTCTTTGCAGTTTTCTTTCATTCATCCCTTAATAAATGAAACCTGTGTCTGTTTATTTTGTTTTGAGCGCCTCCTCTGTTTCAGGCATTATGCTAGGCATGGTGACCATGACAGATGAAGCACTTTGCTTACTCACATTCAGCCCCCTAAACCAACCTAGGTGTGGTTCTTTCAGGCTGTCTTCTTTGGCCCTGGGTTCAGGTCCACTCCCTTGGTTTCAGATTGAAACTGTTCCTCTCTCAGCCATCGGTGGCCTAAGGACTTGGCCCATAGATGAGCCTTGAATTTGCCTTGATTCTCACAGTCAAGCAGTTTGCTCAGCCTGAGTCTGCACAGATCAGTTCTTACCTCTTCTACTGGAGAATGGAGGGAGATAGTATGTCTTGTAGAACTTTAAAAAGAGGGAGGTATAAGTTCCAAGCATTACTGTGTCACTTGCCCGATGTGCCAAGGTATAAGCCTCTCCAAACTCTTCATTTTCTTATTTTTCAAGTGGAGACGACAGTGTTTCATCCAGTCATGCAGCACATTTATAGAGAATCACCTGTGTGCCAGGCTGCTGGTCACTGTGGTGAACAGAGCAGACGTGGTTACCGCCCTCAGGAGCTTCCGTCCCCGGGCTTTTGTAGAAAAGGACTCGATAACCTGGTACATGGAGAGCACCTACCATGATGCTTAGCCCAGAGTCCCTGCTCAGTAAATGCTAAAGTTGTCTCAAGGGACTTTTGTTGTGCTGTGCGCTCCCTCACCACTCAACGTGTGCTGTCTGCCTAGGGTAATTGTGCAGTGGTGTCTGACTTACCATCAGGAATCACCACTTTCTAGGGATTGTACACCTAGCCCCTTTTGGGACAAATGGTAAATGTAGCTGGTAGCCTAACACTGCTTGGACACAGTTTGTATGCTCCATGTCCAATTTAGAAACCCAGTGACTTTTGGGGGAGGATTTGATTTTTCTTCCTATCCATAGTGGATAGATTTTCAAGGCTATGTAATAGCAATGATGTGTCATTTAATAACTTAGAAGACAGTTATTTTTCATTTGATAAGTGATACTCAGCCTGAGTCTGCAATGAAGTCTGAGTTAGTGCTTGGCACTTTACAAAGTGATTTTTATATTCTCTGTGATTTTTATGTACCCTATGTGGTAGATATTGTTATTTTATATTCAGAGTGATTTTTTTTTTTTTTTGGACAGGCAGAGTGGACAGTGAGAGAGAGACAGAGAGAAAGGTCTTCCTTTTGCCATTGGTTCACCCTCCAGTGGCCGCCGCGGTAGTGCGCTGCGGCCGGCGCACCGCGCTGATCCGATGGCAGGAGCCAGGTGCTTCTCCTGGTCTCCCATGGGGTGCAGGGCCCAAGCACTTGGGCCATCCTCCACTGCACTCCCTGGCCACGCAGAGAGCTGGCCTGGAAGAGGGGCAACCGGGACAGGATCGGGACTAGAACCCAGTGTGCCGGCGCCGCAAGGCGGAGGATTAGCCTATTGAGCCAGGGCGCCGGCCTCAGAGTGATTTTTATATACCCTGTGTGGCAGATACTGTCATTCCTAACTTGTGGTCTGGGAGATTAAGGACCTGGAGAGTTAGGTACCCTGCTTGTGGTTATACTGCCAGCCAGCAGCAAACTCAGGAATTGGACACAGCTCTCCAAAAAAGTAAAGATTTTTTCTTTTTACCGCTTGTGTTTTTGAATCACAGAGAGCAGGTTTTTGAGGGTGTCTGTGTATAGACCTAAGAGAGTTCTTGAGTGGTCTGAAGTTGAACGTTCACAAATGTTTGGGTCTCAAGTTGCTCCTCTTTGGGAAATTGTCAGTAACTTTACTAAATCCTGAAAGGAGCCTACGTTTTTCCTCCTCCCTTAGCCAGGAAGCAATGCTAGCATGTTTCATTCTCAAAAGTTCTAGCTTGATTAGCTCTTATTTTCAGTGTACTTTTTTTTTTTAATGCATGTATTCTTTTGTTTCTGCAGTCTCTCTCTGTAGCAAAGTTTACAAATGCTGGTTTAAAACATACTTCAGAGTATATTTGCAGATGGGATGTTCATACAAAATTTGTTTTGTTTTGTTTTGAAGAAGCTCATAGACCTGAACTTAAAACTCTTTAAAAAGCTGCTTTGCTGTTATTATAACTTATTTTACTTTTTGGCATTGTTCTTTGGAGCTATTGTGTGTTATGTGGGCTAAGAGGTTAACACATATGATTATGCTTTTTGTAAAAAGAAGATATTAAACAGCTCTGCCAGGATGGCCCTTCTCCTTCAATGATGGATTTTATAACTGTATCGGGGAGCGTTAGGAAGCCCAGATATAATGGTTCAATGCTTTCCACATAGTCAGTTACCTCTTCTGTTTCCACTCAAATGAGTGGGCCTTAGATGTCAATTTTTAAATAGCTCAAGGGGAAGTCTGATTAGACTTCTTTCTGTTAGGCAGACTTTTATTTTGTTGTTTTTGTTTTTTTAAGATTTATTTATTTATTTATTTGAAAGGAACAGTGAGAGGGAGAGAGAGAAATATCTTAGATATTTTCCGTCTGCTGGTTCACTCCCCAAATGGCTGCAAAGGATCCGGAGCCAGGAGCTAGGAGCTTCTTCCGGGTCTCCCATGTGGATACAGGGGTCCAAGCACTTGGGCCATCTTCTGCTGTTTTCCCAGGCACATTAGCAGGGAACTGGATCTGAAGTAGAACAGTTGGGACTCCAACTGGCACCCATATGGGATGCTGGCACTGCAGGCGACAGCTTTACCTGCTATACCACAGTGCTGGCCCCAGGCCAACTTCTGGGGTGAAAAAAGCAGAGAAATCTGCTGCTGGTGTCCTTTTTCTGAAATGGCCTGGATGCCATTTGCAAGGATCTCAGTGTGCTCAGAGAGGCTGGTGCTGATTCTTTGGCCATACCACTTTACTGTTGACACAGGCTTTCAGAACCATCTTTTTAAAGAAATTAACATGTTGAATTTATTTGAAAGAGCACTCCCATCTGCAGGCTTACTCTTCTAATGCCTATGATGACTGGAGCTGGGCCAAGCTGAAATTGGGAGCCGGGAATGCAATCCAGGTCGCCCATGTGTTTGGCAGGGACCTAATCACTCGGGCCATCACCACTGCCTCTCAGAATGGATATTAGCAGGAAGTGAAGGTCAGGAACTGGAGCAGGGAATGGGACTTAGGAACTCTGATAGGAGACACGGCATTCTCATTGCTGTTGTGACTGCTAGGCCAGATGCCCATCGCTGTAGAATCCACCTTTGAGTTAAGTTACATCCGAGATCCATTGTATCAATTTCCTTGGGCTGCCATACTGAAGCACCCCAAACGGGGTGACTTAGAATGGAAATTTACACACTTCTGAGGGCTGGAAGTCCTAAATCAAGATGTGGCAGGACCATGTTCCTTCTGAAATTTTAGGTGAAGACTTGCCTCTTCCAGCCTCTGCCAGCCAGCATTTCCTAGCTTGCAGCTTAATTTCAGTGTCTTTGTCACCCTTCACCTGCTTGTTCTCCTGTGGTTATGTGCAATCTGTGTGCCACCAGCAGAGTTTGTCTGTAGCATGGAGGCCCCAGGAAATGAAGTAGATCCTCTGTGGGAAGGAACGTAACTAGCTCCATGCCTCTGGTTATGTGTGGGTCACTCAGCAGATATCTGTTAACTATCTAGCTATGAAGTGTGGTTCAAAAGGTTTTGTTTTGGAGCATGAAAACTTTGAAATCTGTACGTATGAGGGATCTTCAAAAAGTTTATGAGAAATGCATTAATGAAGAAAACTGCCTGGATTTCAAAAATATTTTGCACCTGAATAAACTTTGAATTCCACTTTTTATAAAGATTTATTTTATTTATTTGAAAGAGCTACAGAGAGAGGTAGCGACAGAGAGAGAGGTCTTCCATCTGCTGGTTCCCTCTCCAGATGGCTGCAACGGTCGAAGCTGCACCGATCCGAAGCCAGGAGCCAGGAACTTCTTCTGGGTCTAACCATGTGGGTGCATGGGCCCAAGGACTTGAGCCATCTTCTGCTATCCAAGGCCATAGCAGAGAGCTGGATTGGAAGAGGAGCAGCTGGGACTAGAACTGGCGCCCACATGGGATGCCAGCACTTCAGGCCAGGGATTTAACCCGCTGCTCTGACCCTGAATTCCATTTTTTATGAACTCTTCCAAGTGCCCTCTTATTTCAAAGCATTTGCTTCTGTAACTTTAATGTTATTTTGTGTCTCCAAGTATTAAGATTGTTATTTTCTGTCTGCACATATTCACATTTTAATGTTACCTTGTTCCAAAACTCTTTCATTTTAGGGGCTTGCTATAAAATGGGACTCCTGATTGTGCTCACTGGACTGTGGTTGTTCTCTGCAGTAAAGGCAGACTCAAAAGCCGTTACGACCTCTCTGACCACAAAGTGGTTTTCCACCCCATTGTTGTTAGAAGCCAGGTAAGACCTTTCCCCCCTTTCACACATGTGAGTGTAAATGTAGACTCTTGTAGTGACTGTAGGAAGTGAGATGATCAGCATTAAATGCATTCAGATCCCTTTCAGTGGATGTGGTGCGCTCTCCAAAGGCTGTTAGGGCATGGAATCTTTCACAAGGAGAGAGCTGTGTTGATTCATTGAGCTATTTAGGAAGTTATTGAGACAAATAGATTGTGTTGATTCAATTGTGTTGTCTTCTGGGAAGGCTGTGAATGTAGTAACTAGGGAAGAGAGAGTTGTAGTTACAAGAAGTTTTCTACTTATTTGAAGAAAGTTCTTTTTTTTTTTTTTAAAGACTTACTTATTCATTTGAAAGTCAGAGTTACACAGAGAGAGGAGAGGCAGAGAGAGAGGTCCTCCATCCGCTGGTCCACTTCCCAACTGGCCTCAATGGCTGGAGCTGTACCGATCTAAAGCCAGGAGCCAGGAGTCTCCTTCAGGACTTCCATGAGGGTGCAGGGGCCCAAGTCCATCCTCCACTGCTCTCCCAGGCCATAAGAGAGCTGGATTGGAAGGACTTGAACCAGCGCCCACATGGGATTATGGCACTGCAGGTTGCGGCCTCACCTGCCACGCCACAGCGCCAGCTCTTGAAGAAAGTTTTAAGAAGCGTTCGGTGAGGGGAAGAGAAGGGCTTGACAAAGTGAGAGAGAGAGGATGTGCTCCTGCTAAGAACTTGGCAGACGATCCAAGAAAAGAAAGTACAGGGGGAAGCTGAGGAAAGACAGGTTTGTATTCTGTCCTGAGATGTTCATGTTCTACATTTTAACATCTCCAAAATCAGGATGCATTTCCAATCATATCAAGAAGTTATCTTACAATTAGAAGTGATAGAATTTTTCATAAAACAAAGATATTTTAAAATCAGTAAAATACAATGCAGTTAATAATTTCCTGGGAAATTTTATATTCCAACTATGCTTTTTAGCAAGTGTTTGTAATAGAAATGTCTATGTGCAGCCAGTTTTATATCTTTCAAATAATATATAATTAGGATTGATAGAAAATCTTTCCAAAGGATGAATGAGGTGTATTGAACAGTAAGCACTTGGTAAGTTTCAGTATTTGATAGTGCTAGAAATTTCTGTCATCACTGAGACTCTTCAGTTAACTTTGTGGTTTACCTTGTTCTTCAACTCAGAAGCTGTCTTGTAATGTTTTCTCCTTAATCCCTCATATAATGTTCATGAGTTTTGTTATGTTGATTGTGTATGAGTAGTTATACCTGCTATGAAAAAAAACCTCTTAGCCTGTAATTGCTAAAAGGATTCATGGGAAAGCTGGCCTTGACTTTCTCAGGAGCCTGACGTTCTCGATCATTTCTGTGTGCCTTGCTTTTCTCAGCAGTGAAATGCCAACAAAACCAAAACCAAAACAAACCCCAAGCCAAAACTCAAAAACTCACTATAGACATTGCATGGAGTATTATAGTAACTACTTTGATAAATGGGTTGAACTCCTCCAGTGTCAGAACTTTATTAGGGGCTGGCACCGCGGCTCAATAGGCTAATCCTCCACCTTGCGGCGCCGGCACACTGGGTTCTAGTCTTGGTTGGGGCACCGGATTCTGTCCCGGTTGCCCCTCTTCCAGGCCAGCTCTCTGCTGTGGCCTGGGAGTGCAGTGGAGGATGGCCCAAGTGCTTGGGCCCTGCACCCCATGGGAGACCAGGAGAAGCACCTGGCTCCCAGCTTCAGATTAGCGCGGTGCGCCGGCCACAGCGGCCATTGGAGGGTGAACCAACGGTAAAGGAAGACCTTTCTCTCTGTCTCTCTCTCTCACTGTCCACTCTGCCTGTCAAAAATAAATAAATAAATAAATAAATAAATAAATAAATAAATAAAAGAACTTTATTAGATACAGAGTAGTCAGAAAAGTGAAACAACTGAAATCCTAGACTGCCTGAGCCAGTTCTACTGACTGAGCGTTTCCTTTTTGCTAATCTCCTGTTAGATGATTTGTCTAGAGTACATCTAAGTCATCGAGACTTACCATCTATCATTTTCTGAAGGATTTTGTGCAGTTAACTGCCGCAGATGGGTTGTGATATTCTGCTTCACATTCTTAGCAGACTGATTTTCCTTATTCTCACTTGTATTTACACTACTAATTGGTTATTTGTACATTGTCCTAAGATTCTTGTGGCATACATCTATGGACTTTGGAGAAAGTATGTTCAAATGTCAGCTTTTCTTGCTCTACCTCTCCAGTTTCTATGCTCACTGTGCAGTGGAAGGGGTCTACAGTAGACCCCTATTATCCACAGTGTCACTTTCTACACTTTCAGTTGCCTGTGGCCAACCCTGTTGTTAGAAAATATTAAATGGAGGCCGGCACCGCGGCTCAACAGGCTAATCCTCCGTCTGCGGCGCTGGCACACCGGGTTCTAGTCCCAGTCGGGGCTCCGGATCCTGTCCCGGTTGCCCCTCTTCCAGGCCAGCTCTCTGCTATGGCCTGGGAGTGCAGTGGAGGATGGCCCAAGTGCTTGGGGCCTGCACCCCATGGGAGACCAGGATAAACACCTGGCTCCTGCCTTCGGATCAGCGTGGTGCGCCGGCTGTGGCGGCCATTGGAGGGTGAACCAATGGCAAAGGAAGACCTTTCTCTCTCTCTCTCTCTCTCTCTCTCTCTCTCTCTCTCATACTGTCCACTGTGCCTGTCAAAAAAAAAAATTTTTAAATGGAAAATTCCATAGATGATTCATATGTTTTAAATAACTTTCATTAGAATATATTGTCGTAAATGTTCTTTTTTGCTGTTAATTATTATGGTTACGATTATGATTAATCTGTAGATTAAACTTTATCATAGGGATGTGTGTATAGAAAGAAACATGGTATATATAGAATGGGGTACCTTCATCCGTGGACCATCCCCTGTGGCTGGAAGAGTGGTTGTAGTGTTTCCTTCACTGATTTCTCCATCACAGACATTTCCTTTTCATGATATTTCTGGTTATTTGCCTTTAGGGGTCCCTATTTTCAGACCTTTTCTCCATGGCTGTTCACGTACAGTTTGCTGAGGTACAGGGATATGCAGGCAAGTCAGTTACAAGCTCTGCTTATTTGAAGCACATTGCACTCATCGCCAGTGCTAGCTGAGGCCACTGTCCTGCCCTGCCATGTCCATGGCAGACCCTGCTGATGCCTCACTGCACTCTGTCCACATGGGGACGAAGGGTGAGAGGGTCTTTCTGCACATCCAGGCATGCAGCTCCCATGCTTCCTTTGCCTTCTTTGTTTCTAGCCCCTAGGGACTAAAGTAGTACTGTTCTTTTTTTTTTTTTTTTTTTTTAAAGATTTTATTTTTATTTATTTATTTGAGAGGTAGAGTTACAGACAGTGAGAGTGAGAGTTAGAGAGAAATGTCTTTCATCTGCTGGTTCACTCCCCAAATGGCCGCAATGGCCAGAGCTGCGCTGATCTGAAGCCAGGAGCTTCTAGGTCTCCCACGTGGGTGCAGGGGCTCAAGCACGTGGGCCATCTTCTACTGCTTTCCCAGGCCTTAGCAGAGAGCTGGATTGGAAGAGGAGCAGCCAGGACTAGAACCAGCATGCATATGGGATGCCGGTGCTACAGGTGGAGGATTAACCTACTGCACTACAGTGCTGGCGCAATGTTTTTAGATTTTTATTTGTGGAGGGGTGATAGTTTTTGATTGTCTGTGATATGATGTTTATATTTGATTCGTGTAAAAGCCTGGGTTTTTTTTTTTTTTGACAGGCAGAGTGAACAGTGAGAGAGAGAGACAGAGAGAAAGGTCTTCCTTTACTGTTGGTTCACCCTCCAATGGCTGCTGCGGCTGGCGCACCACGCTGATCCGAAGCCAGGAGCCAGGTGCTTATCCTGGTTTCCCATGCGGGTGCAGGGCCCAAGCACTTGGCCATCCTCCGCTGCACTCCCAGGCCACAGCAGAGAGCTGGACAGGAAGAGGGGCAACCGGAACTAGAACCCGGTGTGCTGGCGCCACAGGCAGAGGATTAGCCTAGTGAGCTGCAGTGCCGACCCTGGATTTGTTTTGAGTAGCTATAGTTACTAACGGAAATATTATGTTAATATATATTTTTAAAGATTTATTTATTTATTTGAATATCAGAGTTACTTAGAGAGAGGAGATGCAGAGAAAGAGGTCTTCCATCCTCTGGTTCACTCCCCAGATGGCCACAAAGGCAGAAGCTGTGCCGATCTGAAGCCAGGAGCTAGGAGCTTCCTCAGGGTCTCCCACGTGTGTGCAGGGGCCCAAGGACTTGGGCCATCTTCTGCTCCTTTCCAAGGGCACAGCATAGAGCTGGATTGGAAGTGGAGGAGCCAGGGCTTGAACCGGCCCCCATATGGAATGCTGGAACTGCAGGCGGTGGCTTTACCCACTATGCCACAGCACTGGCCCTGTTAATATGTTTTAAAATCAAAACCAATAATCAATTATTGAGTTTCAGATACTGTAATGGGCCAATATGCAACTTGATAGAGGTATAGGTCATTGAGACTTGAATTAATATCCCAGCTTTTTCACATACGAATCTGTGCCCTTAATCAAGTTCATCATGTCTCTGAATTGCAATTCTTTCATTCAAAAAACATTTATAATTCAGGTGGCTGTGAGGCTTTGAGGGCCTGGGTGAATATGCCTGGCATAGTTTAGTGACTATCATATAAGTAGATCTGCCTTAAACATTCTCTTCCCGTTCCCATCGAGTCCTGTAGTAAAGGAAGACAAATTCTGAGCTTCCAGAAAGCAAGTTGACCACCAGATTGGACTATCTTGTGCACATTTAGGTTTTATGTAGTTTTTTCTTTTGTCTCATAGATTCAAAACTTTTCATTATGCCATTTGGAATCTTTCATAAGTGAAGAGAATGGTACAATGTATTCCCCCTGAATATATCACCTACTTTTAGCAATTGTGAATTCAAGTCCAGTGACCACCATCATTACCCGCTTTGGAATGTTTGAAAGTAAATCCAGGGGCCAGCACTGTGTTGCAGTAGGTTAATCCTCTGCCTGTAGCACTGGCATCCCATATGGGCATGAGTTCTAGTCCTGGCTGCTCTTCTTCCAATCCAGCGCTGTGCTAATGCCTGGGAAGCAGTAGAAGATGGCCCAAGTGCTTGGGTCCCTGCACCCCCATAGGAAACCTGGAATAAGCTCCTGGCTTTGGATCGGCCCAGCTCCAGCTGTTGCTGCCATTTGGGGAGTGAACCAATGTATGGAAGACCTTTTTCTCTGTCTCTCCTTCTCACCGTCAGTAACTTTACCTTTCAAAGAAATAAATAAAATCCTAAAAAAAAAAAAAGTAAATCCAAGATCTCATATCATTTCATTTCTCCACTGTAATATTTTAAAGCAAATCTTCAAAATTTTATCTGTAAGGCCATAAATTTTTTTTACCCGATGGAATAAGTGTGAGAAGCTAAAACACAATATAAATATACAAACAAGCTTCAATATACTATTTTAAAAAATGAACAGCACTCCTTTCAGAAGTTTATATTCTCCTCTGCCCTGGATTATTTCACTGGATATAATAATTAATTTTCTTATTACTATTCCAAGTTTAGACCTCTAAGACTTATGTATTAGTGGGATGAAAAAATGTGTTTCTAGAAGTTTTTCTGTAATTATGTGAAAAGCATGTGCTTATTTGCATATGGCCTTTACCAGGAGTCTTAACCTAAGTGAGTCCTTCTCACCACCGCAATTGTTGTGTGTGTTTTCTGCCCTACTCTGCCAGCTTATCCTACAGATGGGGCTTTAGTTCATGCATCTGGTGTTTATTTGCCTGTCATGACCTATCTGTCTTAGTACCTGTTTCCTTAGACTGTATTCTAAGGTTAGTGTGGTGTCTGTGTCAGTTACTAGGCACCCTAGAGAAATACTCTCTGAAGGAGGTGCTGACTAATTTATTACATTATGATAATGGGAATTTTCAGAAACCTATTTTTAGAGAAGTTATGCATTACCAGGAAATGTTTCTTATTTTTCCCATATTTCTGTGTCTAGCTGTGGAGTAGAGTGACAGTTGTATAGCCCAGTGTTGACAAGTAATGGGAAAATCTTCCTTTGGCTAGGTAAGCTGAGACCCAGATCTGTAGCTTGTTTTTAGACAGTCAGCAGTCACCAATACAATTCATACCATGGAGAAGATCATCAGTTTACACAAATAATTCAACTACATACATTTTCTTTTAGGGGTTTTTAGACTCTTGAATAAAGGGGAATTTAGAATAGCCTTTATTTTAGATTAATAGTGTAAAGTTGAAAAGAACACTAAGATGGCAGTAAGTTCTTAGATCTGACATTGTTAGATCAGTGCTGATTTTAAACTAAAATTTGGTGATCTTGAAAATTGGAATTTATGAATGTTAAAGATTGTAATGTGCTGCATTTACTGTTCTATTACTGACAGCATTTTTGCCAATGAGATTTGATAAACTTTATATTGGGACTTGCCTGTTTTACTGTATTTTTTATGATTTTCAGGTCTCTTTTAAGAAATAGCTATCAAAGCTAGTAAGTGAATACATCATTAAGCTAATAAGTTAATATCTAATAAGTTAAAGTTTTTTATCATGAACAAGATAGATATACTACATTCTTGTGTATAATATGTATTATAAATTGAAGCCCAACCATGGGCATTTGGAACCTTTAAAACCTGTTTTTACTCTCTTTAGAAATAGAGTTGATATTGAAAGCTTTTATACAGTTGTATAATTTCTGACATTTTCTTCTTTTCTCCCAGTGAGTTTTTAGCAGAAGACAGTCAAGAGAAATTCTGGAATTTTGTAGAAGCCAGTCAAAACATTCGATCCTCAGATCATCACGGTAACATTGAAGCAAATTCTTCTTTGACTTTGGTGTCTGGGAAAATCATAGAAAAAAAACCAGTCTCTTTTATAGTATGTGTGGCATGGCAATTAATGGAAAACATTTTAATCTTTAATGATTGCAGTGGTAATAGTAGCCAGGAAGAGCCAACACAACCCAAATGATTTTTTTTGAAACAATGTATAATTCTGACTGTATAACCTTTAGTTATTTTCGCTGTTTTTGTTCTCTTATGTTCTTTTATTAAAGTGCTAGGTGAATATTTTGTGGAAGTACATTTCATTTTAAATCATTTAGTATTAACTTAATAACCATCTGATTTGATCTGTTCTTTGTTTTGTTGTGAACTAATGACATGGCTGATCCATTACCTGTAAATTGTTATTAAGTTAGCGCCTTCCATAATGTTCTCCGGTATTCCTGCCAGCCACTTACAGCTTGAGTGTGAGGGCATCAAATTAATGTTTTCTGTGTCATTCTTTTATACTTTGCTTTCATAGATATTTTCTAACTTAATAAATGTATAGGGTGTGAACATTAATAGTTAATGATACTGATATATGAGTATAAGGTATACATCCTTATTGAAGAGAGAATATTTGAAAATTGTATGACTGCGGTTAATCTTAACAAAGTTGACTAACATTTTAATGTTAGAAAAATAATTTATTAAAAAATCATGTAAGGCCGGTGCCATGGCTCACTAGGCGAATCCTCTGCCTGTGGCACCGGCATCCCGGGTTCTAGTCCTGGTTGGGGCGCCAGATTCTGTCCTGGTTGCTCCTCTTCCAGTCCAGCTCTCTGTTGTGGCCCAGGAGTGCAGTGGAGGATGGCCCAGGTCCATGGGCCCTGCATCCTCATGGGAGACCAGGAGAGGCACCTGGCTCCTGGCTTCGAATCAGCGTGGTGTGCCGGCTGTAGCGCAGCGGCCACTGGGGGGTGAACCAACGGCAAAGGAAGACCTTTCTCTCTGTCTCTCTCTCTCACTGTCCACTCTGCCTGTCAAAAAAAAAAATCATGTGAATCTGCTTTTTTCCTTAAAATACATAAAGGCTTTGAAAAAGCACATGTGAGTTTTAGTTCTCTAAATTAGAGTCAAGTTATCAAAAAGTCATTTTGCTTTAAAGATTTCATAGGACAGATTTATCAAAATGGGTTTTATAATAAAATTTGAATTGTGATGTTTAAACTGAAATGTCTTCAATATAAATGATACATGTCCTTGGTTAAAGTTATGGCAGTATAAATTGTTAGAAGTGATAATAAAATTATGTTAAATGCTTTTTTGCTTTGAAATATTATTCATATTCCTACAACTCAAAGATTGACACCATTAACTTTCTGGCAACATTTTAAGGTATGAGAATACCTCAAAAAGTTTGTGGAAAATAGAATTAAAAGATAAATTTATTTTGGTGAAAAGTTTTTGAAATCCATATATATAAGGTATCTCAAAAGTTCAAGAAAAATATGTATTATGAAAAAACTACACAGATTTCAAAAAAAATTTTGCACCAAAATAAACTTACCTTTTAGTTCTATTATTCCACATATTCTTTGAAATACTTCTGTCTATTTATTCCTGGTCTTTTTTTCCATGTAGAAGATGCCAATACAGTATAAAACCTTTTATGTTTTTTAAAGCGTTAGTATTTTTCTTTTCAAAATTGAATATTTTGGGGTGTTTTTTGGATGGATGTTTGATTCAGAAGTCAAAAATCTGTTCTCTTTCTGCCCTTGTTTCTTCCATTTTCCTTTGCTTTTTATCCCATTTAAAATCAATTTTTTAACTTTCTGTGATTTTTATGATATATACACAAATTTGTCTTCTTACATTTCTTTTTTTTTTAAAGATTTATTTATTTATTTGAAAGTCAGAGTTACACAAAAAGAGAAGGAGAGGCAGAAAAAGAGAGAGAAAGAGAGAGAGAGAGAGAGAGTGAGAGTCTTCCATCCGATGGTTTACTCCCCAGTTGGCTGCCATGGCCGGAGCTGTGCTGATCCGAAGCCAGGAGCCAGGAGCTTCTTCCCGGTCTGGCATGTGGGTGCGGGGGCTGAAGGACTTGGGCCATCTTCCACTGCTTTCCCAGGCCATAGCAGAGAGCTGGATTGGAAATGGAAGTGTTGGGTCTCGAACTAGCACCCATATGGGATGCCAGCACTTCAGGCCATAGTGCCGGCCCCATGTCTTCTTACATTTCATTCTACTAGTAAAAAATGATAGCTTTCTATTTATATTGTTTTGTACCTTGTGCTGCTGTCCATTTATCTTGGAATTTTTTCATAATGATACGTAGATATTTTTTCTCTTTCAAATAATTTGATCTAACTTTTTGTTTAAATGCTTCTCCTCAGGCTTTAAATCTTCCTCAATATCCTCTAATACTCTCTACTTCATTCATTATACTGCTCAAGTGTTTTTGTTGTTGCTTGAGTAGATAACATAGACTTGATACTGAGGATATAAAGATAAGTAAACCAGACAGAGCCTCTGCCTATTGGAGGAGGCCCAGAGCCTAGCTGAGGGATGGACAGTGAATAAATAACTCAGTCAACAACGGGATAAATAAAATGATAAAATAAAAGAGTTGGAGCCTGTGGGAGAGATCAGACCAGCCGCCCTGAGTAGTTGGTTTCATAGCTACTTTCTTCTGGAGGAAATAGATGGAAGTCAGGTCATGCAGGTCAGCAGCAAAGTAGCCGTCCAGGGGAGAGAGTGGTTTGAACTAAGTGGGGAAGACTGAGAGAGTTCACTAAATTGTGTACTCCAGGGAATTGGAAGCATTTGATAACAGCTCAATTTACTACACTGGTAAGATTTTGCCGTCACATATCTTTGTAACACATAGCTTTATACTTTATGAGCTATTTCATTTGGATATCTCTAGTCATGTACAGTTATTTTGATGAATGTTTCTCTTTGACAGGTACTGATTATTCCTATTATCAGGCAGTATTGGAAACTGCATTTCAATTTCTGTCACCTCTTCAGCAGAATTTGTTGAAATTTTGTCTATCTCTGCGTTCTTACTCAGCCACAATTCAAGCCTTCCAACAGGTAAGTCCAGTACCTCCAGAGAACAGTTTTTTCTAGCGAGTATGACTTGATGATGAGATAAATTACAGCTGTCCTGTGATAGAATTAACAGAACTGGAACTTTCTGGCCTGAAATTTTTTGGGATCTATGATTTGTATTAAAATAATAAGCAAAATTGATATTGTGCCTTCAAATTACAGATCTAGAAAAATTTGCCTTTTTTGTTTTTTTTTTTAAGATTTATTATTTATTCGTTTGAAAGTCAGTTACACAGAGAGAGAAAGAGAGGCAGAGAGAGAGAGAGAGATCTTCCATCTGCTGGTTTACTTCCCAGTTGACCACAATGGCTGGATCTGCACCGATCTGAAGACAGAAGCCTGGAGCTTCCTCCAGGTCTTCCTATGCTGGTGCAGGGGCCCAAGGATTTGGGCCATCTTCTGCTTTCTCAGGCTGTAGTAGAGAGCTGGATTGGATGTGGAGGAGCCAGGACTCCAACCAGTGCCCATACGAGATGCCAGCCCTGCAGGTGGTGGCTTTGCCCGCTAAACCACAGTGCTGGTCACAGCCTTTATTTTAATTTGAGAGAAAGAAAATATCCACACAAAATAGAGACAGAGGTTATTTATGTGACACAACCTGGGAAGTATAATTTTGCCAAGCCAGTGAGCGTACATCTGATCACAGCCTGTAGCTCTAAAATCAGTTCACACAGGAAATACAGGAGCTAAGAAATGTCAAACAACACTATAGATATGCAGTCAGGAAAATCCAGAATGTGGGAAATTTTCTTAAAAATTTAATTGAATCATAGTGATTGTATCTATTTATGGGGGCAAGTTTGGCATTTCAGTACAATGTAATGTGTAATGAACAGATCAGGGTAATTAGCATTTCTAACACCTCAGACATTTATCATTTCTTTGTGTTGCAAACATCCAAAGTCCTGTCTACTGGCTGTTTTGAAATATACAGTAGTTAACCATGATTGTCCTGTTGTGCCATGTAAAACATTAGGAGTTAGGAAATGTAAGACATTTATAGGAACACGATCTGGTTTCTTCAATTAATAAGAGACTTTAAAAATGTGTCTGCTTAGTGCTCTGTGAATTCCATTTTTGTGTTTGAATCCTGTGAAAATTGTGTTTGAATTCTGTGAAAGAGAAAAACAGAAGAGACAAAGATGTGTATATTGACTGGATATTTTATATAAAGAAATGTTAGTAAAACCATTTTTATTACATAATAAAACATACAGAAAACCACTCACAGCACGCATAAAGAATAATGACTATTATTATAAAGGGAGCATCCTTATAACTTTACCTAGGTGGGAAGTCAGACTTAGCTAGGCGCCCTAGAATCTCCCATGTCTTCTTTCATAGTCTGCTTTTGCTCTCCAAAAGGTGCTACTCTCTCAACTCCTGTTGGAGTGACCCATTATACTCCTGTACCATGCATAAGAGGACATTGCTATCCATTATTTAGGCCTTGCCCAGTTTAAAAAAGTTGGTAATTTTTCATTAATCTTTTCTTAAATAATGATTTATTTATATATTTGAAAGACAGAGTTACAGAGAGGCGGAGTCAGGGAGAGAGAGAAATCTTCCTTCCGCTAGTTCATTCCCCAAATGGCCACAATGGCTGGAGCTGGGCCGATCCTAAGTCAGGAGCTGCTTCTGAGTATCCCATGTGGGTGCAGGGGCCCAAGGACTTGGGCCATCTTCTGCTGCTTTCCCAGGCCATAGCAGAGAGCTGGATCGGAAGTGGAGCAGCTGGGACTCAAACTGTTGCCCATATGGGATGCCAGCACCTCAAGCAGTGGCTTTACCTGGTGTGCCACAGAGTGGCCCCAGTTTTTCATTCATCTTTTTTTTTTTTTTAATTTTTTTTTTTTTTTTATTTTTGACAGGCAGAGTGGATAGTGAGAGAGAGACAGAGAGAAAGGTCTTCCTTTTGCCGTTGGTTCACCCTCCAATGGCCGCCGCGGTAGCGCGCTGCGGCCAGCGCACCGCGCTGATCCGATGGCAGGAGCCAGGTGCTTCTCCTGGTCTCCCATGGGGTGCAGGGCCCAAGGACTTGGGCCATCCTCCACTGCACTCCCTGGCCACAGCAGAGAGCTGGCCTGGAAGAGGGGCAACCGGGACAGGATCGGTGCCCCGACCGGGACTAGAACCCGGTGTGCCGGCGCCGCAAGGCGGAGGATTAGCCTAGTGAGCTGTGGCGCCGGCCATTCATCTTTTAATTTACAAGCTTTCTTTCCATCCCTTTCTTCTGCTTTATAACTTGGACTTTGCATTGTAGATGTTTTTCACTGTATTTTCTTGATCACATATTCTTTTTTTTTTTTTTTTTTTAAGATATATTTATTTGAAAGTCTGAGTTACAGAGAGGCAGAAGTAGAGAGAAAAAGAGATCTTCCAACTGCTGGTTCACTCCCCAAATGGCTGCAATGGTCAGATCTGGGCTGATCCGAAGCCAGGAGCCAGGAGCTTCTTCTGGGTCTCCCACATGGGTACAAGGGCCCAAGCACTTGGGCCATCGTTACTGCTTTCCCAGGCCAAAGCAGAGAGCTTGACTGGAAGAGGAGCAGCCAGGACTAGAACTGGCACCCATATTGGATGCTGTACTTCAGGCGGCAGCTTTACCTGCTATGCCACAATGCCGGCCTGAATCACATATTCTTGATGCTGTTCAACTTATTCTTCTATCTTCTGTTTTCTGCAGATTGGTGGTTGGATCCAGAGGCTTGATCAGAATTGAGTCTGAATAGATCAGAATAGATCTATTGTTTGGTTTTTGTTGTTAAGCTCTTAAAGCTCTAGGAGTTCTTTTATGTTCTAGATATTTTGATTTTTAAATGTTTATTCATTTGTTTTATGTATTGGAGAACAGAGACAGAGAATGAGAGATTTTCCATCTGCTGATTCACTTCCCAGATGTCCACAGTAGCTGGGGTTGGGCAAGGCTGATGTCAGGAGCAGGGTATTCAATCCTGGTCTCCCATTGATGTCAAGAACCCAAGTACTTGAGTTATTCTTTTTTTTTTAAACATAATCAAATGTAATGGAGTAGGGTTTTTTTTTTTTTTTAGTTTTTGGACAGGCAGAGTGGATAGTGAGAGAGAGAGAGACAGAGAGAAAGGTCTTCCTTTTTGCCATTGATTCACCCTCCAATGGCCGCTGCGGCCGGCGCATCTCGCTGATCCGAAGCAAGGAGCCAGGTGCTTCTCCTGGTCTCCCATGCGGGTGCAGGGCCCAGGGACTTGGGCCATTCTCCACTGCCTTCCCGGGCCATAGCAGAGAGCTGGCCTGGAAGAGGGGCAACCGGGATAGAATCCGGCGCCCCGACCGGGACTAGAACCCGGTGTGCCGGCGCCGCAAGGTGGAGGATTAGCCTGTTAAGCCACGGCGCTGGCCTTGAGTTATTCTTCTAAGAGTTATGTATATACTTGTGTGTGTGTGTGTGTGTATAGTAAATAAAAGTTAATAAATAAAAGATTTATTTATTTGAAAGAGTTACAGAGTGAGGGAGTGATACAGCACACATATGCAAGCAAGCAAGCTTCCATCTGCTGATCACTCCGCAGTTGGCCATAATGGCCAGGGGCTTGCCAGGCCGAAGCTAGGAGCTTCATTTGGGTCTTCCACATGAGTGGCAGGGGCCCAAACACTTGGGTCATTCTTTGCTGCTTTTCCCAGGCCACCAGCAGGGAGCTGGATTGGAGGTGGGGAAGTTATATTGTTTCAGCTTTTATATTTATAGGTTTATTATATTAGGTTTGTGATCCATTTTGAATTAATTTTTATATATGGTGTGAGATAAGGATACACCTTCATTCTTTTACATTTGGATAACCAGTGTTTCTAGCAGCATTTATCGAAAGGACTATGCATTCTCCTTTGAGTGGTTTTGCCATCCTTGTTGAAAATCATTTTGCCATGTTTGTGAGGATTTATTTCTGGACTTTCTATTCTAATCCATTGGTGTTTTTGTCTGTATATAACACTGATATCACACTGTTTGATTGGTGTAGCTTTGTACTAAGTTTGGAAATCAGGAAATGTAAGGCCCTCCAATGAGTTCTTTTGATGCTACTCTGGTAGTCTTTGATTGTGTCCTTGCTATCTGGTATGTTAAGCTTCAAGCTCATTTTGTGTACCTCAGATCCTAGATTTACAATTAGCCATTTCTCTGTGAGGTTCATTCATTTGTGTGTGTGTGTGTTTGTGTGTGTGTGTGATGGTATTTTAAGGACATAATCTAGGCACTAGGGATGTTCATTACTAATGAGTTGGTCATTGTTCATAGGCCCTTTAAGTGGGCAGAGATAGGAGGTAACTGCACTTGTATCCTAAGATAAAGTATGTAACATTGTAAGGATAATACACTTTGTGAGCTTATACAGACATTTCTACTTCCAGCTTGGGACTACTTTGCAACATCTTTAGTGCTTTTCTTTCTCATGGAGAATCCTGATTCTCAAGGATATAAGAGGTGATCTAACCAGATCGTCTTATGATCCTGATTTGCTTTATCCACAGTACATTCTCAGTAGTCTCAGTAATAATACTTACTGCTGTTTTCACCAATTACATTTACTGGAATTGGTTAAAATTGTTTCTTTTGCCTAGTGATCTGCATTCTTCCCCCTCCCAGTTTAAAGAAATAAATATTCTGCCCAGCTGAAACAGAGGTTTCGTGCGGTGCTGACTTCCCTTTAGCCATCCTTTCATCGTAGTTTTAGAGGCAATGCAGTTCTTTTTTGCTCACCACCACTCCTGCAAAATGTCCGTGGTTGACTTTCCTGATGCATCCTCTGGTAGATTCTTCAGGAAGAGTTCATGGGAATAATATTTCCTCACTTTTTGCCCATTTATGTAAGAGTTCCTGTGTGTCCTTTGTACTTGCAAGTTGGGACACAGAATCTTGGTTCCTATTTTCTTTCCTTGACTATATTAAATACATTGCATTTTCTTTCAGCATAATGTTGCCTTCCAGAAACTATGATGATACTCTTTTTATATCCTTTAAAAGTCTTTTGCTCTTTTTGTCTAGAAACACGGAAGATTTTTCTGTCAAGTCATAATTTATCAGAATAGAGTGTGGTGCTGATTGTCTTATGCTAGTATCCTCAGGTAGGCAGTATATCCTTTTAGTAAAGAGGTTCGGGGACAGACCTTGACTCAGTGGTTCAGGTTGGAATGCCCACATCCCATATCAGAATGCCTGGTTTGAGATTACTGCCTGGGAGGCACCAGATGAAGGCTAAGTATTCGGGTCCCTGCCACCCATGTGGGAGACCTGGATGGAGAGTACTGGGCTCCTGGCTTTGGTTTGGCCTAACCCTGGCTGTTGTGGGTATTTGGAGGAGTGAACTAGCAGATGGAATATCTCTCTCTTGGTATCTTTTGTTTCAGGAATGTTTTCTTGTTTTTTTTTTTTTTTTTAAACCATTTCTCAGTTTCTAATTCTGACTAGGTAATCTTTTACGTCTTATATCATCTCTTTAATGCATTGTAACTTGTTTAAGGTAGTAGGTTACATTTTTTTGATCTATCTACTGGCTATATATTTCTGACATGATTTCATTGTCTATGCCTTTACTGTCCAATATGGTAGCTTCTAGCTGTGTGTGGCTATTTAAATATAAATCAAGGCCGGCGCCGTGGCTTAACAGGCTAATCCTCCGCCTTGCGGCGCCGGCACACGGGGTTCTAGTCCCGGTTGGGGCGCCGGATTCTATCCCGGTTGCCCCTCTTCCAGGCCAGCTCTCTGCTATGGCCCAGGAAGGCAGTGGAGGATGGCCCAAGTCCTTGGGCCCTGCACCCGCATGGGAGACCAGGAGAAGCACCTGGCTCCTTGCTTCGGATCAGCGCGATGAGCCGGCCACAGCGGCCATTGGAGGGTGAACCAACGGCAAAAAGGAAGACCTTTCTCTCTGTCTCTCTCTCTCACTATCCACTCTGCCTGTCCAAAAAAAAAAATATATATATATATAAATCAATTAAATTAATTGAAATAAAGAGCTACCGCTTCAGTTTTACTAGTAACATTTCAAGTGCTCAGTAGTCACAGGTGTCACATAGCTACCAGATGAAGATTTTATCATTGCAGTAATCTCTCTTGCATAGGACTAGTCTATTATAAGAGTCTTACTCTATTCCTTGTAGAGTACTTGACATAGAGACTTCTGTTCATTTTGATGTGAATTTTCCTTGTATTTTAGAGGTTGGCATGGCTCCCTCTTCTGTTTATTTGGTGTAGCTTACATTTTGAGGTTTACTTGCCCTATTCTGTCCTGTTCTTTTGTTTTCTGTGTGTCTCTCTCTTTGTCCTATTCAAGTTTTAGTTTGCTCTCAGCAGTTGCTTCTTTTAGAGAAAGGAGTTCTGGCTTATGAGTTTTTTGTTTATTTTTTATGATTTCCTTTTTATTTATTTGAAAGGCAGAATTAGAGGAGGAGAGATAGATACACACGCGCGCGCACACACACACACACACCCCTTCCATCTGCTGGTGCACTCCCTAAATGGCTACAATGGAGCCTGGAGCTTCTTCTGGGTCGCCAACATTGGTGGCAGAGGACAAAGCACTTGGGCTATCTTCTGCTGCTTTCCCAGGAGCATTAACAGGGAGCTGGATTGGAAGTGGAGCAGCCAGGTCTCAAACTGGTGCCCATAGGGGATGCCTGCGTTGAAGGTAGAGGCTTAACCTGCTGTGCCATAGCGTCAGCCCCAGCCTTGTGAGTTTTGAGAGTTCAGAGTTGCCAAACTGCTCCTGCCCCTTTAAACTTCACAATGGGTGCCTGGTGTTCAGCTGATGCTGGAGTGAACAGAATCCATTGGCTTACCATAGTTTTTAATGAAAACCTGTTGATTAGGTTTTCTGGTTCTCATGGTTATCTGCTGTTGTTTTCTATGCTTCCCTCTGCATGCCTGCTTGTCTTGTTAGTGTTTTGTGTGAGAGGGACTGCTTCCACCAAGTTTCGTCAGAAATGCTCTCTGTGTTGGCCCTGAATCAAGACCAGCAGTTTGCTGAGGCTGTTGGTTTCAAGCAGGAGCCTAAAGAAATGTCTTTCTATGGTCTGTTGACCATTTCAGAACTTATGTAATGGTCAATTCATTATGAAGAAACACCAGAAAAAAAGAAAAAGAACCAGAAGTGGTGTCTGTGAGTTTTTGGGTTTTCTTTCCGGCTGCTGTTTTCATGGGGGAACTTGGGAAGGTTGGAAAACTCTGCTGCCAGTTGCTACCTTTGCTGAGTTCTATTGATTTTTAAGTGAAGTATGATAATTGCATATTAAAAAATACCCTTTAATGCTACAGACTTAAACATTACAAGTAGTAAGAAGTTATTTGAGATTTGTTTCAAAATGATTCGATGGAGTGTGGTGGGAAGATAGATGAAGTAAGATCAGCCATGCATTGATAATTATTTTATTGGGTAATGCATTCATGGGGTTTATTGTATAGTTCTTTTTTACTGTGGGTACTTTCCTGAAACAATTTACCAAAAAATACGAAGAATGTCATGAAAAGTTTCAATATCAATTTCCATAGCATACTTTCCAATTCTCCCTTATCTTTTAATTATGTGTATTTCATATGTACATAGAAAAAGACATCTTGATTTTGATAGGTTCATAAATAACACCAATACATGTATAAATATGCTTGTTTTTATGTCCATTCTTTATTTCATCACATTATACTTGGTCTTCTCAAAGTGCCTCTTGTTAACACTCTAAATTGACTTGTCTCTTTATTTCTTGGTGTTAATGCATTTAACTCCACATATAAACTCACTTCCCATTCAGCCTTTTCCTTGACTGTCTTACTGTGTACCTTATTTAATTTTACTTTTCTGTCTATACTTTTTTTTAGGCCTAGTTGTTTTTTACGATTCTGTGTAATTCTTGCTATTTCAGTGAGGAGCTTCAAGTTAATTTTCTGGTTGTACTTCAGTAGGGCTGAGCATAGTTACACCTTGGCACTTAGAACTGACATTCGTAAGCTTAAGTTTCCATAAAGGACATCCTGTATTCTCTAGATTTCTTTTTATTATTTTCTTAGAATCTGGAACTTGAACTTTCTCTTTGTGGGATAAATCCAGCAGCTAGCCAATGGGTAGGATATTTGGTAGATGTTAGTTTTTTTATTTATTGCTGTTATTTTATTATGATCTACTCACCTATTTAGAATATATATGTCTTTATCTCATCTTTGGATAGAAATTATAAACATGTGTCTTGTGTCTTATGTGACAGATAGCAGCTGATGAGCTTCCATCAGAAGGATGTAGTTCCTTTTTTTCAGTGCAAGGAAAGAAGACTTGTGATTTTGATGCCCTTGAGACTCTTCTACTAACAGCGTCTGAAAGGTAGACTGTGTGTTTATTTCTCACGCTTTTCCTTATGCCTCTTCTCTGTTAAGTGCACCCTCTCATTTTTCTCATGTGTCTTGTAGGCTGTGGGTGTACGTGGTTTAGAATGTGGACTCTGGAATTAAATAGAGTAGATTTGAATCTCAGCTCCATCACTTAAAGTAGGAAAATTTCTTTTCCTCATCTCATTTCAGAATGGAGGTAATAAGAGCATTTAATATTATGGCTGTTACTTAGTAACAACTGAGAAATTACATAGGCCTTGTCATTAGCTTTGGAAGGAATATGGTGTGTATTAAAACCACTGCCTGAAGTGATGAGATTAATTGTAATGATCTTTGAAGATATTATTAGTTTCAGGCCAGAAGACCTTTTAAATGATAATCGCAAGCCTCATTTTAATACTGAATTGTTAACTAATGTGCCTACATGTTTTGCCTAAAGGTAGACTGCCTGTGGTAGACAACTATGATAGGCACTTATTTCGCTGTCTTGCTGGATCAACAACTCATCTGTACCTCCTCCAGTGCTGTTATAACTAGAATGACCATGATCTGTCTGTAGTGTTGGTTTGCTCTTTCAGAAACACTAATGCCTTTTAGGTGGTATAGATCTTAGTGATATTGTCTGCCCAGCACATGTCCTTTGCTCATGAAAGGGCATTAGTGCTTCTTACTCAGAGTGAAACCAAAAACACACTGTTCTAGTCGTCTCAGGGTCAGGGTGTGGACATTTGAGAATGGCTTTATGGTCAAGAGATGATCTTTTGGGATAAACAAAAGTGATAGCATTGTGATTCTTTAAAAGACATTGTTTAATTTGCTACAACAATAATGCTGACCTTTATAAGGAAAAGAGTGATAGCATCTCCTCTTCTGAGAGGTGGTAACTACTTTTAATGATTTGGCATATTTCCTTTTAGATTTTTTTCTATGGTTTGAAATTTCTAAAAGTAGGTGAGTTTATTCTTAGAAGAGGCATCTTTTCGTTTAGTATGTGGAGGTGTACTTCGTTGTGTTGAACACATGTGTAATAACTTATGTAAGAATGTCTGGTAATGTGTGTTTTTTTAGACTTATTTATTTGAAAGGCAGAGTTGCAGAGAGGCAGAGGCCTAGAGAGAGAGCAAGAGAGAGAGAGAGGTCTTCCATCCTCTGATTCACTCCCCAAATGGCCGCAATGGCTGGAGCTGAGCTGATCTGGAGCCAGGAGCTTCTTCAAAGTCTTCCATGCGGGTGCAGGGGCCCAAACACTTGGGCCATCTTTTAATGTTTTCTCAGGCCACAGCAGAGAGTTGGATTGGAAGTAGAGCAGCGAGGACTTAAACCAGCACCCATATGGGATGCCGGCACTGCAGAGGGTGGCTTTACCTGCTATGCCACAGGGCTGGCAGCCCCTCGTAATGTGTTCTTTACTGATGGTTTATTAAAATGTTTCTTTTCTCCTCCTCCTCACTCCTCCATCCTGCTTCTTTCTCATTTTTATTTTTATTTTTTGCTATTGCAGTAAGGCTTCAGTGAGCACATTTATTCATGTCTTTGAATATTTATTACAGTATAGATTGGTAGGTTGTGAAGTCTGTGCCTTAAGGTATGTTTATATCTTGAATTAATTAAGCCTCAAGAAGTTTTTTTTTTGTTGTTTTTTGAGGAGTTTTAAAATTTATGAAGAAACCTGAAATGTTAAACCCATTAAAAGGAAGATCATAGTAGTAAAAGTGATAGTGGGAGGAGACCTAATTGTAATGGGCAAGTTATAAAGTTATCCTCTGCTTTTTGTATTATTTGTGCTTATGTTTTGCAATGAAAGGATAATCACATTCTATTTATCTGGGAGAAAATAAGTAAACAAAAATATTAGTACTTCTATTTGATGTGAGTTCTCTCTGGCTCTCTTTTTGCTCTCTAGGAAGTGGTAACAATTATTAATTAAAGTCTGCATTTTATAGTTATTACATGTATTTAATATATTTTTAAGATCATGAACAGATACAAAGGGGTTTCACAAAATTTGTAGAAGTGGAATGAAAAGATCAGTAATTTTGGCACCAAAAGCTTTGGAATTCACAGGCGTTTGTTTCATAATATGCTTTTCTGTGAATTTTCTGAAGCTCCTATGTAAGACATGGCTGTCTGTATTACTAAGTGTAACCTATTTATGATTATGATACTAAGCTGTGTATAATCTTTACTTAAATTATCATAGCAGTACTTTATATTTTATACAATTTTCAGTTTTAAGTTTGTTTTCTCAGGTTTACCATTTTAACCTTTCAATATTTATTTTCAGGCCCAAACCTTTGTTGTTCAAAGGAGATCACAGATATCCCTCATCAAATCCTGAAAGCCCTGTGGTGATTTTCTACTCTGAGATTGGCTCTGAGGAATTTTCCAATTTCCATCACCAACTTATATCAAAAAGCAATGCAGGCGAAATCAATTATGTATTGAGACATTATGTATCTGTAAGTATTGACTTATTTTACAACTGCTTAGATATTAATCTGTCCAACATGAGTTTAGAATATAAGCTACTAGTTTTCATCTTTATGAAATAATAAAGTTAGTTGAACTACTATTTTCTTTAGAATCCAGTGCTTTTTGTTAAATGTATTATTTATACATGTAGGTGCTTCATTTCCTTTTCTTTTCTTTTTTAAAGATTTATTTATTTATTTGAAAGGCAGAGTTACAGAGAGGTAGAGGCAGAGAGGGAGAGGTCTTCCATCTGCTGGTTGCCTCCCCAGATGGCCACAATGGCTGCAGCTGCACCAATCCAAAGCCAGGAGCCAGGAATTTCTTCTGGGTCTCCCACATGAGTGGAAGGGCACAAGCACTTGGGCCATCTTCTACTGCTTTCCCAGGCCATAGCAGAGAGCTGGATCGGAAGAGGAGCAGCTGGGACTCAAACTGGCACCCACATGGGATACCGGCACTCAGGTGTCAGCTTTACCTGCTACACCACTGTGCTGGCCTCTCACCATTCTGGAGAAATGTCAGTTATGCTAAACAAATGGCCTAATAGGGACCAGCAGGTTAAGCCTCTGCTTTGAATGCTGGCATACCATATCAGAGCACCAGTTCCAGTCCCAGCTGCTCCATTTCTGACCCAGCTTATTACTAATGTGCCCGGGAAAGCAGTGGAAGATGGCCCATGTACTTAGGCCCCTGCTACCGATATGGGAGTCCCTGTTAGACTCCTGGTGTCAGCCTGGCCTAGTCCTTAGAGTTCCTTTTCAATCTTTTTGTTTTCCTTTTTGGCACCTTTTCCTTTGATAATGGCTGCTAGATGTGACATGAATGTGATCTTGTTGTGTACACCGTGCGCTGGGAAGAGCCAGGTGGTAATGGTGGATACTTGCTCTGCTTGCAGAATCCCAAGAAAGAACCTGTTTATCTCTCCGGCTATGGTGTGGAATTGGCCATTAAGAGCACTGAGTACAAAGCCAAGGACGATACTCAGGTGAAAGGTGAATTTGTAAAAATCAGAGCACTGTGTTCTCTTTCCTTCACATACAGGTTTTAGGGGAATCTGTTTCCATGATGAAAAAGATTCGATTTCTAGGAATAAGGTGAACCTGTGTTTGAATCTTTATTTTCATTTTGTGGGCAACTTTAGCAAAATTTTCTAGATTCTGTTTTTCCCTCTATAAAATGGAGGCAGTGATGTGTGCCTCTTCAGGTATTTGGGAGCAAGAAATAATAATGCAAAAAGAATGAATTTAGGGCCGGCGCCGTGGCTCAACAGGCTAATCCTCCGCCTGCGGCGCCGGCACACCAGGTTCTAGTCCCGGTTGGGGCACCGGATCCTGTTCCGGTTGCCCCTCTTCCAGGCCAGCTCTCTGCTGTGGCCAGGGAATGCAGTGGAGGATGGCCCAAGTGCTTGGGCCCTGCACCCGCATGGGAGACCAGGAGAAGTACCTGGCTCCTGCCATCGGATTAGCGCGGTGAGCCGGCCACAGCACGCTGGCTGCCGTAGCCATTGGGGGGTGAACCAACGGCAAAAGGAAGACCTTTCTCTCTGTCTGTCTCTCTCTCACTGTCCACTCTGCCTGTCAAAAATAAAATAAAAATAAAAAAGAAACATCCAAAAAAAATGAATTTAGCACAGATTTTTGCACAAAATAATTTTTAGTTAGTCATAGCTGTTCTGGATGTTAACAGATAGCCATTAATTTATGACTCCAGTGTGAAATCAAACTCTCCTATATTAATGAATAATTTTATGCTCTTTATTATTTTCTGTACTTGGAATGCTTTAACTATATTTCTTGTGATACTGCAGGGCTTGAGTTGATTCTTGCTGTCAAGTGTTATATACTGTTAATATATAAAGTTTTCCAAAATTAAGGAAAAAATACATTCATGTTCTAGGAACATAGGAAACATTAGAACACATATTCTGTTTATTTAAAGAATCATTTAAAAATGTTAGTTGATATTTAACATTTTAAATGGTGTTGTAATCTCATGTGTTTCTGATTTTTTCTTAGCATTATTCAAATTTTGTGAGGTTAATAACATTTTAATTTCTAATCTGAGTGTTTAGACGTACTTTTTTTTTGCTTTTATAGGAACTGAGGTAAACACCACAGTGATTGGTGAAAATGATCCTATTGATGAAGTTCAGGGGTTCCTGTTTGGAAAATTAAGGTATTATATTCTATGTAATTTGGGAAATTCTCTTATTCTCTTTAAACTTCCATGCTTCTTTGCATTCTAAGCAGCATCTATTTTTTTTTTAATGAAATCCCTCTTTTACAAAATTATTTTTCATTTATTTGAGAGGGAGAGAGCAAGCGAGAGCCCTCTTCTGCTGGTTGACTCCTTAGATGCCTGCAGTGGCCTCTACTTCTGCTGAAGCTCCAGGCTGGGAACTCAGTCCAGATCTCCCATGTGAGTGGCAGGGACCTAGGCATTTGAGACAGCACTGCTGCCTCCCAGGGTGTGCATTAGCAGGCAGCTGGAATTGTGAAAAGAGCCAGAACTCATTTTGGGTACTCCAGTATGGGACACAGGCATCCCAGATGGTGTCTTAACCACTAGACCAAATGCCCACCCCATAAGCATCAGAATTCTAATTACTGTCCCAGTTGCAGATCTCCTACAGCATTTTATAAATGTAATCTAAAATGGATAAATAACTCCCTAGTTTATAGTACAGTTTGCAATTTCCAGTTATTTTGAAAGGCATTATTATTATTTAAAGATTTATTTTGTGTATTTGAAAGGTAGAGTGACAGAGAGGGAGAGAAAGAGATTTTCCACCTGCTGGTTTACTTTCCAAATGACAGCTGGAGGTGGGCCAGGCTGAAGCCAGCTGCTCAGAACTTCATTTTGGGGCTAGTGCTGTGGCTTAGTAGGTTAATCCTCTGCCTGTGGCACCGGCATTCCACATGGGTGCCAGTTCGATCACATTGGTAGGAAGCTGGATTGGAAGCAGGATAGTCAGGACCTGAACCAGCACACTGATATGGGACGCCACGGTAAAAAATGGCAGCTTGACCAGCAGTGTCATAACACTGGCCTCTGAAGCATATTATCATTATTATTTTTTAAAGATCTATTTAGAGAGGCATTGAGAGAGAGGACCTCCATCTGCTGGTTCACTCCCAGATGGCCGCAATGGCTGGAGCTGAGCTGATCTGGAGCTCCCTAGGGTGCTTTGGTGCAGGGGCCCAAGGACTTGGGCCATCTTCTACTGCTTTCCCAGACCATAGCAGAGAACTAACTGGATCAGAAGTGGAGCAGCACCCATATAGGATGCCAGCACTATAGGCGGCGGCTTTACCCGCTATGCCATAGCACCGGCCCCTGAAGCATATTATTTTAAAATCATATTGTGACTGCCTGTCTGTGCTGTAAATTTATTTCCTTTTCTGGGCCTTTTAGTTTGTGGGATATAGTTACATTCCACTTTTTGATTGACACAATAGGAGAAATCAACTTGATTTGGCCTAGCCCATTTGGCCATCTGGGGAGAAAACCATTGGATAGAATATCTCTCTCACTTGCCTCTCCCTCTCTCTCTGCAACTCTGACTTTTTTTTTTTTTTTTTTTTTTTGACAGGCAGAGTGTACAGTGAGAGAGAGAGACAGAGAGAAAGGTCTTCCTTTTCCATTGGTTCACCCCCCAATGGCCACTCTGGCGGCGTGCTGTGGCCGGTGCACCGCACTGATCCGAAGCCAGGAGCCAGGTGCTTCTCCTGGTCTCCCATGTGGGTACAGGGCCCAAGCACTTGGGCCATCCTCCATTGCACTCCCAGGCCACAGCAGAGAGCTGGACTGGAAGAGGAGCGACCAGGACA
The DNA here is from genome assembly GCF_033115175.1 of Lepus europaeus. Lineage (NCBI taxonomy): Eukaryota > Metazoa > Chordata > Mammalia > Lagomorpha > Leporidae > Lepus > Lepus europaeus. The sequence goes on along the minus strand of NC_084827.1, from coordinate 65,130,477 downwards.
GAATCCGGCGCCCCAACCAGGACTAGAACCCGGTGTGCTGGCGCCGCAGGTGGAGGATTAGCCAAGTGAGCCATGGCGCTGGCCAAACTCTGACTTTCAATAAATAAATAAGTCTTAGAAAGAATGAAAGAAGGAAAGAAATGCAATTAGCATTTAAAAAAAAAAATAGGCCAGTGAAACACTGCAGATAAAGTTGAAGTCCCTTTGTTACCACCCTGCCTCCCCTCCCTAGGGAGTCACTATTGTAGTGATTTATTTTTCAGTCTGTCAGGTTTATGATTTTTAAAATTACAAGGAAAAACTTGAATATTTTTTCCTTTTTGTATAACTCATACTAGGATCAGGAGGGGAAGATAGATGTGTAGTCATCTGAGTGTGCTTCGGGAAAGAGAAGGCCGTGGGAAGGACTGATTACTCTTTCTTTCAGAGATCTACATCCCGACCTGTCAGGGCAGTTGAAAGAACTCAGAAAGCATCTTGTGGAGAGCACCAATGAAATGGCCCCTTTAAAAGTTTGGCAGTTGCAAGGTAATAACATCATAGACACAATGTTAGCCTGCTTTTGGGCCTAAGTTTGTGGTATTAAAAAAGCACAATTTGAATTTGTTGTATGTATTCACATGATACCAGATTTTAAACAGAGTCATTAACTATGATTAGTCCTAAAAGAAAGTCCTTTTGTAGACAGGTAATGCTACATAAAAGTAATATGTGAATGCAGAATTTTTCTATGATCAAATGTGTAAGCTTATAACACTGAAAATATGTTGGAGTCTTTATGTTCCTGTATGTATACATTTCTTAAATTATATATCAATAGAGTGTTAGAGGCATATCAGTGTGTAGGATGTATCTGTACTTTCTGTTCCATAGAATTGTTTTTTTCCCTAATATTATCTACTAAAAGTGTTAATGTTATATTTTGTAAATTCGAAGAGGGAAAGGATTTGGGCTTGATCTAATCTTTACTAAATGTGTTAGTGTGTGCCCTGACATTTTATGCAGGTACTTCAGGAATGGTCTAATAAATAGGGATCTGTGGAGTGAATAAAATCAGAAATTAAATCATGGGCACATCTCTGTTACGATTCTCTTTTTTTCTCTCTCTCTCTTTTTTTTTTTTAACTGTCATGTCACCTTTTTTCCATTCATAAAGACATTACTAATTTAGTTCAGTTTTCTTAGCTGACCTGCAAGTATTTTCATAAGAAATCAAACCCAACATGGACCTTTTTAAAGATAGCTAGCTCCTCATGTGCTTCTGCGTGTGTACCAGGCAAGTATTTGGAAACTGCATTGTCTACCTGAGAATGGTGTAAAACAGCCAAATAATATGTTAGTGCCATTGTTCAAATTTTCACTTTGTAGGGACTCAGAGGGGGTCTCTGGTTTATTTTCTTAATGGACCTACCTACATTCAGTGCCTTCTTGAATTCCTTATAAAATTCAGTGGTCTCCTGGTCAAGTGTGAGTCGTCTTTTTAACCACAGGAAACCTTAAGGGCAATTTTTAAGGAGTTCAGTATGCCCCCACAATTTCTAGATAGGTGCCAAAGATTTTTCAAACTCTCTTGTATTCCAAAGTTTTAGGAAAAAGTATTTCTTTAGCAACTCTCCTTGCTGAATAGAGGTATCAAGTGACAGTGCCCAAAGACAGGTGTGACTTTTCTCTCCAAGAACAAGTTATTTGGAACCATGAGTGAATTTTGCAAAACAGTGCAGTAAAGCAAATCGGATGAACTTAATCCCAATTTAGTGCTCCAGAGGGCTCATGCCTGCATGGTTTGTCTCCTCTGTCATTGTCCACAACACTCTGAGAAGTGATAAGAATATGTGGGTACAGATTGTAGGCCCAGCTTCTCTCCAGTGTCTTTTAAAGGGCCTGTTCATCATGGGGCAGAGCCCTGTGCTCCTTTGTGCCATTGGCACCAAGCCTGGGGAGAGTGACCTCCTGGGATATCCACCTTGGATGGGAATGGTTGCTTTCCGAGGCATTCTTAATTGCCAAGAAAAGGATGAGAAGTAAATGTGGATTTCTTTTGCTTTTCATGGCATTAGATTAATATGTTCTGCATTTTATTTGACATTTTTGCAGATCTGAGTTTCCAGACTGCTGCCCGAATCTTGGCTGCTCCTGTTGAGTTAGCTTTGGTGGTTATGAAGGATCTTAGCCAAAATTTTCCTACCAAAGCCAGGTAATAAAGAGGTTTTAATGCTTTCTTCTCTTTAATATATAATACACAGTTATCTTTGTGTTTACATGTCAAATGAGGTAATTAAAATACAAAAGTGCTAGAACACAGCAATTCTGTTGCCACCACTAGCGCTGTCCTGAGAAAGAGCAAGACCAGTGTGCACAGATGGTGCCGATTATTTTCCTGACACTGACACTATCTAGATCCCTGACTTTACAATTAAATGACCTCTTTTTATCTCACTTTCCTCAGCAGTAGATGGGAATAGCAATCCTGCCTTTAAGGATTGGATGGGTCGCAAAATCCAACACTTGTGAATGTAACTAGTCTAGAGTCTGGCTCAGATCTTGGGGCTTTGCTTCCGGAAGGGTTTTTTAGACACCATCGTACTGAGTCTTGATGGAGAAGCTGAGTTGTAGAGGCTAAGCCTCTCGTTCATCATGCAGGATACACTTATCAACTTGTGATATGCTTTGGATTCTGTGATTTTTTTTTTTTTTTTTTGACAGGCAGAGTGGACAGTGAGAGAGAGAGACAGAGAGAAAGGTCTTCCTTTTACCGTTGGTTCACCCTCCAATGGCCGCCGTGGCTGGCGCGCTGCGGCCGGTGCACCGCGCTAATCCGATGGCAGGAGCCAGGTGCTTCTCCTGGTCTCCCATGGGGTGCAGGGCCCAAGCACTTGGGCCATCCTCCACTGCACTCCCTGGCCACAGCAGAGAGCTGGCCTGGATGAGGGGCAACCGGGACAGAATCCGGCGCCACGACCGGGACTAGAACCCAGTGTACCAGCGCCACAAGGTGGAGGATTAGCCTGTTGAGCCACGGCTCTGGCCCGATGTTGCTTTACAGTTCATAAATGTGTGAAAGAAACTGCTAAAATTTTTTTGTTAGGAACTGCTAACTTAAATAGTAGCCACTCTTTTTCCTTTTTATTTGCAACTTTTTTTTTTTTAATTTGAAAGGAAGATGGGAGTGAGAGATAAGAGAGAGAAATCTCCCAACAGCCGATTCACTTGCCAAAATCTTGCAACCAACAGTTAATTCCATTCTGGTCTCCCACATGCGTGGCAGAGGTCCATATACTTGGGTCATGTTCTGCTGCTTTCCGAGGTGCATTGGCATGAAGCTGCATTGGAAGTGGAGTAGCTGGAACTCAGACTTTTTTTTTTTTTTGACAGGCAGAGTGGACAGTGAGAGAGAGAGAGACAGAGAAAGGTCTTCCTTTTACCGTTGGTTCACCCTCCAATGGCCGCTGCGGCCGGCGCACGGCGGCCGGTGCACTGCACTGATCCGAAGCCAGGAGCCAGGTGCTTCTCCTGGTCTCCCATGCGGGTGCAGGGTCCAAGGACTTGGGCCATCCTTCACTGCACTCCCGGGCCATAGCAGAGAGCTGGCCTGGAAGAGGGGCAACCGGGACAGAATCAGGCACCCCAACCGGGACTAGAACCTGGTGTGCCAGCACCACAGGCGGAGGATTAGCCTATTCAGGCGTGGTGCTGGCCCAGACATGCTTTCTGATATGGGGTTTGGATGTCCCAAGTGGTGGCTTAACCTGCTATGCCACAAAGCCCACCCTGCATGGTAGCCATTCTTTTTTTTCGAGAGTCTGTATAGAATCTTTTGACTTCAGATGTGAGATGTTTTATAAATAAATTTGTTTATTTCTTACTATATAAAAAATAATCTTAAGTAGATTTTATAAATCATGTAGAAAATCCATATTTAAGGGCTTAGTGCTGCGGCACAGCAGGTTAAAGCCTAGCCTACAGTGCTGGCATCCCATATGGGCACCAATTTAAGTCCTAGCTGCTCCATTTCCAATCCAGCTTCCTGCTAATGCTCCTGAGAAGGCAGCAGAGGATGGCCCTTGGGCCCCTGCACCTATGTGAGAGACCTGGAAGAAGCTCCAGGCTCCCGGCTTCAGATCAATTCTGGCTGTTGCGGCCATTTGGGGAGTGAACCAGCTGATGGAAGACCTCTCTCTGTAACTGTCTTTCAAATAAATAAAATAAATCTTTTAAAAAAAAATCCATATTTAGTCTAACATTTGGAAATGCACATAGTTTCATTTCCAGCATAGGGTGAACCGTCTGTTCGTAGCCGGTTGAGTTGTTGTCCTTCAGTCTGTGAGGGGTAACATGTACAGGAGAGACAGATACACATATTCAACTGAGAACCTGGAGACAGCTGCCTGTGCTTTAAAATGATTCTGTCAGCAGCTTTTCTTTGGAGTTGCAGCTTCACAGTAAAGAAACATGCACATCTGAGAGGAGAGACTACATACGTCAATTGTAAAGGTTGAAGGTTTTCCCTTTTAGTTTTTTGTAATTTATTGAGCAATATATATCATACTTAAAAATAAGGAAAATGGTGATATTTATATCAAATGTTAAACTGAAGACTGATAATGTTTTCTTTCCTCAGAGCAATAACGAAAACAGCTGTGAGTTCAGAACTTAGAGCCGAAGTGGAAGAGAATCAGAAGGTATTCACTGGTGAAAAATAATGACCATTTGTTTTGTATTGTATGTTTAAATATGAAGAAGTCTAAGTTTAACCTTGGCATTTAACAGTATTACACTTCTCTGTCAAAGATGGTAATACTTTTTGTGCATTTCTGTAGTGTTTGCATTTTTAGTTTTTTTTTTTTTTTTTTTTTTTTTAAAGATTGTATTTATTTGAGAGGTAGAGTTACAAACAGTGAGAAGGAAAGACAGAGAGAAAGGTCTTTCATCCACTGGTTCACTCCCCAAATGGCCACAACGGCCAGAGTTGAGCCAATCCAAAGCCAGGATCCGGGAGCCTCTTTCAGGTCTCCCACATGGGTGCAGGGTCCAAGTGCTTAGGCCATCTTCTACTGCTTTCTCAGGCCATATCAGAAAGCTGGATCAGAAGTGGAGCAGCTAGGACTCCCCTATATGGGATGCCGGCATTGTAGGCGGTGGCTTTACCCGCTGTGCCACCACGCCGGTCCCGCGTTTTTAGTTCTTAATCAGAGTTGAATGTGACTACAATTGAAAACATCAAATGGTGCTACCAAATGGTTTAGAAAAAGAATGCCCCCTAGCATGTCTCACCCCAACTGTGCCCCTCTTCTCTGAGGCACCTCCTTTCAACTCTTGGCAGATCCTCCCGCCATACTTCTAGGTAGTAATTCTTAGGTAGGGACTGGATTTTTCAGTTTCAGATCTTGTGTGTTGCCCTCATGTTTTGAGGGTTAGGTTTGTCTTTCACTGCCTTCTCATTCATGTCCCTCCACTGCTGCTCATGGGAGCTTTTCCTATCTTTCTGTCTTCCCAGTCTTTTATGTTGTGATTTTATCCAGTTTTGATCTGCTCTAATATGAACTTGTTTCTGGTTATGCCTAGTATATAACATATCTTTAAACCTTTTTTTAACCTCCTTTGTTGGATTCTATGTCTTTGTTTTTGGTTTATTCCTTTATTTTGGTATAGCACATACTTTGTGAGAGAAGAGGAATGCCTTTTTCACTTCTGTTTTTATTGATTGATTGTCTGGGTATGCAGTTCTAGAGTGGAATGGAAGTCATTTAGAAGTTTGAAGGCTTTGTTGCTGAACATTTTGGTTTCCATTTGGCTGTTGAGAAGTCTGAAGCCTATGTGTGAGAAGTGTTTTTTCTGTTGAATCATCTAGGATTTTTTTCTCAACAGTCATCAGAAATCTTAAGATAGGCCACTAATACAAAATCTCTACTCCTGGATGGTTGGTAGGCCTCTTAAATGTGGAAGACCATTTTCTTTGGTCTTAGGAAATTTTCTTGAATTCCTTGCAGTCCTTCACCATGATTTCTCTTTGCCAAATAATCTTTATTTTTGTTTTATTTATTTTTAAATATTTATGTTTTCATTGAGCTTGAAAGACAGCATCACATACACACAGATCTTTTTTTTTTTAAAGATTTACTTGTTTATTTGAAAGGCAGAGTTACAGAGAGGCAGAGGCAGAGAGAGAAGAGAGGTCTTCCATCCACTGATTCACTCCCCAAATGGCTGCAATGGCTGGAGCTGGGCCAATCCAAAGCCAGGAACCTGGACCTTCTCCAGGTCTCCCGTGTGGGTACAGGGACCCAAGGTATTGGGCCATCTTTCACTGCTTTCCCAGGCCATAAGCAGAGAGATGGATTGGAAGTGGAGCAGCTGGGATTTGAACCAGTGCCCATATGGGATGCCAGCACTGCAAATGGGGGCTTTACCTGCTATGCCACAGCACCAGCTTCAGGGATTGTAGAAAGCTTAAGGTAGGAACTTTACAGCTTTCCCTTGTGTGTGGCAGGAGCCTAAGCACTTGAGCCATCACCTGCTGCCTACCAGAATGCATTTGCAGGAAGTTAGATTAGAAGTAGAGTAGCCAGGGCTCATACTGGCACTCTGATTTGAGACGTGGATGACCCAAATGGCAGCTTAACCCACTGCATCACAATGCTGGCCCCTATTTATTTATTTATTTACTTTAAAGATTTATTTATTTTATTTGAAAGGCACAGTTATAGAGTGGGGAGGAGACAGAGAGAGATCTTCCATCCCCTGGTTCATTCCCCAAATGGGCATAACTCCAGGTCTGGGTCAGGCTGAAGCCAGGAGCTCAGAACTCTGTCCAGGTCTCTCACATGGTTGGCAGGGCCTAAGCACTTGGGCCATTTCTACTGCTTTCCTAGACATATTAGCAGAGAGCTGGATCAGAAGTGAAGCAGCTGGGACTTGAACCAGTGCCCATATGGGATGCTGGTGCTGCAGACGGAGGCTTAACCTGCTATAGCATAGTACCAGACCCTGACTTTTTTAACAAAACCTTTTTTCTGGGAAGGATTTTTATCCTCTTTGCTGAGAATTTGATTGGTTGTCAATATTTTTTTAGGAGATCTTATTGTCTCTGTTTCTAATTTGAAAGGCAGAGACTACCGTCTGCTAGTTGGTACCCCTAATGCCTGCGATGCCTGTGGCTGGGCCAGACGGTGGCCAGGAGATGGGGAACTCAATCCAGATCTTGCCTTTGAGTGATAAGAACCCAATCATTTGAGCCATCACTGCTGTCTTTCAGGGTCTACATTAGCAGGAACTAGAGCTAGGATTCGAACTCAGGTTCTCGTATGAGGTGTGGCCATGTGAACTGCTAGACCAAATGTCCATCCCTAGTTGTCAGATTTCTTTTATTTCCATGAATTTTTGTTGCTCGTGGAGTCTCCTTTTTATGGTATTTTGTGTGATTTTTTTTCTCTGCAATATCTACTTCTCTTAAGGTGCAAGTTTTTGTTTTGGTGTCTCGCCTTTAGTGGAGAAAGCCTCCCTGAGGTGCCTGATGGTCTGTGACGGTTGCTCACTTGTGAGCCTCCCGCACTGAGAAGCTGTTTGGAAGCCCCAAGAATGGGGCTTGTTGACTGGAGGGTGCCCTGGTATCATTTCCTCCAAACGCAGTGTTGATAGCATCTGTGACCCTTTTGTCTTGGACTGCTTAATCTCCAGAAAAGGATCTGCTGGTCTGCTGGGAGGGTGCAGTCTGAGCCCAGTAGAGAAGAGCATTTGGTAATTTGCTCTCACCCCCTGTTTCCATGGTGAGACCTCCTATCCTCACTTGGGTTTGATGTCCAGAGGCCTTGGATTCTCTTTACTCTTTCTAGGTAATGAGCCTCCACTTTTCCGGAGTAGGGAGAACAGTGACAGCAGTCACCTGGGCTGTGGGGAATCAGCAGGGGAGCTGGGGGCTTGTGTCTGACAGACTCTGTCAGAACCCACTTTTTAATTCATTAGTCACCTTTTCAGGGGTGTGCGTGCGTGTGTGTGTATGTGTGTGTGTGTCTGCTTTCCTGTGCCATAGTAGAGAGCTGGATCGGAAGTAGAGCAGCCAGGACTCCAACCAGCGTCCATACGGGATGCTGAAGGCGGTGGTTTTACCTGCTATACCACAGAACCAGCCCCACCCTTACCTACTTTTAAACTTCCAGAATAACCATATCAAATGTTACCTTAAATTTAGTGAGTTTTGACTCTCAATAAAGAAATAGTGTTAAACCATTCAGGCTTTATATTGGTATTTCTTGGATTCCTGATTTTTTTGAGTGAAACATTTTATTAAACTGCAAAACACATACATAAAGTACTTAAAAATATAAAACACCTACACAAGTGTGTACATACACTAAATGTTTTTATTTATTTTTTAATTTTTTTGCCAGGCAGAGTTAGACAGTGAGAGAGAAAGACAGAGAAAGGTCTTCTTTCCATTGTTTCACTCCCCTAATGGCTGCCACGGTTGGCGCTGTGCCGATCCGAAGCCAGGAGCTGGGTACCTTCTCCAGGTCTCCCATGCGGGTGCAGGGCCCAAGCACTTGAGCCATCCTCCGCTGCCCTCCCAGGCCACAGCAGAGAGTTGCACTGGAAAAGGAGCAACCGGGACTAGAACCCTGGGTGCTGGCGCCACAGGCGGAAGATTAGCCAAGTGAGCTGCGATGCCGGCTACTCTAAATCTTTAGTATTATGACTTTTCCGAAGTGAATCCACCTGTGTTACCAGCTTCCAGATCTAGAAATTGATCTGAGCTGGATTTACCTTTTCAGCCAACTCAGTGTTTCTTAGCCTTGGAATGTGTGCCGTGCACACCCCACAGTCTGGGAGGGAGTGCATATGGAGTTCTTGTTGCCCATGAAAGGAATTCCAGCTCTCAGTTGCTGTAACTATGCAACTTGCTTATCTGTCTTTTTAGCTGACAAAAATTGTGTGTATATATATATATATATATATATATATGAGATACAGCATGTTTTTGAAAAGTGCAGACACTGTGGTGTTATCCCTGTATCTTGCTGGCTATTTGTAGCAGAAGCGACAGCTTTCTCATTGTTGCTTCCCCTCCATACAACACTGTCCTCTCTCCCACTTACCACTGGTGAGTAAAGGGAACACAGCAGTCCCTGTCCTCCCCCCGCTGTGTGTTACAGAAAGATTAGTTCTGGCCCTGGGATCCGAATGATTTCTTTCGTTCTCTCCTGTATGGCTTAGCTCCCTATGAATGACAGTCCAGGTTCCTTTGAGAGAAACGAATGAATGGAAGGGGTACAATTCACGAGGAGCTACACTGGGGACTCAGCAGTGTTTCTGTCAGCTTAGGCAGGTCTCAGGGGCTACGCTGCCATCTTTGTGCAAGGCTGCCACAGTCTTGGGGAGCAGCATGAGGCTCCGTCTTGGGGAGCCTCATGGAGGCCACGTCTTAGCAGTGACCTTGGTTGCACTGTGTGCTCTTTTCAGCAAGACAGCCTTTTCTTGGTGTGCTTTAATTTGAAGGTATAAGCGAGATGTATGGGGTTTTAAAAGCCATTTTTGTTAAATGTCTGGACTTTGTCTAGGAGTTCTAGCTGCTGTCCACAGCTGTCACAATCTTTGTTGGCACCACAAATTGGGAGGGCAGCAGAAGTGTAAGAAGGAGGAGTAGCAAGCTTACGTAGCTACTACCTGGCATTAATGAGCAAAGGTAAGGAGAATTCAGGAGCTAGTGTGGCCCGCAGTTACAGATACTGACCTTGTTCTGTGTTTGATATTAAAGGTGTAAATCAGTGTCTGTGAAGGACTTAGCTTTGTTATGAAGGGAAAGCAAAATTTGATGTTCCATTGATGTCCAGTGTAAAGGCAAAATACTAGCTTCATTTCCTGGCAGGCAGTTTAGAGAAGTATTATTGGAAGAGGAAACCTAAAGAACAAAATACCTTTTTTTATTTCATTTTTATTTGTTTTTTTGATAGGCAGAGTGGACAGTGAGAGAGAGAGAGACAGAGAGAAAGGTCTTCCTTGTCTGTTGGTTCGCCCCTCCAATGGCTGCTGTGGCTGGCACACCGTGCTGATCCAAAGCCAGGAGCCAGGTGCTTCTCCTGGTCTCCCATGCAGGTACAGGGCCCAAGGACTTGGTCCATCCTCCACTGCCTTCCCGGGCCACAGCAGAGAGCTGGCCTGGAAGAGGAGCAACCGGGACAGAATCCGGTGCTCCGACTGGGACTAGAACCCAGGGTGCTGTGGTCGTAGATGGAGGATTAGCCTATTGAGCCGCGGCGCCGGCCCAAAATACCTTTTTTTAAAAAAAGTTATTTGAGTGGCTGGTGCTGTGGTGCAGTAGATTAAGCCACTGCCTCGGTGCCGGCATCCCGTATGGGTACCGATTGAAGTCCCAGTTGCTCCACTTCAGTCCAGCTTCCTGCTGATGTGCCAGCGAAAGCAGTGGAAGATGGCCCACGTCTTTGGGCCTTGTCACCCACACAGGAGACCCAGAAGCTCCTGGCTCCAGCCTGGCTCAGCCCTGGCCATTGCAGTCATTTGGGGAGTGAACCAGTGGATAGACAATCTCTCTCTCTCCCTCTCTCTCTTTCTCTCTCCTATCTGTGTGTGTGTGTGTGTGTGTGAATGTATGAACTCTGCCTATCAAATAAGTCAGTCTTTTAAAAAAAAGTTATTTGAATGGCATAGAGAGAGAAACAGACACACACATACCCACAGAGCTCCCACCTGCTGATTTATTCCCCGCTGGGGTTGGAGGCAGGTACTAGAGGCAGGAGCTGGGAACCCCACCCAGGTCTCCCAGCTAATTACTTAAACCATTGCTGCTGCCTCGTGCTCTCTATTGGCAAGAAACTGGAGTCAGGAGTTGGAGCTGGGAATTCAACCCAGGCACTCTGATGTGGGATATAGACGTACAATTTTTTTTTTTTTTAAGATTTATTTATTTATTTGAAGGTCAGAGTCACACAGAGAGAGGAGAGGTAGAGAGAGAGAGAGAGAGAGAGATCTTACACCTGCTGGTTTACTCCCCAGTTGACTGCAACGGCCGGAGCTGCGCGTATTGAAGCCAGGAGCCAGGAGCTTCTTCACATGGTCTCCCATGTGTGTGCAGGGGCCCAAGCGCTTGGGCCATCTTCTACTGCTTTCCCAGGCCATAGCAGAGAGCTGGATCAGAAGTAGAGCTGCTGGGACTCGAACCAGTGCCCATGTGGGATGTCGGCACTGGAGGCGGTGGCTTTATCCACTACCACCGGCCCCACAGGCATCTTAATTGGTAGGCCAAAAACTTGCTCAAGAGTAAAATATCTTAGTATATCGTGGGGACAGGAAGAAACGTGTTATTTTTAGAATTAAGTACAATATTATTTATTTAATGAGTTATTTACATTTTCTTTTTGTAGAAGTGGCTTTTAGTGCTTGGTGTATGTCTGCTCCATGTAGGAAACAATTGTATTTTAATCATCATAAAGTTGATAGAGTGGGAGGAGACTGAACCAATGGTTTCATTTAGTGTAATAGGTGCTAAGAAGTGTATGTGGGAGCATAAAGAAGGAAATCTGAATCCAGCTTCAGATTGTCAAGATTTGTACAGTTAATAAAGCCCAGAAATATTGAAAGTTTGGGTCAATATTTTCTTGCTACTTTCTAATATACTTTTTTACATTTTTCAGTATTTCAAGGGAACTTTAGGATTACATCCTGGCGACTCAGCTATTTTCATCAATGGACTTCATATTGATTTAGATACGCAGGATATATTCAGGTATGGATGATATTTTTCACTCTGTGGAAAGCTTTTATAATGTATAGCTCCTTGTGACATGTGTGGTCATCATTCCTAAGGCTTTCCAGGCCCTACTGTGTGCGTGGGTAGGCCATGGTGTGATGAGGGTAAGCAGCGTGACTGTGGTCGTCTGTGTCACGGCATACGTTCCATGCCGTAGTGCTTTTTGGGGATACCTCATAGAGCTGTAGCTCTGTTCGCCATAGAACAGCAGAGAGAGTAGGCTGTTGGGCCTCTGCACACAGTGTGAGGAGGTTTATTTATTTATTTATTTATTTTTATTTTTTTTGACAGGCAGAGTGGGCAGTGAGAGAGAGAGAGACAGAGAGAAAGGCCTTCCTTTTGCTGTTGGTTCACCCTCCAATGGCCGCTGCGGCCAGTGCACCGCGCTGATCCGATGGCAGGAGCCAGGTGCTTATGCTGGTCTCCCATGGGGTGCAGGGCCCAAGGACTTGGGCCATCCTCCGCTGCACTCCCTGGCCACAGCAGAGAGCTGGCCTGGAAGAGGGGCAACCGGGACAGAATCCGGTGCCCCAACTGGGACTAGAACCCAGTGTGCCGGCGCCACAAGGCGGAGGATTAGCCTATTGAGCCGCGGTGCCGGCGTGTGAGGAGGTTTATTTAAAATGCTGTGTCTAGGGCCTCAGAAGGCTTTCTGTCCACATTACTGGATAATAACTTTTTTGTTGTGCAAATATGGTTCAGGATTAAATTGCTCTAAATTGTCTTCATGACTTGTGAGTGGGAAGTTGACAGTCAGAATTTTGCTTTTGTCTTTAGAATTAAAACTGACACAGTTGACCCTGGCTTCATAAGAAGCAAGACAGGCCGGCGCCGCGGCTCACTAGGCTAATCCTCCACCTTGCGGCGCCAGCACACTGGGTTCTAGTCCTGGTCGGGGCGCCAGATTCTGTCCCAGTTGCCCCTCTTCCAGGCCAGCTCTCTGCTGTGGACTGGGAGTGCAGTGGAGGATGGCTCAAGTTCTTGGGCCCTGCACCCCATGGGAGACCAGGATAGGCACCTGGCTCCTGCCATCGGATCAGCGTGGTGCGCCCGGCCATTGGAGGGTGAACCAACGGCAAAGGAAGACCTTTCTCTCTGTCTCTCTCTCTCTCTCACTGTCCACTCTGCCTGTCAAAAAAAAAAAAAAAAAAACAAACAAACAAAAAAAAAAACAACAACAAGACAAGCAGTGCCAGTGCTTCAGAAGAAGCTGTTTCCACAGTAGGATAGTTTCTCATTAGCTATTTTAATTAGTTGTTGTGTGCATTATTGCATTACAGTGCTAGTAACAAGTTAATAAAATGGACATGATTACTGTAAAAAATTGTCCACATGGGTTTTTTTTAATATATATAAAGATAATTCACAGAGAAGAAATAGCAGGTGAAATTTTTTTTGTTTAAGATTTTTTTTTTATTTGAAAGGCAAAGTTACAGAGGGAGGAGAGACAGAGAGAAGAGAAAGAGGTCTTCCATCTGCTGGTTCACTCCCCAAATGGCTGCAACAGCCAGAGCTGGGCTGATCCGAAGCCAGGAGCTTCTTCTGGGTCTCCTAACCGGGTGCAGGGGCCCAGAAACTTGGGCCATCTTCTATTTCTTCCCCAGGCCAGAGCAGAGAGCTGGATTGAAAGTGGAGCAGCCAGGACTTGAACCGGCACCAATATGGGATGCCAATGCAGCAGGTGCCAGTTTAACCCATTATGCCACAGCACTGGTCCTTAAATGGGTTTTTATGGAGTGATTTTTTATAGATGTGTTTTAAAATACATATTTAAGTTTTATGTAGTATTTACATATTATGTATATATAATGTATAAATATAATATGTATATACTTGTAAATCTCTCAGAGTTTATTAACTTGTATTTACTCATTGTAAATAATTTTCAGTAATGGAGAAAAAAGAACCAAAGTTTTCTTCCTAACATTTTATCCACTTAACCTGTCTTTTCTACCTCCCCAGCAGACATCAAAGTTGGGTGTGAATTCTTCACGATTTTTTTCTGGGTTCACATGTATGTTTGTCTCTGTAAATTGATACTGATGTTGAAACATATATCTGTAATGTATCTTTTTCTGTTTTTTTTTTTTTTAAATTCATTTCAAAATACTTTAGATGTGCATTCAGTTATAAGAAATAATACAGATTAACATACTGTCTTTAAAGACAGGTACAGTAGCATAAAATCAGGGTTATTTTATCCTCATGTTATATGTTTATACTTAGAGATAATTTATACATACATGGGTAAGTGTAAATAAATATGGTACACGAAGGAGTCCTGTGTACTTTGTTCTGTGAATTTTGATGTGATAAGACAAAGGTTGGCTCTCTTTTGATTTCCCAACTGATCTGAGTTAGCATTGAGTTTTTACTGAGAGATGTTTTTTGTAACAAGGGTTTTTTTTTTCAAGTTTTTTCTCTACTAAATACCTGTCTTTTCCCAGTCTTTTTGATACATTGAGGAATGAAGCTCGAGTAATGGAGGGCCTGCATAGGCTGGGAATAGAAGGGCTTTCTCTCCATAACATCTTGAAACTGAACATCCAACCATCCGAGTCTGACTATGCGGTAGACATCAGGAATCCTGCTGTTGCCGTGAGTAATCCTTTGGGTGATCCAGGGGTTTTCTGATCAGGTACTTCTACTGCAGTTTTCTGGCTTGTCTTTAGTGGGTGTTACATTATTCCCACCATCTCTTTTGTTGCTGCTCTCCAGATGGCTATAACAGCCAGCAGTGGGCTGGGACAAAGCCAGGAGCCAGGAGCTCCTCCTGGGCCTCCCACACGGGTTGTAGGGCCCAAGCACTGAAGCCATCTTCTGCTGCTTTCTCAGGCTATTAGCAGAGAACTGGATCAGAAGTAGAGAAGCTGAGACATGCCCATATGGAATGTTGGTATCATAGGCTGTAGCTTTACCCACTGTGCCACAGTGCCGTCCCCAAATTGATATTTCTTGACACTAGTCCTTTATTGGTTTTGGAGGCTGAAAATATCTTCACCTATTTTGTAATTTGTCTTTTAGTCGCTTGTTTCTCTGTGTCTTTGAAAATGGCCTGGGATCATATGATTCTTTTTAAATATTTATTTATTTATTTATTATTTGAAAGAGTTATAGAGAAAGGTAGAGACAGAGAGAGAGAGAGAGAGAGATCTTCCATCCTCTGGTCTCCCATGTGGGATCAGGGCCGAAGGACTTGGGCCATCCTCTGTTGCTTTCCCAGGCACATTAGCAGGGAGCTGGATTGGAAATGGAGCAGCCAGGACTTAAACCAGTGCTCATATGGGATGCTGGCACTGCAGGCTGGGGCTTTAACCTGCTTAGCCACAGCACTGGCCCTTATGATTCGTAAAATAATTTAAAGTGTTACTGTTATTTCACTGACAGGTGATTAATGTGTATGCCTCATGTTATCTTTTTCTAGTGGGTCAACAACTTGGAGGTTGATAGCAGATACAGTTCGTGGCCTTCTAATCTGCAAGAGTTGCTTCGACCCACTTTTCCTGGTGTTATCCGGCAGATCAGGAAGAACTTGCATAACATGGTAATGAACTTGCCTCTTACTGTTTTAGCTGTGAACTCTGTTTCTCTCTCCTTTGCCTTCTTCCCTACCTTTTTGTCCTATATGGAATGTTCACTTGTGGACCAGCTGCTTCCCTTCCACCACAGCCAGATGTGCTCCATGCTCACAGAGCAGGCCTTTGGCATGTCTCGATCATTTGTAGGCCTGTGAGCCATCGCAGCAGTATTACAGGCACCATCACTGTGTGAGGAAGTACTCCTCGTCCTTAAGGTGTGTGGTCCAGACTGTGCTGTCTTAAATGCTTTTTTTTTTTTGTTGTATTTTAAGACTTTATTTTTAGAGAAGTTTTACGTTCACAGCAACATTGTTTAAGTCTTAAAATAGTTCTCCCTTTTACTCAGGAAGTACATGTTGCTACTCTTCAGTATCTTATTTGCTAAAATCTGCCAGTTCAGTTTATCCCTGAAGTCTTTTTGTGAGTTCCTACTTGTCACTCTGTATTTCACTGCTTTACAGAGATGAAGGAAGAGCGTTCTTACCAGGTCCTCTGTTCCCCTCTTGCTCCTTCTCTTCCCTCATGTAGCTGCTCTAGGGAGCAGGTTAGTGCCAAGGTTGTCTGCCTCGGAACTTGCAAGGGAAACTGCTTTCTGAACTTTTCTCTGCCTTTAAAAACATTCTGTTTACTTATTTTCATTTTATTTTAAAGTCAGAGATCTATCCACTGGCTCAATCCCCAAGTGCCCACAACAGCCAGAGCTAGATGAGGCTGAAATCAACAGCCCAGAACTCAATCTGAGCCTCTTAAGTGGGTGGCAGGGACCCAAATACTTGAGCCATCTCCTGTTGCCTCTCTGGATGTACATTAGCAGGAAGCTGGACTAGAAGTGGAAAAGCCAGGACCTGAACCAGGGACTCTGATATTGGTTGCAGGTATCACATGCAGGGAGCCAACTGCTCCACCAACACCTGTTCCACTTTTCTCGATCTTTTTTTTTTTTTTTATTTTTTTTATTTTTTTTATTTTGAAAGTCAGAGTTACACAGAGAAAGGAGAGGCAGAGAGAGAGAGAGGTCTTCCATCCGCTGGTTCACTCCCTAGATGGCCACAAAGGATGGAGCTGCGCTGATCCGAAGCTAGGAGCCAGGAGCTTCTTCCAGGTCTCCCATGTGGGTGCAGGGCCCTGAGGACTTGGGCCATCTTCTACTGCTTTCCCAGGCCACAGCAGAGAGCTACATTGTAAGTGGAGCAGCTGAGACTCGTATGGGATGCTGGCATTGCAGGCTGCAGCTCTACTCACTACCAGACAGTGTTGGCCTCTCAATATTTTTTTTAATAATTTGCTTGTTTGTTTGCTTGTCTATTTGAATGGCAGAGCAACAGAGAGAGGAAGAGAAGGAGAAAGAAGCTGATTTTCCATCTATTAATGCATTCCCCAAACAGCCACAATAGCCAGGGCTGGGCCAGGCTGAAGCCAGGGTTCAGGATCTCTATCTGGACCTCCTGTGTGGGTGGCAGGGCCTCAAGGACTTGGGTCATTATGCACTGCCTTCCCAGGCACATCAGCAGAAAGCTAGAATGGAAGTGGAATAGCTGAGACTTGGACTGGCACTCTGATATGGGATGCCAACATTGGAGCTGGGAACTTAATCCACTGCACCACAATGCCAGCCCTTTTCTCTTTTATTTATTTCTTTGAAAGGCAGAGGGAGAAAGAGAGAGGGAGGGAGGGAGGGAGGAAGGGAGAGTGAGAAAGAGAGAAAGAGAGAGTGAAAGTGGGAGGAGGAAGGAAAGGGGAGCAAAAAGAGAGGGACCTTTCATCTTCTGGTTCATTTCCCAAACGGCTGTAACAGCCAGGTGTGGGCCAGGCTGAAGCCAGGAGCCAGGAACTCCACCCTGGTATCCCTCATGGGTGGCAGGAGCCCAAGTACCTGGGCCCTTTTCTGTCGCCTTCCAGGGCACATTGACAGAGATCTGGATTGGAAGCAGAACAGCCAAGATTCCAGCTGTGCTCTAATGTGGGATGCCAACAAGGGCAGCAGTCTAACCTGCTGTGCCAAAACGCTGGCCCCCTTTTCTTGTTCTTGAAACCAATTTTTTCTTTCCAATCAAAATTTCTTTTTCTTTCCTTTCTTCTTCTCCTTCTCCTTCTTCTTTCTTCTTCTTCTTCTTTTTTTTTTTTTTTTTTTTGGTAAAGATTTATTTATTTATTTATTTATTTGAAAGGCAGAATTACATAGATAGAGAGCAAGAGAGCGAGCTTCCAACTTCTAGTGCACTCCCTAGGTGGCCACAATGGCTTGGCTAGACTAGACTAGGCTGAAACCAGGAACCTGAAATTCCATGGCTGTCTCCCACGTGGGTGGCAGAGGCCAAGCACTTGAGCCATCATCTGCTGCCTTCCCAGGAGCAGTAGCAGGGAGCTGGATTGGAAGCAGAGCAGCTGGGACTTGTACCAGTGCTCAGATTGTGCACATCTAGCCACAACAGCCCCCACCCCAGTCAAAATTTCAAACTCTTTCTTACCATGTGTCTTTTTATTTTATTTTTTTAAAGGAAAGATTTATTTTTTATTTATTTGAAAGGCAGAGAGAGAAGGAGAGAGAGAAAGAGAGCTTCCATCCACTAGTTCACTCCCCAAATGGCCAAAATGGCCCAGGGCTGGTCCAGGCTGAAGCCAGGAGCCAGAAGCTTCTACCAGGTCTCCCACATGGGTGCAGGGGCTCATGTACTTGGGCTGTACTCCTTTGCTTTCCTAGGTGTTTTAGCAGGGAGCTGGATCAGAAGTGGGGCTGCCTGGTACTCGAACTGGTGCCCATATAGGATGCTGGTGTTGCAAGTGGCATCCTTACCTGCTGTGCCACAACACTGGCCCCTGCACATTTTTTTCAGCTTTATTTAATTGAAAAGCAGAGATGGGTGTGGTAGGATGGGATCTTCTATCCACTGGTTCACCCCCTAAATTATTTGGGCCAGGCCAAAGCCAGTAGCAGGGAACTCCATCTGGGTCTCCCACATGGGTGGTAGGAACTCAAGTATTTTGGCCATCATCCACTGCTTTTCAGGCACATCAGCTGTGAGCTGGTTTGGAAATGAGTGGCCTGGACCCGCTGGCATTCTGACATGGAATGTGGGCATCCCAGGTGACAGTTTACCCCTGTGTGCCGCAATGCCTTCCTCTGTCTGCACTTTATTAAATGAGAGAGAGTATTTATAGGTTTCTTGGAACATAGTAGGTGCTTCATATGTGACAGTGATTACTGTCATCTAAGAATTGGGTTGTAAATGAATTTGTAATTTAGAAATCCTTAGAAATGAAATTACAAAAGGGAAATCTCCCTTTTCCTAGATGGCAGAGGTGAAAAATTTGGTTTTTGTGTGATGAGGTAGAAGAATAGGTGTAGCAGCATGAAGTACAGTGCCCAGGTAATCAGCATAAATCCATGAGAAAGTCATTTAGTGCTTCAGTTCCACTTTCTTTGCACTTAGTGGGAAATAACTCCTATTGGTATAATTCCTCTTCTTTTTGGTTCAAGACTAACTGGCTTCCTACCGAAAGACTAACTGCATTTCTACTGGCCTGGGAACATTAGTGTATCTCTTCATGTGTTCTTCCCTCCTTGTCTCCACAGGTTTTTATGGTTGATCCTGCACATGAGACCACGTCAGAGTTGATTAACACAGCTGAGATGTTCCTCAGTAATCATATACCTCTAAGGTAACACTAGCATTGATTTGAGGATGGGTCTTGTTTAACTGATGTTTTGTCATTCTTCAGTGCACGTCTGGTGCAGTTGAATTTTAAGAAAATTAATACTTGGAATCATTCATGGCAGTTTGATTTTCCTTGATATAAAGTCAGTCTCTTTTAGGATAGAGAATTTGATTTTCAGTGAACAGAAGCTTACCACCAGTAGTTTGTCATCTCAGCTTGCTTCCCAGTAGAAGGGAATTTTCCTGGTTGATGTCCATGTTTCAGATCCCAATTCCACTACTGTTGGAGTTTAGAACTTTGCCAGTCGGGTTTGTCACACTGTCGGGGACCAGATGCATCTGCAGCCTTTTGTACATGCAGCAGACATGTGTTTTCACTTGTGTTGCCAGCTCTCCTCACGGGACACTGAGTGGCTGGCTGTCAACCGTTCCTTACAGGAACAATGTTTTAAGGGATTTACATATAAGTGTTAAAATACTTTCACTTAACAGTCTGAATATTTCTAGTAATTTTACATATTGATGAAATTTGAATTCTTAGGAAACTCTTGAAACAACAAATACTGCTGAATGTCTCATGCCCAGCACTGGGCAAACTGCTAGGGGTGTTATTGAAGCCATATTCCTAGCTTCTTGGAAGAAACCCTCTGCGTACTTTGAAATATGTTAACAAGATATTTGATCAAGATGCTCTATCCTGCTGGTCATCAAGTGTGTTAGCACTGAAAGACTTGAGATGCAGATGTTGTGAGGAGAAGGTGGATTTCAGATAGGCATTGAAAAAATAGAAGGTTTGATTGCTAGAATAGCAAACAGATTTGGAGTTTAATGAAGTTTTTCATGTAAAACATGAATATAACTTGAACAGATACAGGAATAAATTACTAGATTACTCACTATAGTCATTTTTTTCTTTTTGAAATTTATTTGAAAAGCAGAGTTACAGAGAGAGAGACAGAGAGAGAGATTGATCTTTTCCATGCTGGTTTATTCCCCAAATGACTTCAATGGCCAGAGCTGGAAAGATTCGAAGCTAGGAGCCAGGACCTTCTTCCCAGTTTCCCATGCAGATACAAGGGCCCAAGCGCTTGGGCCATCTTCTGCTGCTTTCCCAGGTACATTAGCCAGGAGTTAGATTGGAAGTGGTGCAGCCAGTACTCAAACCGGCACCCATATGGGATGCTGGCACTGCAGGCAGTGGCATTTACCTGCAGCACCACAGCACTGGGCCCCAGAATCGTGTTTTGATTAAAAGAGAAATATTAGATCACAGCAGTTGGTGCATGGTACAAAAGTGGACACCAATTTCACATTGATTGGCTTGTGCTGAGGAGCAAGAAGAGGGAAGGTGGTCTTGAGATTGCAAGGGTAGGTGAGAAGGTGGTGGCACTTGAACTCCTAGGCCCCAGAAAGATGTGCTGTGGGCAGTTTGTGGGAGCCCCAGGCCTGTGGGCTGTTCCTTGACTCACTGTGTGAGCTGTTGTGCGCCTGTACAGAAAGAAGTATTGGCGGGGCTGCGGAGAGGAGGCGCACATCTGTCAGAGTCCCCGGCAACAAGTTGGCACTTGTCATGGGACTGGGCCCAGGAAAAGCTGAAGTCTTCAATTTTTGGCTTAGCTAACAGAAGACGTCTGATGCCCTTTCTCAAAAGTGGAAACCTACCGAGGGTTATGAGGAAGTAATGAGGTTCTGATGTTATAATTAGGTTTTAGCCCATGTGTTTATTTTCATAAGACTAGGCCATTTCTGCACATAGCCTACACATGTAATTTTTGTCATAAGGGGGATTTTAAAAGAAAAGGACAGTTTTTATCTAAAAATGAGCTGTCTCCTCTTCCCACTCACATAGGCGAGTGTTCCCCAAAGTTCATAGAATTATAGATGTGCTTTAGTGCAAAAAAAAAAAAAAACCTTTGAAATTCATGCATAGCTTTTTATAGTACACATTTTCTGTGAACTTTAAAAAAATGTTTTTATTTGAAAGACAGACATAGGGAGAGACAGAATTTCCACTTGCTTGTTCATGTTCCCCCTACCCCCAACCTACCCCCAAATGCCCTTAAATGGCCAGGGCTAGACCAGGCCAAAGCTAGCACTCAGAATACGATCTGAGGCTCCCATATGAATGGCAGGGACCCAAGTTCTTGAATAATCAACTGCCACCTTCCAGGGTGCACATTAACAGGAAGCTGGAAATCTGGAATTAAAAGTGTAAGGAGGGGCTGGCTTCGGGGTGCAGCAGGTTTTATGTTGCTCCCTGTAACACCCACGTGAGCACTGGGTCGAGTTCCTGGCTGTTTCATTTCTTTCTTTCTTTTCTTTTCTTTTTTTTTTTTTTTAAGATTTATTTATTTATTTGAGAGACAGAGTTACAGAGAGGTAGAGGCAGAGAGATAGAAATCTTCCATCTGCTAGTTCACTCCCCAAATGGCTACAATGGCCAGAGCTGCACCAATCCAAAGCCAGGAGCCAGGAGCTTCTTCAGGATCTCCCACATGGGTGCAGGGGCCCAAGGACTTGTACCATCTTCTACTGCTTCTCCAGGCCAGAACAGAGAGCTGGATTGAAAGTGGAACAGTCAGGTCTCGAACCAGCGCCCATATGGGATGCCAGCATTGCAGGTGGCAGTTTTACCTGCTATGCCATAGTGCCGGCCCCAGTTTCATTTCTGATCTAGCTCCTTGAGCATGCACCTGGGAAGGCAGTAGAAGAGGGCCCAAGTGCTTGGGCTCCTGCTACACCAGTGAGAGACCTTGATAGAGTTCCAGGTTCCTAGCTTCAACCTGGCCCAGCCCTGGCCGTTGAGGCCATTTAGGGAGTAAACCAGCAGATGGAAGATCTTTCTCTCTGTCTCTTGCTGTCTTTCTGTAACTCTGTCTTTCAAATAAATAAAATATTAAAAAAAAAAAAAGTGGAGCTGGGGCTTGAACCCAGGCACTTCAGTATGTGATGTGATAGTGAGGACCTCCTGTGCTTGTATTCTACACACACCTTTTCAGAGGTAACTACTGGTATTCATTTGATATGTATGTGTGTGTGTGTGTGTAAGTATTTATTTGAGAGGCAGAGTTACAGACAGGGAGAGACAGAGAGGAAGGTCTTCCATCTGCTGATTTACTCCCCAAATGGCTGCAATGGGTGGAGCTAGGCTGATCTGAAGCCAAGAGCTTCTTGGTCTCCCATGTGGATGTAAGGACACAAGCACTTGGGACATCTCTCATAGCTTTGCCAGGTACACCAGCAAGGAAATGGACCAGGAGTGGAGCAGCTAGCACCCAAATGGGATGCTGGCACTGCAAGCAGAGGCTTGGTCTACTATGCCACAGGGCTGGCCCCAATTTGATGTTTGATGTATACTTTTTTCTTCTATTTTAAAACCTTTGTTTAAGCTTGGACTCTGTATTTTTATAATCATGTTAATCATTACTATTGATATATTATTATTGACTGAACTCCATAGTTTATACTGTGATTCATTTTTGAATTGCGCATGTATGAATTTTCTCTAAAGTATGATGTCAATATCTGTGTTACACATTTGTTGTCCTAAAAACCCTGTCTGCTCCACCTATTTGTCCTTTCTTCCATTCCCCAGACTCTTGGCAATCACTGATCTTTTTCATTGACTCCATAGTTTTGCCTTTTCCAGAAAGTTACATAGTTAGAATCATGCAGGCTGGAGCCTCTTCAGATTGGCCTTTTTCACCTAAACATACATTAAGATTCTTTTAATTTGTTTTTGACTCGGTGGTTTATTTTATCCATTATATCCATTAAAAGGGGCATATGTTGGGTGGGCATTGTGGCGTAGCTTGTTAAGCTGTCCCTTGGGACATGGACATCCCATATGGGCGCCAGTTCAGTCCCAGCTGCACCACTTCCAATCCAGCTCCCTGCTGTTGCACCTGGGAAAGCACGAGAGGATGGCCCAAGTGCTTGGGCCCCTGTACATGCATGGGAGACTTGGAGGGAACTCCAGGCTCCTGGTTTAAGCTTAGCTCAGCCCTAGCTGTTGCGACCATTTGTGGGGTAAACCGGCGGATGGAAGAGCTCTCTCATTTTCTGTCTTAACTCTGTCTTTCAAATAAATAAATCTTAAAGAAAATGTTTAAATAAAGAGAAAAAAGATAAAGAGGTATGTGTCTCAAGCAACAGTAAAGGCATCACAGGGGTCACCCACATCCCGTAGTGGAGTTCCTGGGTTTGAGTGCCAACTCCACTTTTCCCAGAGCTTCCCACTAATACATACTCTTGGAAGTAGTAGATGATAACTCAAGTACCTGGGTCCCTGCCATACATGAGGGAGACCTGGATGGAGTTCCAAGCTTCTTGTTTTGGCCTAACCCAGCCTTGGCTGTTGTGAGCATTTGGGAAGTAAACCAGTGGATGGAAGGTCTCTCTCTGTCTCGTTCTGCCTTTCAAACAGAAAATGATGATAAATAAATATATAAATTTTAAAAAATTTTGTTTTACAGATACACTCCACTTTGTTTATCCATTTACTTGTCAATGGTCATCCTGGTTCTGACCAAGTTTTGTCAACCGTAGATAAAGTTAGTGCAAAGATCTGTATGAATTTTTTATGTGGACATACGTTTTCTGTTCCTCTGAGTCAATACTAAGCAACACAATTGCTAGATTGTGGGATAAGGGTATGCTTAGTTTCATAAGCGACTGCCCAGTTGTCTTCCTAAGTGGCTGCACCATTTTGTTTTTCCGGCATCAGTGGTAGCAGGAGTTTCACATCCTCACCAGCATTTCGTATTGTCAGTATGTTTGTCTGTCACAGTAGATGTGTAGTAGTATGCCAGTGTTGTTTCAATGTACTAGCCTCTGATGACATATGATGTTCACTGTCTTATTTATTTATCATCTGTATGCTTTGTTTGCTAACATGTTTGTTGAGACCTTTTGCCCATTTTTTTAGTTTGGTTGATTGCCTCCTTATGGTGAAGTTTTAAGAATTGTGTATTTTGGATACTGGTCCTTTTTCTGATAGCCCTTTTACAAAGATTCTTCTGCCAGTTTGTGGCTTGTCCTTTCATCATGTTAACAGTGTCTTTTGCAGAGCAAGTTTTAAATTTTAATGAAGTCCCACTTACTGATTTATTTTTCCTTTCATGGATTGTGCCTTGGGATCAACATGTCATTGCCAAAACCAAGATCACCTAAATTTTCTTCTCTATTGATATCTTCTAAGAGTTTTATAGTGTTGTGTTTTACATTTAGGTCTGTGATCCACATGAATTGATTTTTGTGAAGGGTGCAAGGTTTGTATTTAGATTCATTATTTTGCACATGATGTCTAGTTGTTCCAGCATCATTTGTTGGAAAGACTGTCGATTGAACTGCTTTTGCTCCAGTATGGTGGCTGGGGTTTTATTTTGCCAACCAGTCTATAGTCATACGGTGATGTCTCTTTGTGATTTATTTCTTTATTGAAAATTTAATAAACTTTAACTTTGCTTATAACTTTTTACTCCAGGATGAGTATTTTCTGCTTTTCTTATACCTATAGTTCTCATGTTGCTTGTGTTATGACTCAAATGCCCTCTTTTCCATTTAACAGTCTGAAATTTCCATTTTCTCTAATTTTGGCTTAAAGGCAGAACAACATTTCCACTTAAAACAATAGCACAGCCCTTTGTGTCAGTCAAGGAATCTTTTCGTGATGTAAAAACTGCTTGCTCTTACAGCAGATTCGTCCATTCCACATTTGAGAACCTGCTGCTTTGCAAGTGGTATGGTTTCCCACTGGCTACAGTGGCCGGGAGGGCAAGGGCTGCCATTCATTGTAACCAGTTGCGTTCTTTGAGAAGTTTCTTTTTCTTCTTTCCCCTCCCCCTCCAGAATTGGTTTTATCTTTGTGGTTAATGACTCTGAAGATGTTGATGGGATGCAAGATGCCGGAGTGGCTGTTCTGAGAGCATATAACTATGTTGCACAAGAAGTGGATCATTACCATGCCTTCCAAACTCTGACACATGTATGTTTTTGTCCACAATGACAAAACATTCTTTTAATCTAACTTACTCTAAAAAAACAGTGTGTGATAAGCAGATTTGTTATTTCTGTGAAGAGAAAAAGTAAAAGTTGTTTGCATGAATTCTATGTGTTTCACAGGGATTGCCTCTACTTAAAATTATTTTTTTTTAAAGATTTATTTATTTATTTGAAAGGCACAGTTACAGAGAGGCAGAGGCAGAGAGAGAGAGAGTCTTCTATTCACTGGTTCACTCTCCATATGGCCACAACTGCCAGAGCTGGGTGGATCCAAGGCCAAGAGCCAGGAGCTTCTTCTGGGTCTCCCATGCAGGTGCAGGGGTGCAAGGACTTGGGCCATCTTCTGCTTTCCCAGATTATAACAGAGAGCTGTACTTTAAGTGGAGCAGCCAGGGCTTGAACTGGTGTCCATTTGGGATGCCGGTATGGCAGTCACCACTTTACCTGCTATGCCACAGTGCTGGCCCCTCTACTTAAAATTGATTTACTAACAATAATAGATTGCTGAGATGTTGTCACAGTCCTAGGAGCCCTCCTGCTATATCTCATTCTTCTGTTCTTTGCTGATTTGAGATCCATAGTTAAAGTCTTTTGGCAAATGTGACATTCTGTACTTGTTTTAGAAAAAGTTTCCTTTTTTTTCCTTTGTGAGTGTCATATTTTGTAGGACTTAGTTTAATATTCAAGTCATAAGATTCTATTTCACTTAACCATCCAGCTTTTCCATTTTTTACCTACAATTCTGAAATGCCTTGATTTGTGTATACATTTAGGACATTTACTTGCTCAAGTTCAGAAGAAAATTCTCCTTGTTTTCTTGTATTTTTTCTTTTTTTTTAATTTCTTTTTTTTTTGTTTTTTTTTTTTCTGTTTTTTTTCTTGTATTTTTTTTTTCCTGTTTTTGAGTATAACCAACTTTATGAGTAACAGTTCTTTTGTTTTAGTTAATGGTCACTATTAAAAACCATTTTTAAGGCTATTAATTTTCACTCTTTTTACCCCAAAACCTGATGTTAGTCTGCTGTTTTTTATTTATATTATGTCTACTGGCAAGAGATTCATTTTTGATTTATTCATTTTTTTGTTGGAGAGTTCATTTATTTCTCTAACATTTGCTAAAGTCCCTCCACGTACCAGGCCTCGTACTGATGTGAGGGGTACAATGTACAGTAAAATTTCACCCCTGTCCTCAAAGGCCCTGCAGCCTTGGCCTTGTGGGGGCACATGTACAGACTGGTGATGCCGTGTGGTGCGGTGAGCTCAGCCAGCTGTGGCTGCACAAAGACTACCCCTACCCTATCACCGCAACCTGGGAATGGCGTTTGGCATATTTTAGGGTGGGAAGTTGTGTCATTTGAGCCCAGGACAAATGGGAGTCAGTTGAATCCGGCTGCAAATCAGAGGTGGTATTGACAAGTGGTTAGTGTGGCTGGAGCCAAGTGTTAGTCCTGGAGGCCATGGTAGGCTACACAGCTGAGGTCTGCACAGTACAAGTGTTCAAACGCAAATTTAAAAATTTGTTCTGCAGCATTGTTTGGAGATGGATCTGATGAAGGGGAAAGAGAGTGGCAGGGATTCAAGTTGGTGAGCTGATGCTGTGATCTCTGTGAGAATGGACAAGGAAGGTAGCTAGCAGGGCTGTGCGTAGAAAAAGAAGTTGTTCAGAATAATAAGTACTTTGAAGTTTGCGTTATAAAGGTTTTTTTCTCATAGATATTTTTGTGAAGGAAGGGATTAGGAAGGGATTATATAAGTTTTCATTCTTTTCTTTTTTTTTTATTGTAAAAGTAATATATGATCTCTGTGAAACAATTCAAATAGTATTAAAAGTGTCAATTTAAAATTTCTATCTCACCCCTCCCCCTTCCCTAATGCTTATGAAAGATAGGTACCATTAAACAGTTGCCTCTACATACTATACATATGCAAACATTGTTATTTTTAATTTGGGTTTTTTTAAAAAAGTATTTTAATTTTTTATAAGATTTATTTATTTATTTGAAAGGCAGAATTATAGAGAGGCAGAGGCAGAAAGAGATCTTCCATCTACTGATTCACTCCCCAAATGGCTGCAGTGGCTGGAGCTGAGCCTATCAAAGCCAGGAGCTAGGAGCTTCTTCCAGGTTTCCCACATGGGTGCAGGAGCCCAGGGACTGGGGCCGTCTTCCACTGCTTTCCCAGGCCATAGCAGAGAACTGGATCGGAAGTGGAGCAGCCGGGACTCAAACCAACACCTATATGAGATACCGGTGCTGCAGGTGGCGGCTTTACCCACTACACCACAGCATGGACCTGTTTGGTTTGTTTTTTTAAAAACGGGAATTATGCCATACATATTTTATATCTCTCCACTAAGTTCTTAAGTTCAAATATTACTTATACGTGTTTGGGGCTTAATATGTCTGTGAGTTGATTTGGGATTTTTCAAAAAAATTTGAGAAAGTGAAAGTGCTCTCATCCACTGTTTCACTTCCCAAATGCCCACAACAGCCATGGCTGGGCTGGGGCTGAAGCTGGGAACTGGGAATGCAATCGAGGTCTCCCATATTAGGTGACAGACTCAACTACTTGAACTTGCGAGAATATGAATATGCGAGACCTCGAGCTGGAGCTACCTTGAGCTATCACGTGCTGCCCTCCAGTGGGTTTGCATTGGTAGGAAGCTGGAATCAGGAGCTGGAGCTAGGAATGGAACCCAACATTTGATGAGTCCTAATTGGTGTTTTATCTTATAGGCTAAAATTCCACCCTGTGATTAGAATATTTTAAAAAGTTGAATTTCAGTTCTAGGACGATGTCTTAAGTATGTGGAAAAGAAAATTGCTAACATGTCCTAATTTATCTTTTTAAGAAAAATGGCCATGTTTTTCTCTACATTCAAAATTCTTTTTTTTTTTTTTATTTTTATTTAGTTTTTGACAGGCAGAGTGGATAGTGAGAGAGAGAGAGAGACAGAGAGAAAGGTCTTCCTTTTTGCCGTTAGTTCACCCTCCAATGGCCGCTGTGGCCGGCGCATCTCACTGATCCAAAGCCAGGAGCCAGGTGCTTCTCCTGGTCTCCCATGCGGGTGCAGGGCCCAAGCACTTGGGCCATCCTCCACTGCCTTCCCGGGCCACAGCAGAGAGCTGGCCTGGAAGAGGGGCAACCAGGATAGAATCCGGCGCCCCAACCGGGACTAGAACCCAGTGTGCCGGCGCCGGCCTCAAAATTCTTTTGTAATGAATGTGTTGACATTTGGATTTAAAAGTGTACTTGGTTACCTGATTTTTCCTCTCTTCAGATCTATAACAAGGTGCGGACTGGAGAAAAAGTGAAAGTTGAACATGTGGTTAGTGTCCTGGAGAAGAAATATCCATATGTAGAAGTGAACAGCATTTTGGGAATTGACTCTGCTTACGATCAGAGTCGGAAGGTAGGAGATTCTTTGGTGCTTCTCATTTGGCTGCAACATTCTACTGTTCTTAGCTTCCCTCTGTTTTTTAAAGTAACGATCATTGTGATTAAAGTGTGTCGGTACTTAACATTTAAAACTTTGGAAACCAGATCACTTTTCAGTGATTTTTTTGAAAACATAGTTTGTATCTCATTTTTGTGAAAATGTCATTGACTTTTAACATGCATCTTAACTGTAGACTTGAAGAATTGTTTTTTCACAATGCAGTGGTAGTGTAATTCTCATTTCTGTCTCAGGAAAGTGGGGGTAGGGACTGGTTCCAGGATATTCTGTTGATACTAACATCCTTGGATTCTCAAATCCCTTATATAAAATGGTATAGTATTTGTATGTAAGCTGTGTATATTCTCCTATATACTTTTTTTTTTTAAAGATTTATTTATTTGTTTGAAATTCAGAATTAGAGAGTGGGAGAAACAGTTTTTCTACTTGCTAATTCAGTCCCCAAAAGTCCACAATAACCAGGGCTGGGCCAGGAATACCAAATATTTGAGGGAATACATGGAATATGTCATATTTTATATTTAGAACATGTTTAATTTTATCCTATGAGGGAAAAGTACAATAGCTTCTTCTTTGAGGTTGGATGTGATAGGAAAAGTATGTGCTTGAAAATTATTGAATAGAATGGGCAAACTGGGGGAAAGGGTATTGGTACAGGTTTGGTTCTGTGCAGAATGGAACGGACATATCACAGGGCAGGCTTCTCCATAGTTTACCCACACGTGGTGTTTTCCCGATTTGTGCTGATTGGGCCCTTCCCTGCACAAATAGAGCATTTATGTTTGAGCTGTTTAATTCCCTAGTTGTTTGAGCATAGGAACTCTCAAGGCCAGGATGTTGAGAAGATCCCAGAAGTCCTAAGAAGCTAATGATGACGAAGAGTTTTTAACTGCAAGGGATTTACCCCCACACAAAGAAGTCCAGGAAAGTGCATTTCCTTGAAATGATGATTTGCTTTAGGACTACTTTTAATCAACATCATTGTACTTAGAAATAAGTACAATACAATACAAATACAAATCTGAGGCTGCGATATTTCTGTGATACTTGAAAGAAGTAATTATTTCTCAAAGAAGGCAATGCAATTAAAATTCAAACTGCAGGATCTGTAGGCTGCTGGGTATTTATTTATATCTTTCAAAGCCAGTAAGATAATGGCATTAGGAAACGTTCTAGCACACATATGCAGACATTTTCTATTTGGCGTACTAACCTTGAGTCATGAATTTCAATTGCCACTTGTGAGTGGCTTAATATAAGACTTTATAATTAATGACTTTAAATTATATATCATTACTTAACATTTGTAGTGATCTGTTGGTAGAAAATTTTCACATGTGGTTTTTTTTTTACTTTTTGACAGGCAGAGTGGACAGTGAGAGAGAGAGACAGAGAGAAAGGTCTTCCTTTGCCGTTGGTTCACCCTCCAATGGCCGCCGCGGTAGGCGCGCCGCGGCCGGCGCACCGCGCTGATCCGATGGCAGGAGCCAGGTGCTTCTCCTGGTCTCCCATGCGGGTGCAGGGCCCAAGCACTTGGGCCATCCTCCACTGCACTCCCTGGCCACAGCAGAGAGCTGGCCTGGAAGAGGGGCAATCGCGACAGGATCGGTGCCCCGACCGGGACTAGAACCCGGTGTGCCGGTGCCGCAAGGCAGAGGATTAGCCTAGTGAGCCGCGGCGCCGGCCCACATGTGGTTTTTAACTTTGGCTCTTTGGTAATTTGGTTGAGTTCTGTTATTTGGTCCTGTAAACTATTTACAAGTGATAAAGAAGGAAGGTATATAAAAGTCAAAACAATGTGCCATCTTCAGAGAAAGCCATTGTTACTTATTGTCATTTATAATTTTTTGTTATTTTATTTTGCTTTGTTTTCATTGGGTAAGAGGATGATTTTCAAATTATGTTTAAATTTAAATTGAGGACATTTATGAAATAGTTGGGATTTCAAAAAGCAATTTAAAAATTTTAACAGTAATATAAGGAAATGGCTGGGACCAACCTAGAAGACCTCATTGCATTGCTGCTAAATCTGTGTCATCCTGTATTATCATGGTGAGATTGGACTAGAAATGAAGCAGTCTGTTACTGAGGACTGGTAGTATTTTGCCCAGGTGAAATCTTTCTTCTTGTGCTGTCTAAAGAACAATTGTAAACTATGCTGTGATTTTCAGAAAAGATTAGTTACTAGGTGTTTATCAAGGATTTTTAAAGCAGTCCTGTTTACATCTGATAACAGGTTTTTTTTTTTTTTTTTTTTTTTTTTTTTGACAGGCAGAGTGGATAGTGAGAGAGAGAGAGACAGAGAGAAAGGTCTTCCTTTTTGCCGTTGGTTTACCCTCCAATGGCCGCTTGCGGCCGGCGCACCACGCTGATCCGAAGCCAGGAGCCAGGTGCTTCTCCTAGTCTCCCATGCGGGTGCAGGGCCCAAGCACTTGGGCCATCCTCCACTGCCTTCCCGGGCCACAGCAGAGAGCTGGCCTGGAAGAGGGGCAACCAGGATAGAATCTGGCACCCCAACCGGGACTAGAACCCAGTGTGCCGGCGCCGCAAGGCGGAGGATTAGCCTGTTAAGCCACGGTGCCAGCCTGATAGCAGTTTTTACTTTGGAAACCTAGTCTGAAGAACATCTCCAGTGTTTACAGACAGGGAGAGCATCCATGTCTGATACAGTCGCTAGTGTATTGCTCTGGCTTTTTTTTTTTTTTTTTTTAAAGATTTATTTTATTTATCCGAAATAATTACACAGAGAGGTAGAGCCAGAGAGAGAGAGAGAGAGAGGTCTTCCATTCTGTTGGTTCACTCCCCAAATGACTGCACAGCAGAGCTGAGCTGATCCAAAGCCAGAAGCTACTTCCAGGTCTCCCACACAGGTGCAGGGACCCAAGAACCTGGGCCATCAGAGGACCAGCCGGGACTTGAACCAGTGCCCATATGGGATGCCGGCGCTGCAGTCTGGGGTTTTAACCTGCTGCGCCACAGCACCAGTGCCTGCCCTAGCATTTTCCCACTGAGCAACCTCTTTTGTCCTTTAGAAGGGCAGAGATTGGACTTAGTATATCTTGGAGAAAAGATGTTTTGTTTTTCACAGATGCAGTTTTTTTGTTAGTGGTATGAGTTTAATTATTTCATCTCTAGCTTTCTGCTAGTGGCACTAATAATTTATGATAGTCTGTAGCTGTGCTGCCCATATGGTAGCTTTTAGCCACATGTGACTTCTTAAATAAAATCAATTAAAATTAAAGATTTAGTTGTCTATTCATAGTAACCTGATTCCAAGCACTCAGTTGCCATGTGGGATTATTGGTTATTCTACTAGATGGCACAGCTGGAATTTTTCCATCACTGGAGAAAGTTCTATGGCACAGTGCTAACCATAGTACTTTTAACTCGCTTCTAGGAGCCTGGGCTGCACACACACCACACCACTTAATTTGAAAGGGTTTATGGTTATATAAAAACTCAGTAAGATGTTAATTTGATTAATGCTGTCACTTTGTTTTTTTCCTTAAAGAATTATCTTCAGTTATTTCGCCTTTACCATCACTTCTGTTAATTTTTCTTCCTTAGTACAAGCATGTACAAAAGTATATTATTTTGTCTCATTTGTTTCATAAAGAACCAATACATGGTGTTTTGTGGGCCCTTGTGCTTTTAGGAAGCAAGAGGCTACTATGAGCAGACTGGAGTCGGTCCGCTGCCTGTTGTTCTTTTCAATGGGATGCCATTCGAAAGGGAACAGCTCGATCCTGATGAGTTAGAAACCATCACAATGCACAAAATCCTGGAGACCACAAACTTCTTCCAAAGAGCGGTATACTTGGTAAGTGGCGGTTCAAGGCTGAGTTTTAAAGAGAATAGTTTGGTTATGTTTTTGTAGTCTCTTGTAGTAGACAGCAGGATTCTTTTTTTTTTGACAGGCAGAGTGGACAGAGAGAGAGAGAGAAAGGTCTTCCTTTTTTCATTGGTTCACCCCCAATGGCCGCTGCAGCCGGCGCTGAGCCGATCTGAAGCCAGGAGCCAGGTGCTTCTCCTGGTCTCCCATGCGGGTAGAGGGCCCAAGGACTTGGGCCATCCTCCACTGCCTTCCCGGGCCATAGCAGAGAGCTGGACTGGAAGAGAGGCAACCGGGACAGAATCCGGTGCCCCAACTGGGACTGGAACCCGGTGTGCTGGCACCGCAAGGCAGAGGATTAGCCTATTGAGCCGCGGCACCGGCATACAATAGGATTCTTTAAGTATCACTGTTTATATATTGCTATTAATAGTTGGTTACATTCCTAGTACTATTATGATGAAAATAATCAAAAGACTTCTGTTTATTGGAATTGAAGAAGTTAATTTTAGATTTAAGATTAAATGTTTATTTTAAAAATATAAAAAGTTTATTTGTAAGGAATTTTGACTTTGGAAAGACTCATTATTTTTAGTTTATATGTAAGTTCATGTATGTATAATTGTTGACATGTTAGTCACATTCCATGAAACTCAACCTTTAAATTATGCCATTTCATGGTTTTCAGTGTGTACACAGACTTGTGCAACTATCACCTCCAATTTGAGAACATTATTTGCAACTCTGAACGAAACCCTGTGCTATAAATTTACTTTTAGTTCGCACCTGCAGCTGCCTTGGCAGGGCCAGACCAAATGATCTTGTGGCCTTATATGGCCCACAGGTTTCACATTCCCCACCCTTGTTAGAGGCCCACTATACATTACCTTATAGTATAAGCTGTCAGGTGTGATATGACCGGCCCACCACAATTGACAAAGACATTCTTGTCACTGATTGATGAGGTTCCCTCCCAAGAACTAGTGCTCCAGCCGAATCATTACCTCCTGCCCCTTTCTTCTTCTGGAGATGAGTTTTTTGTTTTTTGGTTTTATCCCCAAGATTTATTGTATTTATTTGAAAGGCAGGGTTAGAAATGGAGAAGGAGAGGGAGAGGGAGAAAGGGAGGGAGGGAGGGAGGGAGGGAGGGAGATAGAAAGAGGAAGAGAGATCTTCTATTCATTGGTGCATTTCCCCAAATGGCTGCAGCAGGCAAGGCTGGGCCAGGCTGAAGCCAGGAGCCAGGAACTTCTTCCGAGTCTCTCATGTGGGTGCAGGGGCCCAAGCACTTGGGCTGTATTCCACTGCATTCCCAGGTACATTAGTAGGGAGCTAGCTCCGAAGTGCAGCACCCGAACTTGAACTGGCTCCCATATGGAATGCTGGGATTGCAGGCTGTGGCTTTACCTGCTTTGCTACAACATTGTCCCCCACCTTTTTTTTTTTTTTGACACTTTAGATAATATAAAGTGACACCTGTAGAAATCAAATTCTTTACGATGGTATTTTGTTGTTGCTGTTTGCTGTTGCAGCTCTAGCCTGTTGTTTATCATGTGTGTCCTCTGAAGTCTGCTTGTTTAGCCCACTGACCATCTAATGAATAAACAAATTTCTTCAATATGTGATCCAGAAAGTTTCTGTTTTTCCCATGATTCTTTGTACTCATGTTGGGGCACACCTTCAGTATTCAGCTGGGCTATTGACAGCGCTCCCTTAGCCTTCAGTTCCTGCTCTCAGAGAGCTTCAAGGATAGAAGGGAAAGTTTGGGACCTTCTAAGATTTTTTTTCCTGGACATGCATCAGGGTATCATGCATGCAACACTTTAGAATCCAAGGAATGTGTCAGAAATCTCCAAAACCCCTTTTGAACATCTCATTCCTCATCTGTTTCTTTGACATTGTTTTGATCAATGCCATGTTAGCCTAGGGAAACCCTTTTACAAATACAACCATTTCTATAATAAGTTGAACAGAAGGGAAGAATAGCATAAATAATTTCATTTTCTCTCAGTGTAATTATGACTCTAGACATGGATCCCTAAGGTTTAAAGAGTCTGGAATGATTTTTATTATACAATATGTGAATTGACTGAGAGAAGACCTTTTGCTTTCTTCTCTAGAAAGAAGCTAACTGTGAGTAGATCTCAGTATACATTACTGCTTATTTTGGTTCTTAACTAGTTTGTAGAGCTTGCTCACTTCTGGGGAAACAGTGCCGTGTGACAGACCAAATGAACATGGATTTGTGGTTAATATTTGCTTTGTATTAGCTCTGTGACTTCAGTTATTTAACCTATCAGTGCTTCAACTTCTTGATCCTCAGAATAAATGTCAATAACACCTGTCTTGATAGATACACTGTACGTAAAACATCCAGCTATGTGCTTGGTAATGACAGGGACCTACAACGTGGTAACTTCTATCCTTAGCTGTTATCAACGTAACAAAAGTTCTTATTCCTGATGAATTATTATTATTGAACAAATATGCTCAGTGTCTCTCCTTCCATTTCTTTCTTTTTTTCTTTTTTCTTTTTGTTTTTTCCTTTCCTATAGGGCGAACTGTCCCATGATCAAGATGTGGTGGAATATATCATGAATCAGCCAAATGTTGTTCCTCGAATCAATTCTAGGATTTTGACAGCTCAGCGAGTGTACCTGGATTTAACAGCAAGTAGTAAGGAGCATTTCAGAAACAAATTTGGGCTTTCTCTGATTTATGCTTCAAAATCTTTGCATTTATTAGATTGTGATATTCAGAAGGTAATGCCAGAGTGAGACACAATCTTTTTTTTTTTAAGATTTATTTATTTGTTTGAAAGTCAGAGTATACAGAGAGAAAAGAGAGGCAGAGAGAGAGATCTTCCATCCGCTGGTTCACTCCCCATTTGGCCGCAACAGCCGGAGCTGTACCGATCCAAAGCCTGGAGCCAGGAGCTTCCTCTGGGTCTCCCACATGGGTGCAGGGGCCCAATGACTTAGGCCATCTTCTACTGTTTTCCTAGGCCATAGCAGAAAGCTGGATTGGAAGTGGAGCAACCAGGTCTCGAACCAGCCCCCATATGGGATGCTGGCACTTCAGGCCAGGGCTTTAACCCGCTGCGCCACAGCGCTGGCCCTGAGACACAATCTTATAAACTTGTTTCCTCTTGAGCTCTTAAGATGGGTTTCTTTTTTAAAAAGAGATTTATTTATTTATTTGAAAGGCAGAGTAAGAGACAGAGACAGAGAAAGAGATCTTCCATCCACTGTATCACCCTCTAACTGGCTGTATATGCTGGAGCTGGCCCAAGTTGAAACCATGAGCTTCATCCTGGTCTCCTGTGGGGGTGGCAGGGGCCTAGATACCTGGGCCATCTTCTGCTTTCCCAGATGCATTAGCAAGAAGATGAATTGGAAGTATAACAGCCAGGACTTCAACTGGCACTCTGATACGGGATTCTGACATCACAGGCAACAGCTTAACCTGCTGTGATAGAGCATTGACTGCTAGCAAGGTCTTACGGCTCATTCATATCGTTGCCTATATGGATATTTCATTCCTTTTAACGGCTGATTGATAATACATTAGATAGTCCACACATCTCTACTCTTTTAGTGGTAGACATTTGAATGTTTTCCACTAAGAATACCTTTTAAGAACTAAAAGTGTGGGGCTGGGGCCAGTGCAGAGGCGTAGCCGGTAAAGCTGCCACCTGCAGTGTCGGCATCCCATATGGGCGCTGGTTAGAGTCCCAGCTGCTCCACTTCAGATCCAGCTCTCTGCTGTGGCTTGGGAAAGCAGTAGAAGATAGCCCAAGTCCTTGGGCCCCTGAATCCACTTAGGAGACCTGGGGGAAGCTTCTGGCTCCTGGCTTCGGATTGGCGCAGCTCCAGTCGTTGCGGTCCACTGGGGAGTGAACCAGCGATGGAAGACCTCGCTCTCTCTCTGCCTCTCCTTTTCTCTCTGTGTAACTCTGACTTTTAAATAAATAAAGAAATCTTAGGGGGAAAAAAAAAAAGAACTAGAAGTGTGAAGCCTGGGTGCAGTTTGTTACTTATGAATTCCATTGAGACTCTGATGGTCACTTCTGCAAACTCCTGGAAATAAGGTGGAGCTGTCTTCACTTGTCCATGGATCACTTTGGAGAAGGAAAATATGTATAATGTTGAAGTTACAACAGTATATTTGTTGCTATAGTTAAGTATAATGAAATATACATCTCCTTATAGTTGTTACTTCATAGTACTATTTTTAATCTACCCGAAACTGAATTTCTTTTTTTTAAAGAAAAACTCCATTTTTATATTGCTTACGCCTATATAGAATTCAGATTTCATTTTTTAATGTATATTCTTTTTTTAAAGATTTATTTATTTATTTGAAAGGCAGAGTTACAGAGAGGCAGAGAGAGAGAGAGAATTCTTCCATCCGCTGAGTCACTCCCCAAATGGTTGCAATGGCTGGAGCTGTGCTGATCCGAAGCCATGAGCCAGGAGCTTCTTCCAGGTTTCCCACGCAAGTGCAGGGGCCCAAGGACTTGGGGAATCTTCTGCTTTCCTAGGCCATATGCAGAGAGTTGGATCAGAAGTGGAGCAGCCGGGACTTAACTGGCACCCATATGGGATGTCAGCACTATAGGCATTGGCTTTAACTGCTACACCACAGCACCAGCCACGAAACTGAATTTCTTTAGGCCAGGAAAAATATTTTTATGTTTTTGTGTATATAAGCACATAAACATACACAGAAAAAATGTAAATATAAATACAAATATATGCTTAGATTTGAAAAAGAAATACTTAGAGTACTAAATTATTTCTTCACAGCTGGCCTTTGGCTTTTTACCAGAAGTCTTTCTAAAGCAAGGGAAGGGGTATTATTATTCTTTGTCCTAAGTTTTTGTTGTTTTCATCATTTTAAGTTGAACAGGTAGGGTAGTCTTTGTAATATACGTGAATAAAGAGCAGCCAGTGTTGCAGTAATGAGCAGTGAGGCAGGGATGGAGTCTGTGAGCTGAACCTGGTGCGTTTGTCAGTGAGGAGTGGATTTCACTCTCCTGACCGAGTGGTGCTAGCACCATCTCCCAGGCATCTTGGACTTTTGCCATCTGGGACCTTTCTGGAAGGATACTGATTTTTTAAAACCATGATGCCATCTCTTCTCCACCACATGATGTTGTCGTCAGATAGTGACTAAAAGGATGGGAGACTGCATGTGCAAGGTGCATCATTGGGTAAAAGGATAAATGGTTGGGGCCGGCACTGTGACACAGTGGGTTAACGCCCTGGCCTGAAGCACCAGCATCCCATATGGGCACCGGTTCTAGTCCTGGCTGCTCCTCTTCCGATCCAGCTCTCTACTGTGGCCTGGGAAAGCTGTAGAAAATGGTCCAGGTCCTTGGGCCCCTATACCCACGTGGGAGACCTGGAAGAAGCTCCTGGCTCCTGGCTTCAGATCAGCGCAGCTCCGGCCGTCGTGGCCATCTAGGGAGTGAACCAGTGTATGGAAAAGCTCTCTCTCTGTCTCTACCTCTCTGTAACTCTGTCTTTCAAATAAATAAAATCTTTTTTTAAAAAAAAGGATAAATGGTTAAGCAGATGCAAGATTAGTAGATGGATGTGTAGGCACATGTGCTTAGCAGACAGTGACAAGAAGAGTAGCACGTGGTTTGGGGTGTAATGATGCTGAAGATTGGTGAGATAGCTGGAGGCAGGGGGTTAATGGTCCTAGACTAGAGAGACTATTTTGTAGCTAGGAAGAAATTACTGGAGAGTTCAGCAAGGGGATGATGATGAAACTGGAGTTTTAACAACAGTAATCTGAGGGGAGATGATTGATAAGAGTATTGGAGAAGATACGTATGTACTGGAGAAGATCCTTATCTAAAAATAGTAAAAATGTCCTTTATTTCTGTTAAGGGTGGAAAAATGTTATTTTGGAGGCTGGTATTTTAGTGTAGCAAGTTAAGCTGATGCTTGAGACACCCGCAACCCACATCAGAGTATGAATTCGTGTCCCTGTTACTCTGTTTCCCATCGTGCTTCCTGTTAATGTACCTGGGATGCAGAGAGTGATGGCCCAAGTGCCTGGGTTCCTGCCACTCATGTGAGAGACTCAGTAAGTTCCTGGCTCCTGGCTCTTTCGGGCATTTGGGTTGTGAGCCAGTGGTTGGAAGATCTCGCTTTCTGTCACTTTACCTTAGGATATTATTCTTCAGTTGTAAAGTGATAGGAATGGATGATCGTTATGTGAAATATTTATGTTATTTATTAGATTTGTGGGTTTTTAAAACAATTATTACTATACTGTAAAGAGAATAGCTATTTCATGTACTTCATAGATATAATTCTAAGAAAACTTGGTGTTTTACAGTGATTAATGGAGTAGGAAGTCATATTCCAGTAAACACAGGACATAAGATATCTCACTCATCCATTTCTTTTTTTTTTCTTTGAAGATTTATTTTATTTATTTGAAAGACAGAGGGAGAGAGAGAGAGAGAGAGAGAGAGAGAGAGAGAGAGAGAGAGAGAGAGGTCTTGCATCTGCTGGTTCGCTTCCCAAATGACCGCAATGGCCAGAGCTGAACTGATCTGAAGCCAGGAGCTTCTTCTGGGTCTCCCACACAGTTGCAGGGGCCCAAGGCCTTGGGCCATCTTCTACTGATTTCCCAGGCCATCGCAGAGAGCTGGATTGGAAGTGGAGCAGCCCAGATGTGAATCGGTGCCCATATGATGAGGGATGCCGATGCTGCCAGCCGTGGCTTTAACCCGCTGCGCCACAGCACCGGCCCCTCACTCTTGCATTTCTTAAAAAAAATTATTTATTTGAAAGACACAATAGCAAGAGGGAGAGAGATCTTC
Organism: Lepus europaeus; assembly: GCF_033115175.1. Taxonomy (NCBI): domain Eukaryota; kingdom Metazoa; phylum Chordata; class Mammalia; order Lagomorpha; family Leporidae; genus Lepus; species Lepus europaeus. The sequence goes on along the minus strand of NC_084827.1, from coordinate 65,091,349 downwards.
CATTTGCTGGTTCACTTCCCAAGTGACTCCATTGGCCAGAGCTGGACTATGCTGGAGCCACGAGCCTGGAATTCTACCTGTGTCTCCCATTTATGTGGCAGGGACCCAAGTATTTGGGACATTTATCCACTGCTTTCCCAGGCACATTAGCAGGGAGCTAGATCAGAAGAGAAGCATCTGGGGCCCAAACCAGCACTCTGATGTGGGATGCCAGTGTTGCAAGTGGCATCTTAACCTGCTTACCTAAATGCCAGCCTCACTCCTGCATTTTTATATATCTTCATTTATGGTTAAGTGAACTCAGCAGCTGAAAACATTAGACTGAAACAAAGCATATTAGTTATATAACAGTTTCAATTATTTTTTCTCCTAGATAACTTCTTTGTGGATGATTATGCTAGATTTACTGTCTTGGATTCCCAAGGAAAGAGTGCTGCAGTAGCCAATAGTATGAACTATCTGACAAAGAAAGGTAATTTTTTGGGGGCTTATCTTAGATTTGACTTTTTTTTTTGGACTTACAAATATGTTAATGTCTGTTGGGGAAAGAAAAATTCTTTAATTTCTTTTATTTTTGCAATGCTTTGAGCTCAGAAAATACTTGTTTAAAATTTAATTCTTTATAATAATGTTTAGAAACACTGTATAAATGTTACATTAGCTGTTCAACTCAAAAAGAGAAATCCTGCATTGGCTCAGCATGGAAAACATTTACGATGTAAAAATGGGCTGATGGGTTGAAAATGGGTTTGACTTGCCTCTTAGTGGCAATATAGAGTTCATTTCATGTTAGGGTTTATAAGATAAACTGGGTTCTAGAAAGCTTGGTGCAGTTTTTCAAGCTGATTTTATATGACAGTATGCAGTTAGGTTATGATGCTATCACATAATGCCCTTTCAATGGCAGACAGGTTCTTTGTACTCACGCTCACTTCCTTTCAAAGGCACACAGGCTGTCAGGTTAGGAAGTTGTTTGCATCCTGGCTGTAGTCTTCTCCTGGAGAGGACTTTTGGCTTCCCAGAAACATGGAAAAACAATTTCTCCATTTGGTTCCTCAAAGACATTGTTTCTAAGGGGTACTGGAGTAGTGAGGTAACACTGATGGGACCAAGGAGCAGGCAGATGCACAGCTCATGTTTAAACTTTTGACTCTTTTGGTAGGCATTAATTACAGAAATGACATTTTCTTTTCTTCTACTCTTTTCCCTTTACCTTGTCCAGGAATGTCCTCCAAGGAAATCTATGGTAACTTAAAACTTTAGAATGTTCTATTCTTCTTCTTAATTATCTTACTTGGTTTTCAGGCACAATTGTTATTCAAAATTTATTGACACTTGATTGTATTGTTTCTGGAACCTGTGGGTAACAGTACACTAAATCAATGCAGATATCTTTCGTATAATTGCCTGCAAAAAATTATATTTCAAAAAGTTAAACTAATATAGTTAATGATTATCATATGTTACCTACATTTTCAAACATTCTTTTTCACCTATATGCTAACAGATGCCCAGACCATAGTAGCATTAATCAGTGCATGTTCTAAGCCACTATGACACTTGGAAGCTTATCCCCTTTTCCTTTTGGTAGAGAAGCTTCGCTTGACTACTTTCACTTTGTATCATTGTTAAGCTTTCGTTGTCTTTTTTTTTTGCATGGTTTTCAGAAATCACTTAGTTTAACAACAACATTGAAACATAGGATGTATGTTTATCCTCCAACTCAGTTTGTTGTTCCTCTTTTTCTACAGATGAGTCCTTTATTAGGCCAGTGACTTTCTGGGTTGTTGGGGATTTTGATAGCTCCTCTGGACGGCAATTACTGTATGATGCTATTAAACATCAGGCAAGTATCTACACTGCATTCTGTGTTTCCGTTTGCATCCCTGGTTGTCCTTATGGACATCTCTGTGCTGGTGGGATTGTTCTGGTGTGACATGGCAGTCCTGCTTTCTTAGTGCTTGAGGGAAACTAGCATTGTTTCTTCAGAGTTTTGCCAGCTTGTGAGGGAAGGGTTGCTTAAGGGAATCGGTTCTTTTAGGGCAAAACATAGAGATATCCTCAGCACAGACAAGTTTGCATTGTGTTACTGTTCATGTGCTGCAGAGATGCTGCAATGATTGTGTTGCACGTTGTAGGGAGACATGAGGGAGCTGAAAGCGGGGGCAGCACCTGGCAGGCACAGGTGATGTGCGAATCACAGAAGGAGATGTAGGCATGAAGACGAGTACACACAAGATGCTCTGGCAGATACACTGCACGTGACTAATAAGTTCCGGGGCAAATGGCAATGGCAAGTGGCTGAGAAAAAATGGATTCTTATTGAGAGTGTTGTTGTTAGAGAGCGACACATCAAAATTCTTTGTCCTGGGGCTGGCCACAGCCTGCCGTCACATATGGATGCCAGTTTGAATCTAGGCTGTTCCACTTCTGATACAGCTCCTTGCTGGGAAAAGCAGCAGAAGATGGCCTAAATACCTGGGCCGTTAGCTCAGCTCTGGCAGTTGCAGCCATTTGGGGACTGATCCAGTGGGTGGAAGATCTCTCTGTCTTTCCCTCTCTTGCTGTAACTCTGAGTTTCAAATAAATAAATAAATCTTAAAAAAAAATTCTTGATCCTGAGCATTTCATTTTCCAGCATCATCCAAACTATGCAGCCCACTATTTCTTCTCTCTGCTCTGTCCTGGGGACCCTTACCGAACTTAGGGAATACCCTTAGTTAATACCCTTAGTGATTTCATTCTCAACTGATCTGTCAAGTGCCTTACTTTTTAAAAGATTTACTTATTTATTTGAGTGGCAGAGTTATAGAGAGAGATCTTCCATCTGTTGGTTCGCTCCCCATATGGCTGCAATGGCCAGGGCTGGGCCAGGCTGAGGCCAAGAGGAAGGAGCCAGGATTTTCTTATGGGTCTCCCACATGAGTAGGAGGGGCCCAAACACTTGGGCCATCTCCCGTAGCTTTTCCAGGCAATTAGCAGGGAGGTGGAATAGAAGTAGAGCAGGAGTTGGTGTTGTGGTGTAGTGGGTAAGGCCTCCACCTGCACTACAGGAATCCCTTGTGGGCACCAGTTCGATTCCCAGCTGCTCCATTTTCGATCCGGCTCTCTGCTGTGGCTGGGAGATTAGTAGAAGATGCATCCACGTGGAAGACCCAAAGGAAGCACCAGGCTCCTGGCTTTGGATTGGCCCAGCTCTGGCCGTTGCAGCCATTTGAGGAGTGAACCAGTGGATGGAGGACCTCTCTTTCTCTGGCTCTGCCTCTTCCTCTCTGTAACTCTGCCTTTCAAATAAATAAATAAATAAATCTTTTTTTATGAAAAAAAAGAAGAAGAAGAAGAAGAAGAAGAAGTGGAGCAGGAGCAGCTGGGACACAAACTAGCTACCCATATGGAATGCTGGTATCTCAGGTGGCGGCTTTACATGCTGTGCCACAATGCCAGACCCTGAAGAAAATATTTTAACTGAAGGGATATATAGGTACACAGGAAATGCACAAATCTTAAGACAGTGTCTCGAAGTAAACCTACTGATGTGAGCACCAGCAGGTCAAGAAGTGGAATATCAAATTCCTGAAAGTCCTTTTGTGTTACTACCCCTTCCCTCTCCTTACGTCTTGGAATAAGCTTGCCTGCTGTTTACTTTATTGGCATGGAATCTTACAATATGTATTTGCTTGAATTTGTGTTCTTTGTTCAACATTTTGTGAGCTTTATCCATGTTGTTTTAAGTGGTGATATTTAGTTCTTTTCATGGTATATCTTATAGCTGAACCACCGAGTTTTATTTAATCTAATTGAGGGGCAGTTGGATTGTCTTTAATTGGTACTGTTATAAAGAATGCTGCCATGAGTATTCTCACACATGTCCTGTGATATACATAGAAGTATAAATTTCTCTTACTTATGCAATAAGTTCATGGAAAATGGAATTAAAAGTTATATTTATTTCAGTACAAAAATTTTGATGCCCATGCACAGAGGGTCTTCAAAAAGTTCATTGAAAATGTATGTTATGAAAAAGCTGCATGGATGTCAGTATTTTTGCATAAAAATAAGCTATCTTTAAAAATATGTATTTATTTGTTTGAAAGACTAAGAAGCCAGTGCTGTGGCATAGTGATTAAGCCTCCGCATGCAGTGCCTACCTCCTATATAGATGCCAATTGCTCCATTTCTGGTCCAGTTCACTGCTGGTGTGCCTGGGAAAGCAGTGAAGTATGGCCCAAGTTCTTGGGCCCCTGTACCCCTGTAGGCATCCCAGAAGAAGCTCCTGGCTTTGGATTGTCCCAGCTCTAGCCATTGTGGCCATGTTGGGAGTCAGCCAGTGTATGGAAGACCTCTCTCTCTGTCTATCCCTCTCTCTGTAACTCTGCCTCTCAAATAAATAGATAAATCTTCCAGAGAGAGAAAGAGGAAGGCGGGAAGGAAGGAAGAAACTCTGAGTTACGGAGGGAGAGGGAGGAGAGCGATCAATTGACCTTCCATCCACTGGTTCACTCCCCAAATGGCCATAACAGTCAGGGTTGCTCCAGACCAAAAACCAGGAGCCTAGAACTTTATTTAGATCACATGGGTGGCAGAGGCCCAAGACCTTGGGCTGTCTTTGCTGCCTTCCCAGGTGCCTTGGTAGGGAGCTGGATTAGAAATGGGGCAGCCAGGACTCAAACCTGCTCTGATATCAGATTCCAGTGTCACCAAGTTGTAGCTTAACTTACTGTGCCACAGTGCCTACCCCGTAAGCTTGTCTCTTTGTTCTACTTTTCCATGAATGTTTTGAAGTACCGCCATACTCACTTCTTTGGTTTGATAGGTTCCAGACATCTTTTCCCACAGGGATTCCTGCCTTTGCAAGGGAGAGATTCATTTGTACAAAGAATCTAGAAAGGCCATGTGAATCAGGAAGGGTTTGAGCAGATCCTGAAGAATGGTTTCAAGTTAAGGAAGAAAAGATGGAGTATAGGCCGGGTTTGCATGCCATTGTGGGGCAAGAATGTAACCGATGTCTGTGCTGCTTTTGAAGTTTTAAACATTTGCCATGTAACTCTTTATTTCCCATTTTGCAAATAGAAATCCAGTAACAATGTAAGGATAAGCATGATCAATAATCCAAGTGCAGAGATAACTTATAAGGACACTCAGATCTCCAGAGCAATCTGGGCAGCCCTCCAAACGCAGACCTCCAATGTGGCCAAGAACTTCATCACCAAAATGGCCAAGCAAGAGACTGCAGAGGCTCTGGCTGCTGGAGCTGATATCAAGGAGTTCTCTGTTGGGGTAAGTCAGGCTCCGTGCATTTCACAAGGCTGGTCCCCCCCACCCTCCATCCTGTACTTTGCCATAAAAGTTAACCTCCATGGGACATTTCCCATTCACAATCCAGAGTCCCAGGATTTTGGCTTGTTTGTTTTTAATTTGGAAGATCTTTCCAAGAAATAATTCTGTCACATTTTAAACTTACCTATGTTTCAAGATGTACATGATAAAAGTTTTTCTGTGTACAAAGCCATTTGTTCTTCACAGTTTTTTAAAGACAGGCAATGTTTTGATTGGTTTATAGAGTACAAGAGTGAAGTTTGAGCCACTTAGAAGTTGGAGCTTATGTGCTGCTCTTTTTTATTTAATTATAGATTTACTTATTTGTTTCAAATGCAGAGTTACAGAGAGGCAAAGGTAGAGAGAGATCTTCCATCTGCTGGTTCGCTGGCCAGATGGTCACAACAGCCAGGGCTAGGCCAATCTGAAGCCAGGAGCCAGGAGCTTCTTCCAGGTCTCCTATGTGAGTGTGGGGCCCCAAGGACTTGGGCCATCTTCTTCTGCTTTCCTAGGCCATAGCAGAGAGTGGATCAGAAGTGATGCAACGGCCAGCGCCATGGCTCAATAGGCTAATCCTCCGCCTGCGGTGCCGGCACCCCGGTTCTAATCCCAGTTGGGGCACCGGTTTCTAGTTCCGGTTGCTTCTCTTCTAGTCCAGCTCTCTGCTGTGGCCCAGGAGTGTAGTGGAGGAAGGCCCAAGTCCTTGGGCCCTGCACCCGCATGGGAGACCAGGAAGAAGCACCTGGCTCCTGGCTTTGGAGCAGTGCAGCGCACCAGCTGCAGTGCGCCAGCCGTGGTGGCCATTGTGGGGGTGGGAACCAATGGAAAAAGAAAGACCTTTCTCTCTGTCTCTCTCTCTCACTGTCTAACGCTGCCTGTCCAAAATAATAATAATAATAAGAAGAAGAAGATAGAATAGAATAAAATGCAGAATACAGATATTCTTGAAGAATTGTCTGCCAATTGAACAAGTTACATGAGAAAATGGGAATAAGAAACAAGCAGTTTTAAAAGGGGGAGAGGAGGTGTGGATGGAGAATTGAGACATTGTAATGTTGACTGTGAACGTTAGTAATTAGTTTCCAATAAAAGTACAATTTATGATGTATTCATTATGATTATTCATTCTTATGGTTTGCTTAATAACAGCTACTTTCCCTTAATAACCATTGCTTCCCCAGGGCATGGATTTCAGTCTTTTTAAAGAAGTCTTTGAGTCTTCCAAATTGGATTTCATTTTGTCTCATGCCATGTACTGCAGGGATGTGCTGAAGCTGAAGAAGGGACAGAGGGCGGTGATCAGCAATGGCAGGGTGAGCATTTGTCAAGCTAAAACACACTTGACTTCCCTTAGGTCCATGTACAGTCTTTGCAGGACTGTCTTCAGAAGCTAGTAGACTCTTCAAACAGAGATGATTAGGGCTTACCATGCATCAGTGATGTAGCTGCCCCTTTATTTCCATGGAAGTATGCTTTTGACATCAGTGACCCTGTGTGGAGCCTTCCTGGTGTTTTTTTGTGGGAGGTGTTGAGAGTGTGGTGGCTTTCAGGACATAAGTCAATCTGGCCTTTGACACATAAAGGAGGCTTTGTTGTTTATATTCAGTGAGAATGAATGAAAACTACATTACTAGCATATTTTATGTCAGAGTTTATCACTGTAAAAATAATGTGAAGTGGATAAGCCTACCTTCTGCATAAGAGATTGATCAGTAAACAAACAGCTGTGAGTTGGTTCAGGCTTTATGTTTTGATTTTTCATTAATTTCATTGAGACATATACACTTGTCTTGGGTCTTTGAGGAGATTTGGGTTCTAGGAGAGACCACAAAGGGCTGCTGGCCGCAGTTGGTGCAGATGCTCTCCACACTGACTGTCTGCTCTTTTCCTCCCAGATCATTGGGCCACTGGAAGATAGTGAGCTCTTTAATCAGGATGATTTTCACCTCCTAGAAAATATCATCTTAAAAACTTCAGGACAGAAGATAAAATCACACATTCAACAGCTTCGAGTAGAAGAAGATGTGTAAGTTTTGCTGTAGGGGACATTAATTAGTTCCTGCCCAGTTGATTATATAAATTGGACTTTCCTCATTGGTAAAAGGTGGGACTATATGTTGTCACACTCACTGTCTATTCCAGGAAATTTTATTTCTGTAATAACGTTAGCTCTTCCAGTTTTAATTTGTTCCTATTGAAACAAGCTGATTTACTTAGAAGGCTGCTATTTAAAGAACTGAATTATTTCTCTCCATTTTAATTAATTTTTTAATTATTGGTTCTGGAAAATTTCAAGCTTATGCAAAAGGGAGGGGCCAGTTTATTTTTTAGATGGGACACTTACATAAGGACAGACTTTTGTTGGTCATCTGTTTAGTTACACTTCAATTTAATTTTGTTCAGGAAAGGGAAGTCAGGTTAAGCACTTCCTTTTCTTCGTTAACTAAAGCAGAATACTGATTTGTTTCCCTGTATCCTCCAAAGGTGATGATGATATTTGGTTACTTTCATTTTTTTTTAATCGTAATTATTTAAGTAGTTTTATTAGCTAATATATTTTAGTGTTTTATTTCTCTGGCTGCACAAAAGTGGCCTGACTGGACTGGGTCCCTACTGGGTAGTAGGGCTCATAAGTCATATGTTCCTAGTCCCTGTGTTAGACCTCAAATGAGGTATATAGTTGGAGGATATATTTCTATGTTTGGTGTTTTGAGGCACTGTTACACCTTTTCCCTCAGTGGCTGTCCCATTTTACATTCCCATCAACAGTGCCCAAGGGTTCCAGTTTCTCTATATGCTCACCAGCGCATGTTGTTTTGTCTTTCAGGCTTTTGTTCACCATAGCCAGAGTCAAAGGTGTGAAGTAGTATCTCCCTATGGTTTGATTTGCACTTTCCCACTGAGTGGTGTTGAGCATCTTTTCATATGCACATTGGCCATTTGTCTATCTTTGGGAAAATATCTATTGAATTACTTCACTCATTTTTAATTGTGTTGTTGAGGTGTAGGTATTCTTTGTATAGTCTGGATCTTTAAGATTCCTTATCAGATACATACTTTGCAAATATTTTCTCTCATTCTGTTGGTTGCTTTTTTGCTCTATAAAAATGTCCTTGGCTACATGGATGGGAGTTAACAAGATTTCAAAGTTCTGCTGGATTGTTCCCTTCAATTTTTTTTTTTTTTAAGACTTTATTTATTTATTTGAGAGGCAGAGTTACAGAGAGGGAGAGGGAGAGACAGAAAGGTCTTCCATCCGCTGGGTCACTCCCAACAGCCGAAGCTGAGCCTATCTGAAGCCAGGAGCCAGCTTCCTCCAGGTCTCCCATGTGAGTGCAGGGGCCCAAGCACTTGGGTCATCCTTCACTGCTTTTCAAGGCTATAAGCGGAGAGCTGGATTGCTAGAGGAGCAGCCAGGTCACAAACCAGTGCCCATGTGGGATGCTGGTGCCATAGCCGGAGCTTTAGCCCACTACACCACAGTGCTGGCCCCTTGGCTTTTTCCTATATCATCATGGTGTATTGGTCAAGATGGATGTGTTAGTGAAGCGTTGACTTTGATGGCTGCCTTAACACTCCCTTTGCCACGTCTCATGTAATACGGGAGGAATCTTTCCACCTCTGCCAGTACTGCAGCTACTGATGAGATTTCTGCCTTCCTCAGTGGTTAAGTGGTTCTAGGCCCATGCCCTGGCCTACTGGCTTCCCCCTTTCTGCTGACCAGGAAGTAAACCATGGCTCAGGCATAGTCTTGGGTTAGCATCTCGGACCACTGGAGGCTTTCTGGGAGCTGCTTGGAGTCGTTATGCTTGAATACTTGCTAGACCATGCCTGCAAGACTTACCCGTTGCTAATCAGAATTGGTCTGGATCTGTCCTGGGTAGTTTAGGGAAATAAGATAGCTATGGGACTGCCGAAAGATTGATGCTAAAACTCTTTAGCTTCTCAGAATTCTCTTGCCTTCTTAGAGCTTTCGTTAGTGCCAGGGCTGCTCCACCTTGGAGTGACACTCACCTCTTTGCCCCCATTTCCCTTTTATAGCCACCACTTTTCATTCCTCACCTCGTCCTGCAGCTCTATGCCTGTGCTCAGCTTTCTGAAGCTTGGTTACATGTTCTTTGATGTCCCGTTATGTGTCTTATGGCCATGGTGACACATCACAGGAAGCAAATGACCTGGATTATGTATATTCAAAATTAGCATGGAGAAGATCAACGAAAGGAAGTAACTTGATGTAATTGTTTGATTGAAAGATAAAATGAATAAGCCTGATTACTCTTCACATATAATCACAAATGCTCTTAAAAATATTTATTTGAAAGACAGCATAATAGAAAGAAGGGGAGATGGACAGAAAAATCTTCTATCCGCTGGTTCACTCCCCAAATGGCCGTAACAGCCAGGACTGTGCCAGACCGAAGCCAGGAGCTTTATCTAGGTCTTCCATGCAGTTGCAGGGACCTGAGGACTTGGGCCATCCTCCGTTTCTTTCCCAGGTGCATTAGCAGGGAGCTAGCTGTATTGGAAGTGGAGCAGCCGGGACTCAAACTGGTGCCCATATGGGATGCCAACACTGCAGGTGGTAGATTAACCTGTTTTTGCCACAGTGCTGGCCCACAAATGCTCTTTTTAAAAAAAATTTTTAAAGATTTATTTATTTATTTGAAAGACAGTAAAGAGAGGGGAAGAGTCAGACAGAACCATCTTCTGGTTTACTCCCCAAATGTCTGCAGTGGCTGGAGCTGGGGCTGGGTTGAAGCCAGGAGCCAGAAACTCCACCAGGTCTGCCATGTGGGTGCAAGGACCCAAGCACTTAGACAATCTTCTGCTGCTTTCCCAGGTGCATTAGCCGGGAGCTGAATGAGAAGTGAAGCAGCTGGGACATAAACTGGCACTCATGGGATGCCAGCATGGCAGGTGGTGGCTTAACCTGCTTCACCATAATGCCAGCCCCTCAAGTACTGTTGCAAAATTCTTTTTTTTTTTTTTTTTTTTGACAGGCAGAGTGGACAGTGAGAGAGAGGCAGAAAGGTCTTCCTTTTGCCGTTGGTTCACCCTCCAATGGCCGCCGTGGCCGGCACGCTGCGGCCGGCACACCACGCTGATCCGAAGCCAGGAGCCAGGTGCTTCTCCTGGTCTCCATGCGGGTGCAGGGCCCAAGCACTTGGGCCATCCTCCACTGCACTCCCGGGCCATAGCAGAGAGCTGGCCTGGAAGAGGGGCAACCGGGACTAGAACCCGGTGTGCCGGCGCCACTAGGCGGAGGATTAGCCTGTTAAGCCACGGCGCCGATGTGTAAAATTCTTATTTAGGATGTTGTCTTTGGTTCAACAAGTTAGAGCATTGCTTTCAGGTTCATAATTTAGTTCAAGTTCTACCTGGTTAATAGGAAGCTTTGGCAGGTGCGGAGGAAACAAAAATGATTTTCTAAGTTATTTACTACAGAGTTGGTTATAATATTGAAGTTGGAAACAATATAGATGTTTAATAGCTGGATGATTTAATGGATTATCATGTATCTATAAATATAGTTATTTAAAATATTGATATATCCCTGTATTTATTGACCAATAAAAAGATTTTTATACTTTAATTGAAAAGGCAGGTTGTAGTGTACTTCTACTTTTGTTTTTAAGTATCCATGTTAAAATACAAAATTATTAGCCAAAATGTCAGAGCTTATTTCTTGATATTATCTGTAATGTTTATTTCTTATTTATATTTTTTCTGAATGTTTTTCTAGTGCAGTATTACTCTAAGGATCATAAAAAGTAATGGTCTCTCTTTCTCTCTGTCTCTCAAATACATAAAGAACTGAAGTTATTTGAAAGAAGGTGAGGGAGAAAATGATACTGATAGCCTGTAATGGGCGAGCCATGGGACAGGTGCTCGATAGGTTTAGTAAGAGCAGTGTTTATAAAGCCATTTTGACATCATGTACAGAAAAGTGAATAACTTGCACACAGTTATATAGTTAATCACTTATAAAATCGTGCTTTTTCTCATGCCTGTCAGTTCAGAGCTAATGCCTTTATTCAAACTGTCTTGTTGGCATTCAGCATTGGGTTGATATGTCTGGTAAGAACTGGCCAATTTTGGGATAAAGGGATACTAAGACTTCACCAACCCTGTCTTTCAGGGCAAGTGACTTGGTGATGAAGGTGGATGCACTCCTGTCTGCTCAACCAAAAGGAGAAGCAAGAATCGAGTACCAGTTTTTTGAAGAAAAACACAGGTATATAATTAATGTAAAGTTTATGCATGTTTTTGAATATTAAAGTATGTTTGCCTTTGCCTCAGTTCCTTTACTTTTTCCCTACAAGATAAGTATTTAAGTTGTGATAGAAATGGAAAATGATGGATTTTCAGATACACATTCATCTTCATATGTAAAATTCATATGCAGGCGTACTTCAGAAAGTTCAAGGTTAAGGTATATACATAATTTTATCATTTGCACCGAAAACAACTCAAGATTTTTTTTTTAAGATTTATTTATTTATTTGAGAGGCGGAGTTAGAGAGGGAGACAGAGATATCAACCGGTCTGTTTCACTAAACAGTCTGTTTTCTGCTAAAAGTATGCACTCAGATATAAGTGTCAACATACACGCAAGTCAGGTCTGAACAAGGATACTTCAAAAATTTGTGGAAAGTGGGATTAAAATGAATTAAATGAACCGGTGCCTATATGGGATGCTGGTGCTGTAGGCGGAGACTTAACCTACTATGCCACAGCACTGGCCCCACATTTTACATTTAAATTTAATTTAATTTAACCTAGATCATCAATTGAGGGCATGCCGCATTCGCATTAATCGTTTTGTGTGTGTGTGTGTGTGTGTAGCATACATAATGTTCATGTGTTGAATACACACACAGTGACACTTCGCCGCCCCATTGGAAAGTCCCTTGCAGATGTTAGTATACAACAGGCCTTGAGACTTAGACTTCTCCTGAGCACTAGGATTTCCTCCCAGCACTGTAAAGCACACCCCAGAAATCTGACCTTCAGGCAGTAACTTTAGCACACAGACCTTCTTCACATTTCCCCATGTCTCAGTTGTGACCTTTTACAGCTGTTTTTTTAATGTTTATTTTGGTCTGGATCATGTTACTGTTAGTTGTATCTTTTTTGCCTTTAGTCCAGAAGATATCCCCCAGCCTCCCATTTTTAGTCATTTGTCTTTTATGCTGTTGACATTTTTTGAGTCCAAGACAGTTGTCTTTGGAGTTTCCCGCAGCTCAGATGTTTCCTCCTGATTAGACCTGGGCTGTTTTTAGGGAGACCCCTGCACAGTTAAGATACGTAGCCCTTGCCTTGTCTGGCAGGTGCGTATCATGACTGTGCCTCATGCTGTGTCCTACTCAGTGTGATTCTGACCTGATTACTCTGGTGTGGGCGGTTTAGTGGCTTTGTCACAGCCAGTCCTTGTGGAGATGCGATTGGTGCCTGCAGACCGTTTGATGATCGCAGGTTGGAATGCAGTCCCTCTGTTGTCACTGCTAGGTCTCCTGATTTTGCAGATCACCAGTGAACAGCCATTTCTGTGGCTCCTGGCTAACCCTTGTTGAATTTTTCCACCTGCACTCACATGTACCCGTCTTCACAACCCTTTGCCTGCTTTCAGCAGGTAGCTCATTTTCTTGTTATTAGCACAGCAAACATTTCCTGAGTGGCCTGCCTTTCATGTTTGCCCTTCATGGCCAAGATAGTGAGTCTTTAGCAAAGAAAGCCCTCTTCTTTTCCAGAACATCCTTTTTCCATGAATCTCCATGAGTTTTTTAATAATGAAAGTGGCCTAATTACAAATTCTGTCAGGATAAAATTATATTGTGGGTGTTTGTTTTTTTTTGACAGGCAGAGTTAGTGAGAGAGACAGAGAGAAAGGTCTTCTTTTTCCGTTGGTTTACCCCCAAATGGCTGCCACAGCCGGCACACTGCCGATCCGAAGGCAGGAGCCAGGTGCTTCCTCCGGGTCTCCCATGTGGGTGCAGGGCCCAAGAACTTGGGCCATCCTCCACTGCATTCCCAGGCCACAGCAGAGAGCTGGCCTGGAAGAGGAGCAACCAGGACAGAACCAGTGCCCCAACCAGGACTAGAACTTAGAATACTGGCACCGCAGGTAGAGGATTAGCCCAGTGAGCCGGAGCGCCGGCCATAAAATTATATTGTGGTTAGAAGAATTCTTCTCATTGTGGTTCTATTAGTGAAATGAGTGTTTACTGTATTCAAATCAGAAGTTTCTCATTTATGCTAGAAACGGGAAGATCTGAGCTGTCTGTGTACACCCCAGATCTCAGAGTGTCCAGCACTCTGAGGACGAGCAGCAGGTACTGCCTGGCATACTGAACCAGCATCTACATCGTAACAGGATCTCTCTCAGGGATTCCTGTGAACATTATCCTTGGAGAAGTGTAATACACCCTAGGCTAATGTATATGATCTCCAAATCTGACCTCGTTTCTATATCTTTTGACTTTATTCTGGCCATTTCTTTGACCAATATAAGTAGATCGATTGATTGATTGCTGCAGTTAGTGATTTTGAAAGATTGGGGGAAGTTTGAAATCCTTTCAGGTTGATTTCTTTTTGAATTGAAACTGAGGCCTCTGCTCCTCTTAAATTACCTGTCAGTGTGGCTTCAGAGGAAAGCCTGGCCACAGGAAGTCACGTGTGCTGAATGTGAATTCCCCCAGGTATCCTGCAGGTATAGGTGCAAGCCTAACGAGCTGCCAAGGTAATGCTGGTGAGGATCTGGGGAACATTTTTTTTAGCTTTGTAAATTGGTTTAGTTCTTCAGGAAATTTGATTGACAAACATATTAGCCACAAAAGTATTCAGATCCCGTGATTCCATAATCTCACATCTCCATATTCTGGAGTGTATAAATTGTTTACAGATCAAAAGCCATCTAAATGTCCAGCAAGAAAGAATAGCTTAAGTAAACCATGGCACAGTCTCTTAGTAAATAAAATATCCTTATTCATGATGTTTGATATATAATATTTGAATATCATTCTGCTAAAGTAGGGAAAAGAACAAAATTGTTTTAAAATTGCTAATAATATTCTATAGTTACAGCTACCTTTTATACAGACATCTGAAAAGGATTTTATAAAGATGCAGTAAAGTGATGGGACAGTGAGATTTTATATTTCCTCTTTTTCTCTGTGGGTTTTCTGGAATGTTCTTATTTTCCTTTTATCATTTTGAAAAGATTGATTCACTCCTTCTTTCCTCATGTCCTTCTTGCCAAGGAATAAAAGTCGACATAATGTTCAGTAACTCTCACAAGCTAGCATCAGTAGTTTTTAGCTGTTTTTGGTTGAATATAATTTCCAACTGATTTTCCTTGCTTCACACAGATCTTTCAAGACATTTCGAGTGAGCCCAAGTTATTAATGTTTTGCTGACTTTGAGATAGAGCTGATCACTTAGCTTAACACCATTATAGCCTAGTTATTCTAGATCTAAAATGTTTTCAAGTGCTAAGAGGGCTGATAGGTTCTTTTGGACAAACAACCATGACTTAACTTTGTTTCTTTTCTTCCATATTAATGTTTGATCCTTTTGATCTTTGTAGTGCAATTAAACTGAAACCGAAGGAAGGGGAGACGTACTTTGATGTCCTGGCCGTCATTGACCCTGTCACCCGAGAAGCACAGAGGCTCACCCCCTTGCTCTTGGTAGGGACAGCTGCACAGG
Source organism: Lepus europaeus (assembly GCF_033115175.1). Taxonomy (NCBI): domain Eukaryota; kingdom Metazoa; phylum Chordata; class Mammalia; order Lagomorpha; family Leporidae; genus Lepus; species Lepus europaeus. The sequence goes on along the minus strand of NC_084827.1, from coordinate 65,076,325 downwards.
CAGTTGGCGTCGTCTTTGTCTGATGTTGTCGTGTGTCCATGTTTCTGTGGGCTTCATTTTTCTCTGAGTTGTCTTCAAGGGCTGCTGGTAAATGCCGCAGGGCCTGCTCGGCTGGGCAGGCTTCATCAAGGTTGATAAAGGCCTCTGATGACAGCTTCCTAGCTGTAGAAAATTGGCTCAAGTTTCACTTACCACCTCACATCATTTAAAAGTTATTAACATCCTCATCTAGAGCAATATATCTTTGAATTAAGTTGATTTATGCTATATTTTAATTAATAATGGAAAGAGGTAACAGTTCTGATTTTTCCTTTTCCTTTTCTATGACTACCACAGATTTTTTGACAGTGGCATGTCTTTTCGGTAGGTAAAAGATGATACCATCATTTCTTTTAGTTGAGTTTTTTAAGGTAACATTTTTGTTGAAGTATAATCACCTAACTTTTTGTAGATGTTTCTCATACTTCAGTTTGTGAGCAGTAGTAGTGAGCCCTAACATTTTCTTCTTGTGAACAGATATCTGTTATCCATGGCTTCCCTAAAACTGAGCATTAAATTTTGTTTATGTAAGGAGTGGTCCTCTGCAATGGCCTGCCTCCTGTGTTTTTTTTGTTGTTGTTGTTGTTTTTAACTATATCATACAATAAACATGGATTTTCAAATTTTTTTATACCAAAACAAACTTATCTTTAAATTCCATTTTTTAAGCCAGTGCCGTGGCTCAACAGGCTAATCCTCTGCCTTGCGGCACCAGCACACCAGGTTCTAGTCCCGGTCGGGGCGCCGGATTCTGTCCCAGTTGCCCCTCTTCCAGGCCTGCTCTCTGCTATGGCCCGGGAGTGCAGTGGAGGATGGCCCAAGTGCTTGGGCCCTGTACCCCATGGGAGACCAGGAGAAGCACCTGGCTCCTGCCTTGGGATGAGCTTGTATGTATATGTGATTTAGGTTCTTTACGAGAGATATTTCTTGAACTTTCTCCAGTGTACCTTTATGGCACTGATTGTTAACATCTTTTATTGAAGTGTTAAGAAATATTCTTGCTTTTAACTAAGTGTAATGTGGTAAACTTCTGAAGAGAAAATTTGTTTTGTCACCTGGTTTATCCTTTTAGGTTTTGGCTCAGCTGTTAAACGTGAATCTACGAGTGTTTATGAACTGCCAATCTAAACTCTCCGACATGCCTTTAAAAAGGTAAAACACTGTTTAAGATAAAATGGTTCCGAATCCAAAGGCTGATATTTAAAGATAAGTGGGTTTATAGGTGGACATCATGTTTGAAAAGATCATTTAATAAAAGTTCAGTTTTCTCTTTTTTTTCCTCTAAAACATTATATGGACGTGGGAGCATTTAAGTGGCATTAACCCTGGCTACCTGTGTTTGTACTTCTCATCTTTAGAGTAATTTCAAATTGGAGTACATGTATTAGAGCAATCTTGCCTAAGCTCACTTGCTTGTGTGTTCTAAGGGAGGGTAGTTGTATGATGTGAGGTGCTTTGGAGTGGTCATTTATGGAAATGTAACATAAAAAGGGTGAGCGATGCTAGTGTAGCACTTGTGGGGTGTACCTTACCTGTGAATGTGCTGCCTGCTGCCAGCTAATTCTGAGTGGACTGAAACAGTGTTTGCAAGTCTCTGAGGTTTTCCAGCTTCTCGCCTGTCCTCCTGGAGAAGAAGTGTTTACATATACAATGTTTTCAAGCCAAGCCTGAGAACCTGTCTAGGTCTTGGTTTTTAAGGGAAAAGTGAGTTCTCTGTGAAGGGATGAAAGTACCCAGGAACTTGGAGGTGCATGCGACCCTGATAGCCGCCACCCCCACGAGGGAATGGCCTCCCCTCAGTCCTACCCTCCTCTTGCATCTGCAGCTACCCCAGGACACATCATTAGGTCAAAAGGTGATTCTGGGGACACTTTCTCAAACCTGGAAGGGTAGCCCTGGAAATCTGGATTGTTGAAAGCCATTTGTTTTCTTGTGTGGGTGCTTATAAACTCAAGGACATGGTCACACAGAAAAACACTTAATGCTTCTCTTTTTGATTTCAGCTTTTACCGTTATGTCTTAGAACCAGAGATTTCTTTCAGTGCAGACAACAGCTTTGCTAAAGGTCCAATAGCAAAATTTTTGGATATGCCACAGTCACCGCTATTCACTCTGAATCTGAACACCCCTGAGAGTTGGATGGTAGAATCTGTCAGAACACCCTATGATCTTGATAATATTTATTTAGAAGAGGTAAGACTGTCATTACTTCCAAATTCCTAATTGTATATAAACCCATTTATGGTGCAATGGTGGTAGGCTCAGACCCAGTAGTAGATCATATCAGTCTAGATGGGCCTCTTAAGACATTAGTGTCAGATGTAATTCATATAACATGCACTTTACCCTTTTCTTTAAAGATTTATTTATTTATTTGAAAGGCAGAGTGGCAGAGAGAGGGAGACACAGAAAGAGCTCTTCTGGCCACTGGTCCGCTCCCCAAATGACTGCAATGGCCAGATCTAGGCCAGGCTGAAGCCTGGAGCGAGGAACTCTATCCTGTTCTCCCACATGAGTGGTAGGGATCTAGTTACCGGGACCATCATCTGCTGCATTCCCAGGCACATTGACAGGAAGATAGATTGGAAGTGGAGCAGCCAGAACTCCAATAGGGGATGCAGCATAACAGGTGGAAGCTTAATCTGCTGCACCGCAATGCCAGCCCCTGTTAAACTGTACAGGTTAAGGGTTCTAGTATGTTCAGAATTGTGCAGCCAGCCCTTTGCGGCAGTCCCTTCTTTCCCCTCGCCTCAGGAAACTGCTGATCTTCTTTCTGTCCCTGTGTAGTTTTGTCTTTTCTTGAATTTCTTAAAATATGACCATACAGTATGTAAGTCTGTTTTGTCTGCTTCATTCCTTTTATGAAATGCATTTCAGATTTACCCTTGTAGCTGTGCAGTCTTCAAGTAATTCAGTTTCAATATTGCAGGTGGACAGCATAGTGGCTGCTGAGTATGAGCTGGAATACCTGTTACTGGAAGGTCATTGCTATGATGTCACCACGGGCCAACCCCCACGAGGACTGCAGTTTACATTAGGAACCTCAACCAATCCTGTCATCGTGGATACCATTGTCATGGCCAATCTGGTAAATAATCAGTTCATCAAATGGCGCTAGCGTCACTATGCTAATTGGCATATCATAATTGATGATAGAGTGTTTAACTTTCTGAACCATGAGTGAGATTAAAATTCATAATTGGCTCAGTTTGGTCAATAAAAAAGCATTCATTCAGTTAAATGTGTGGATTAGAATTATGTTAAGTTAAAAGGAAAATAGTAGAATCTCTGCTGTAATGTGATTGGCCTGTATGAAATGAATTGCTCCTGAGCTGACAGCCTAGATGTTTTTCCTAGAGCTTTGAAGCTTATTCATAAATCACACATTGATTCTTTTTTTTAATGTCTATTTATTTATTTTTATTAATTTGGAAGACAGAGTGACAGAGACAACAGAGACATCCTCCATCGACAGGTTCACTCCCCAAATACTTAACAACAGCCAGAGCTGTGCCAGGCCAAAGCCAGGAGCTAGGAACCCCATCTGGATCTCCCATATGGGATGGCAAGGGCCCGAGTACTTGAGCCGTCATCTCCTGCCTCTCAGGATGTGTTAGTAGGAAGCTGGCTCGGAAGCAGAGCTGCCAGGACTTGATCCCAGGCTCTGCATGTGAGATGCTGCCGGGCTAAGCGGTAGCTTAATCTGCTGCATCACGCAGCCAGCCCCATCTTGATTCTTCACTGACACACAGCCAAAAGGCAGACTTCTTGGTTTGATTGGCCTGTACTTTGCTAGAGTATCCAGTGTATATTTGTTAATTTTTTAAGGAGTTATACTGATTTATTAGCTGTCTTGTTGAAATCATAGGTGACTGAAAAGTTGTTTCAGAAAAAGAAGTAGCTATTCCTTAGAAACAACATTTTGATGTTTTAAAGAGAACTAAAGTTTGTCTTTCCTTCTTGTCCTAGGGCTACTTCCAGCTAAAAGCCAACCCAGGAGCTTGGATTCTCAGACTTAGGAAGGGTCGCTCTGAGGATATTTATAGGATCTACAGGTAGGGAATAAGAGATACAGGTACATTTTCTCAGAACATTTTGAAGTCAGAATCAGATCTAGTTGAATATTATCCTGACAGTTAGCTGGACAACATGAATTTAATTTATAATTATATGTATGATGAAGCTGTGTTTTTCCAGTAAATTAAATATGGGAGAATCATGATAGAATTGGATAATAAGAGATAGAAATAAAATATAAAACCCATGTATAGTTTTTTTATAATATGCATTTTCTGTGAACTTTTTGAAGACCTTTAGTGTATATAAATTTCAAAATATTCGCACCAATATACACTTACTTTTTATTCTGTTTTCTGTGAACTTTTTGAAGAACCCTTGAATTGTCAGGTTGTATTCTTCAGCAACTCCTTTGCATTAATGATTTTCCAGAATGAAACCATGTAGTCATGGTGCTGCAGACCATAGGCAGCTGAGAAGTTTATTCATTCGGACAGAAGAGAAAAATAAACAACAAACTTCTCTGCTTGATCTTAAGTGATTTTCAAACACTTTAACCAGGGAGCCTTATTGTTGATGCTAGCGTCCTTGGTCTACATGGGTCTAGAAATATTCCTAGAACTTCCCATGAGTAGCTTTTTGCTTAAGGTTTATTATATATTTTCATTAGCTTAAGTTTGATCTAAATTCTTATTAGCATAATTTAAGCTAATAAGAGCTTAATAATAATAAGCTCTTAATAATAAGAGGTTTTGAGCTATGTGAGAAGACTTTCTGAGAAATTTGTCTAGGGCATACTTTCCTTAGAATTGCTTTAAAGCACTGCTTTGTGTGTCCTTGCCTTTGCTCCATACTATCTTACCTGTCACACATGGAAAGCAAGGTGCATGAGATCATTTTTCTTATCCAGTAAATAAAAGAATTGTCTATTATAGTAACATCTTTATTGTAAACAGATTTTTCTCCAAATAACATTTTTTCTGGATGTGGTTTTATAAAATTTTAGTTGTCATTCCAAACTCTGACCCTCCTTTGTGCTGTTGTTCCCCAGTGTTCCCGCTTCCCTGAGAGTGGAGTGATCCCCACTCCTTAACTGTCTCTGGTTCCTGCCCTCTGGGCTTGCCAGATGGGTATTCTTAGTCTTGGGAGTGCTTCTTGCTGTGGGTTCACCTCTGTTAGTCTTTTCTCTGCTCTATTGAATGACAGCAAATGTAGTGAATTCATGTTATTATCATGACTTTTTTTTTTTTCTTTTTAAGATTTATTCGTTTGAAAGGCAGAGTTACAGAGAGGCAGAGGCAGAGAGAGAGGCCTTCCATCTGCTGGTTCACTCCTCAAATGGCTGCAATGGCCAGAGCTGGGCTGATCCAAAGCCAGGAGCTTGGAGCTTCTTCTGGTTCTCCCACATGGGGTGCAGGGGCCCAAGCCCTTGGGCCATCTTCCACTGCTTTCTCAGGCGCATTAGCAGAGAGCTGGATTGGAACTGGGACTAGAATCGGCACCCATATGGAATGCCGGTGCTGCAAGCGGTGGCTTTACCTGCTATGCCACAGCGCCGGCCCCTATTATCGTGAATTTCTACACCTTGAAATTAGATGACTGGTTAGTAGGGAAGCATTATTTTTAAGTTTTCTCCCTTTGCCCCTGTCTCCCTGCAGATAGGCACTGGCTTGGGTTCAGGGTCTAAACCTGGCTGATTATGTATCTAGACAGAAGGAAAGCATAGATTCCTATACAATACTCTTCCAAGTAAGGAGTAGATGTGATGTGGTTCCAGTGATGGCACAGAGGGGACGTTCCCCCTCACTCTCCTTTATGGAAGGTTCTGTGCCGGCTTAGATCTGTGAACATGTTCGATTGTTCAGTGTTCATCATGTGCTTGCCATGTCCAAGAGCCTCCCACTCTGACAGGTGACTTGAGGCGGATTGTAAAGGAGGTTGAGTGCACACTTTGTGTAAAGATCCAGACTGACAGGAGCTTCTGTGAAGCTTGCAATGGCTTCCTTCAGGTTGTGAAAACGTAATTTAATTTGTTCTGAAAGCATCCTTTATGGTAAAGAGGATGAACAAACACATCAGATTGTTGTCAGAGCGTTGACTGCCTTGTGAGAACTGGGATTTGTAGTATGTCTCCTGCTTTTCTCTCCAAGCCACGATGGTACTGATTCCCCTCCTGATGCCGATGAGGTTGTCGTCATCCTCAACAACTTCAAAAGCAAAATTATTAAAGTCAAGGTGAGTTGGGTATGCTAACACAGCCACTTGTTTATTATTGGCAAACAGAGTAGCTTTCTGTTATTTGGTAGCCACTAGGTAAACATAACAGATCCTGGAACCAGTCCCAGATTCCCTTTGGGACTTACCGTTGTTGTTTATAGGAGTACTGCTGCAAGGAAAGTGTCTGTAATCTGTAACTGTGAGACTGTGACATTCTTGAACTTGGGGATCACACCTTCTGAGCAGTGTTAGATCCTGTTCCATATAAAATGTTCTCAATGGATTCTGTCTTACTTGACTAGTCACAACAATAGTATTGTTGATCAACTTTTTCTCTGAGTATTGGGGGGAAATACCAATGAAAATTTCAACATCTGTAATAAAATGGTAGTTCTATTTGATTTCTTCTCACTCCTGCTTTTTCTTCTCAGCATTTTGAAGTTCTTAGTGGCTTAAGTTTAAGTAAAATGCATTATGGGATAAGTGATCATTACACATAGTAAAACCTAAAGTAGGCCATGCCTGGTTGAGCAGGAAATGGTTACAGAGCTGTAGAGAAGGTTCAACCTGTGTCTGTGCCAGTAGATCCTGCAAACAGGTTTTAACCTGAAGTGCTTCCTTCCTGACAGAGCTAGTGTAGGCTGTACTGTTCCCCAAGAGCTAGCTGTCAGCCTGGTGAACCATGCTTCTGGTTTTACTCAAAGTTTAATTTGATGTCCTTCACTGATTTTGCAAGCTGAAAATGGTTACCGTCTAATTAAGAGGTCCTGTCTCTTCGCTTAAGGTTCTGATATGAGCATCCTGATGCAGTTGATTTTATTGACTACTTCTAGTCTCTGGGTGTGTTGCCCCTGCCTGTGGGAGAATTGTGTTGACAGTACTCACGATGTACATCAGTGCACATCAGTTTTTTGCCTATTAGACCTACTTGGATGAATAAGATCCATCCCATATGATTGCAGGTTCAGAAGAAGGCAGACATGGTGAATGAAGACCTGCTGAGTGATGGGACGAATGAGAATGAATCTGGATTTTGGGACTCCTTCAAATGGTAAATTGGTATCACAAAAAGAAGTTGTATTTTTAAGGGAAGTTTGAGACATATCTAAGTACCATCCTCTCTCCTCCTTTTCAGTATAGTGATGCAGACTGGGCTTTTCACATTCTGCTTTTGTGTAGCAAATTTTCTACTTACATTTGAAGTAGACAAATGTTTTCCTAATGATTTAACTAAGTAAAAGAGATTACTGTCTCCTCATAGTGAAGTTCCTTCTGTCCTTCCTTCTGTTGAATAGTACCTACTCTTTGCAGAGTTGATTGGTAGCTGCTCCTTTCTCTTTCCCACCGTGCACATTGTGTGCTGTGGAGAAGCCTGTGTTCCATCGATGCCTAAAGTGGCATGATGCCTTGGAGTGAGTGTCCTTGTTACCCTGGAGTGTGGTGCTGTCGGCCTGTGCTCTTGTGGCCAGTGAGGGTCTCATGCCAGCTCCCGCTGCATCTCCCCTCCAGGGAAGGAATGGGAAAGGACCATCCCCCTTTTCTCTCCTTAACGTGCGATGTCTGTGTGCCTGGGTTCCAAGCAGCCTTACTTTTACCTTTGTTACTACAGGGGCTTCACGGGAGGACAGAAGACTGAGGATGCAAAACAAGATAAAGATGACATAATTAATATTTTCTCTGTCGCGTCTGGTCATCTCTATGAAAGATTTCTTCGGTTAGTCTTCTTGGTTATTTTACATATGTGAATGATTTTGTCACAGAATTTGTAGAAAGGAAAGATTGTGTGTGATTCTGCCCACCGTGTTTGTGTGTATTTGAAGTACAGTGGGCACTGTGACTAGCTTGCCATATGTAATTGTAAACATCTGTTTTGGTCTGGCCAACTCTAAACTTGAGCTATGTAATGAGTGCTCTGTGTGTGTATTCCAAGGCTATAGACCTTGCTATCCTGTGCAAGCATTGTAGATGGTGGCCCACAAGCGTTACTTATAATTAAGAGAAATTGGAAAGAATTTAGTAATTGGGAACTTGACATAGAGAAGATGAGAACAGGCCCTGTGGAACATTTCACTGCCTTCTGAAGGTTCTTATCCTGTGCCAGAATGTTTCTGTTTTATACCAGCTGGGACCCAGAGCACAGGGGACCTGCCTGAGGTCTCACCGCCACACTGGAGAGGCCACGGGGGAAGGCAAGCAGGAGTGCCTTGTCGCAGTGTCAGGAAGGCACAGCTCTGAAGATGCACCTTTTTATTTTTAATGCTTATTGACTTATTTTCATGTACTTGAAGGGGGGGAAGAGAGAAAGAGAGATAGAGAGAGATGGATCTCCCATCTGCTGGCTCACTTCCCAAATGCCCACAAGAGCTGAGGGTGGGTGAAGCTGAAGTGAGCAGTCCAGAATTCCATATCCAGTCTCCCACAGGGATGGCAGGGGCTCAAGCACTTCGGCCATCGCCTGCTGGCTCCCAAGGTGCATTAGCAGGAAGCTGGATTGGAAGGGGAGTACCAGGACTGGCACTCTCGGGACCTCCCAAGTGGTGGCTTAACCCACTGCACCACCCCTGAAGATGCATTTTTGGCTGAGAGTCACTTTCCTAATTTCCAGAGTTCATTTTACTTTCCATTTTCACTACAAGTCTAATATAGAAAATAATCAAAATGCCATGTTATTCTTTTTAGGTCTCCTATTTCCAAGAATAATATTTAACCTGACATAGAGATGATAGTAATTACTGAATTTAATTAGATTCCTTAATTCAACACTCGTTTTTATTTTCATAGCAGGGACTCTTGAGGTTGTACCCATCGGCCTCCCCTCACCTCTGCCAGCTCTCCCTGGCAGGGCTGTCTGTTGAGGCCGTTGGAGGCTGCACTTACACACCCCTTCCTCGGTGCCAGACTTTGCTGTGGCTTGGCAGGGGTGTGCAGGTACTACAACCTGCAGTATTCATTTGTACCATAATTAGTATGTCACTCAGGAAAGCAGTGTATTTAAAGGAGTAACCACGGGGCAGATATGGTGGTGCAGCAGGCGAAGCTGCCATTTGGGACACCCACATCCCATAGCAGAGTGCCAGTTCAAGTTCCAGCAGCTCCACTTCCGATCCAGTTCCCTGATAATGCACCTCAGAAGGAGCAGGTGATGGCCCAAGTACTTGAGTTCCTGCTACCCATGTGGGAGACCGGAATGGAGTTCCTGGCCCCTGGCTTCAGCCTGGCCCAGTCCTAGCTGTTGTGGGTATTTGGGGAAGCAGCAGATGGAAGATCTGTCTCTCTGTCTCCCTTTCTCCCTCCCTCTCTCTCTCTGCCACTCTACCTTTCAAATAAGTATAAAAAATAAATCTTTGGGAAAAAAAGAAATCATACCACAGAATTACAACCTTTGTGCCTCTTGGTTAGGTATATATTTATAGATGAGAAATGTTCCTGCCCACCCATTCAATAACTGTGTAAATAGGGATAGAAGTCTCTGTCTACCTAATTGAGCCGTCAGTTAGTCCTGCCATGAATGTTTAGCTGTGTTGTGATTGACTGTAGTTACTATTGTTGAGGTTAAAAAACATGGGAAGATTATTTTATTGGCTTTTTCACTTGGCAGCATAATGATGCTATCAGTGCTGAAGAACACCAAGACTCCTGTGAAGTTCTGGTTCTTGAAGAATTACCTGTCCCCTACATTTAAGGTTTGTTTCACAGGGGAAAAATAACATTCTTATTAAGGAGATATTTACAGCAAAATATATACTTACTACTTTCATCTGGATACTTTAATTTTTGTCTGTTGATTAGGATACCTTAATTTAGTTGTCTGTTTATATGTTGATTATTCCTCCAGTTGGTCTGTTTGATGGGAACGTTTGTTATAAAACCAAACCAAAATTGTGACCTGTTAGAAGCTTGGATAGGATGAGTATAGAAGAATATGTATTTTTTTCGAAACAGATTTTGATGGAATAATGTTCCCTTCCTCTGAAGCTGGCATGTCTTACCTTAATTTAGAAAGCACAGTGTTGGTTTCCATTGAAAAGAATGATTGGTTTTATCATGAACCAGTACCATTTGATGATGAATTAATGATTCATCTGTGTAAAGCAAAAATAGCCATGGAAGCTTTCTGCTTTGTTTATATCAGCCAGAAATCATCATCTAAATTGGTTTATTTGCATCTCTCCCCCATTTCCCATAGCATTTACTAAACAACTTTTAATGTATTCAGTAATATCTCTCCTAAGTAAATGATTCATTTCCGGTCTCCTGAAGTTACTTGTATTTAGAATGTGAAAGACTTCATTAATGGCCGCAAAGTTGTCCAGAGTTTTGACTGTGCCATGTTATTTCCTGAGTTAGATGTAGCCTTGAGGAAGTCTCAGTCAAACTCAAAAATGGATAAATGGACTTAAAGTGCGTGTGCCGTAGAAACACATACACACACAGATAAATCTAAAATCCTACGCTTAAAACGATTTTTATCATTTTATGTATCAGTTATTTGTTAGGTCACTGTTTTGATGAATGTATTTTACTTGTGCCCTAATCACGGTGGTTACCTTACATTATGATGTCAGTTTTCTTAATCAGAACAAATGGTTGTTTGTTGTTTCCTGTGTCTACAAATAGGAGTTTATACCTTATATGGCAAACAAATACAATTTCCAATATGAGCTTGTTCAGTACAAATGGCCCCGGTGGCTTCATCAGCAGACTGAGAAACAGCGCATCATCTGGGGTTACAAGATCCTCTTCCTGGATGTACTTTTCCCATTAGTTGTTGACAAATTCCTGTTTGTGGATGCTGATCAGGTAAGCACTTAGGGGCCAGGTTTTCCTAGTTGTAATAAAGGCAACAGATTTCCTTTTCCTTTTTTAAGAGGAATTTTTCCATTTGTGGTAACATTCATGCTTATGTCAGAGTTTAGAAAATATGGGTGCCAGTATTATGGTACAGCAGGTTAAACCACCACCTACAACTCCAGCATCTCATATCATAGTGCCTGTTGGAGTCTCAGGTGCTCTGCTTCTGATTCCACTTCCTGCTACAGTGCCTATGAAGGCAGTATAATATGGCCCAAGTACTTAGGCCCCTACCAACCATGTGGGAAACCCAGATGGAGCTCCTGGCTCTTGGCTTCAGCCTGGCTCAGACCTGGCTGTTGTGGCCATCTAGGGAGTGGATCAGTGGATGGAAGATCTCTCTGTCTCTGTCACTGTGCCTTTCAAATAAGCCCATTTCCAGGTCTCCCACGTGTGTGCAGAGGCCCAAGAACTGGAGCCATCCCTTGCTGCTTTCCTAGGCACATTAATAGGGAACTGGATTGGAAGTGAAGCGAACAGGACCAAACTGGTGCCCACATGGAATGCTAGCACTGCAAGTGGCACTTTAACCTGCTACATCACAATGCCGGTCCCAGGAGATAGCTTCATAAAGAGAAAAGCTTTATTTAGCTCACAGTTTGGGAAGTTTGAAGTCCAGGATTGGGTAGGCCCCATTGGTTTGCGTCCTGTTGAGAACAGCAGATGGCCATGGCGGGGAGCGTGTCCAAGCATGTGGTCACATATTGAGCCAGGAAGCAGAGTGAGTCGGCCCAAACTCGAGCTTTTATAACAACTCTCTCTGGAGAACTCCCTTCTGAGAATGCACCCCCAGTGACCTGGGAACCTCCTACTAGGCCCTGCTTCCTAAGGGTTCCATCCCCTCTGAATAGTGCCACCCCAGAAGCAAGCCTTTTTTTTTTTTTTTTTTTTTAAAGATTTATTTATTTGAAAGAGTTAACAGAGAGAGATAGAGACAGAGAGGGAGGTCTTCCATCTGCTGGTTCACTCCCCAGATGGCTGCAATGGCCGGAACTGCGCCAATCTGTAGGCAGGAGCCAGGAGAGAAGCAAGGTTTTAACATTAACACATGGACGACTGGGGAGATACTCAACAGTCATAACACAGCAAATGGTATTTGCCAACATCTCTTATTATCTGCCCAAAAGATAGGAGTTATTGGCATGGGTGATTATCACAGCTCAAGTGGTTGTGTGGCCTTGATAACAGGGAGTAATGCAGGTAGTCTTCCAGAACACATGGTGGTGTTAGAACCTACAAACTCACACAGTGTAAATGCACTTCCACCGCAGAGCCTCATCCTGATCTGGCTGAAACCTGAGCCAGTGAGACAGAGAGGCTAAGCAGTTGAAATTTCTTTTATTCCTGCTCCTCTGAACACTTAGAACACCATGTGCCTCGTGCTAGGCTGTGTTTCACTTAGTGATGGCATCCAGCCAGTAAGTGCAGGGGTCAGGGTAGAGCTGGTGTCGTTACCCACCAGGCTCCTCTCCGTGCTGCCTTAAGGGAAGTGTTCTGTATTTTAACAAAACTGTCTTATAGATCCCTGCGTTGGTACTCAACAATTGGCTTTTGATGCTCTTTTCCCAGATTGTTCGGACAGATCTGAAAGAGTTAAGGGATTTCAATTTGGATGGTGCCCCATATGGTTATACTCCTTTCTGTGACAGCCGAAGAGAAATGGATGGCTACAGGTTCTGGAAGTCGGGGTACTGGGCCAGCCATTTAGCTGGGCGAAAGTATCACATCAGGTACTGAAAAGGGGGTGCTCCTGATGACATTATACTGTCTTTCAAATTAACTTTGAATATTTCAGATTGTGAATAAGTAGTACATTAGTTTGGTTCAAAAGTGGGGTTAGTCTTATGGGTATAAAAATTAACTGAAAATTCATCTCCATAAGGGCTGAGAATGGGAAGGGAAGGGGGGGAGTGTGGGTGGGAGGAAGGTGAGGGGGAAGAAGCATCATGTTCCCAAATCTATATATATTAAATGTATAAAGTTATATTCCTTAAATAAAAGTTTAAAACTAATTAAAAAGTGAAAATTATAAAAACTTTAAGTAAGAGTTTGGAGGTAGGTGTTTAGCCCAGCAGTTAAGATACCTACGTCCTATCCCAAATATAGTATACTGTGGAAAAAAAAGATTCCAATCCTGTCTCTCTTCCCAGTTCCCACCCCACAATGGATCACTTCCCCCTATTTATCTACTGTCTATCCTTGCACAGTTTCTTCTTTCATAAACAGCTATGAATGTGTATTCTTTTTTGTACAAAGTACGCCATGCTACTTACATTGTTTTATAACTTGCCTTTTTTACTTAGTGTCTTCAATATATAGAGAGTGACTTTTATTACTTTTTAAACTTGTTTGATATTTTAGTATATGAGTCTTTTAATAATTTATAATGATTTATAATAAATAATAAGCAATCTATTAAATACATGACTTTGTATGTTTCAAGTGTATTTTTAGGATCAATTCCTAGAAGTAGAACTCAGGTTAAACAGTGGGTGTATTTGTTGCATTTCTCATGAGCATTCCATTATCTTCTGTGGGAAAGGTATGATTTGAAAGGTTTGAAAGTAGGGAGACCTATGGGATACAATAGGATACTTCTAAGTGTTCATGGAAAACTGAGATTAAAAGTATGAACTTATGGGACCAGCTCTGTGGTGTAGCAGATTAAACAACACCTGCATCTTCAGCATCCCATATGGGCACTGACTTGAGGCCCAGCTGCTTCACTTCCTGTCCAGCTCCCTGTTAATGTGCCTGGGAGGGCAGCAGAAGGTGGCCTAAAAGCTTGGACCCCTGCACCCACATTGGAGACCTAGAAGAAGTTCTAGGCTCCTGGCTATGGGTTAACACAGTCCTGGCCATTGCAGCCATTTGGGGAGTGAACCAGCAGATGGAGGATCTCTCTCTCTCTCTCTCTCTCTCTCTCTCTCTCTCTCTCTAATTCTGTCTTTCAAATAATTTTTAAAAATAAGAATTTATTTTGGTGCAAAAATTTTTTAAAATTTATGCCTAGTTTTTTTCATAATACACATTTTCCACATATCATGCAAAACATTTTTTGCACCAAAATAAACTTGTACTTTCTTTCTTTTTTTTTTTTTTTTTTAAATTTGGCAGTTAGAGTTATAGACAGTGAGAAAGAGAGACAGAGAGAAAGGTCTTCCTTCCGTTGGTTCACTCCCTAAATGGCCGCTACAGCCAGCGCTGCACCCATCCGAAGCCAGGAGCCAGGTGCTTCTTCTTGGTCTTCCTTGTGGGTGCAAAGGCCCGAGCACTTGGGCCATTGTCCACTGCCCTGCCAGGCCACAGCAGAAAGCTGGACTGGAAGATGAGCAACCGGGACTAGAACCTGGCACCCATATGGGATGCCAGTGCCGCAGGCGGAGGATTAACCAAGTGAGCCATGGCGCCAGCCCCCAAACTTGTACTTTCTAAAAAATAAAAATTATTTTATTTCTTTTTCTTTTTTGAGATCAGAGCTACAGAGCATTCCCATCATGAGTTTACACTGGGTTTTTCCACTCTAACATTTAAGACATCATCAGAATAACTTTGATGGTTATTTTTTTATTACTGAATCCATTGCATTTGTTAGAAATCTTTTCTCAGATTATTTCCTTTGGAGGACAGTTAAATAAGGAACAGTAACAAACATTAGCTAGTGGTGACAGAGCGCGGATTTGGCAGTGACCTCTTAGACATCTTTGAAGTGGTGCATGATGCAGCTTGCCAGGTACTTGGCTAGTGGCCTCTTCTGTAATTCAGTGGGGCCAGATTTTCTGCCATAATCCATGATTGCTTCTAACAAATGTGTCTTCTCTATTCAGTGCACTGTATGTCGTGGATCTGAAGAAGTTTAGGAAAATAGCTGCTGGGGACAGACTCAGGGGACAGTACCAAGGGCTGAGTCAGGATCCTAACAGCCTTTCAAATCTTGATCAAGTAAGTGACCATTTTTTATGGTGAAAACTTTCCAGAGCAATATACAATGTTGTGTCAGAAAATAAAGTATTTTTCTTCAGTCTGTTTTCTCCTCTCTCAGGACGGTGTCTTATTTCTTCATGGAAAGGTGTGTGTCTGTGACATTTTTATTTGACCTCAAGAGAAGGCTTAATGGGCTGGTGTTGTGACATCGCAGGTAAACTGCCACCTGCCATACCAGCATCCTGTGTGGGCACTGGTTGGTGTCCTGGCTGCTCTCTTTCTTTTTTTTTTTTTTAAGATTTATTTACATATTTGAAAGGCAGAGTTGCAGAGAGGCAGTGGCAGTGGCAGAGAGAGAGAGAGAGAGAGAGAGAGAGGTCTTCCATCCACTGGTTCACTTCCCAGATGGCTGCAATGGCAGGAACTGCATCGATCCAGAGCCAGGAGCTTCTTCTGGGTCTCGCATGTGGTTGCAGGGGCCCAAAGACTTGGACCATCTTCTTCTGCCTTCCCAGCCCATAGCAGAGAGCTTGATTGGAAGTGCAGCAGCCAGGACATGAACCGGTTTCCATATGGGATGCTGGCATTGCAGACGGCGGCTTTACCCACTATGCCACAGCGCTGGCCCCCAGGCTGCTCCATTTCTAACCCAGCTCACTGCTAATAGCCTGGAAAAAGCAGTGGAGGATGGCCCAGGTACTTGAACCCCTACCACCCATGTGGTAGACCCAGATGAAGCTCCTGGTTCCTGGGTTCAGCCTGACCCTGCTATGTGGGGAATGAACTAGGGGATGGAAGATCTCTCTGTGTCTCTCTCTCTGTAACTCTTTCAAATAAATAAATCTTTAAAAGAGAGAGAGAAGGCATACTAGTATGAAAATGTCAGACCTAATGTTACTTGAGGAGAGAGAGGGAAAGATGCTGCTGCCTCTCTAAACCATTACCTCATCTCCTTATGTTGTACTCAGCCTGATCTGACAGGTTTGTATCTCTGCCTGCTAGGATCAATTTGTTTTTCTGTTTTAGGAACTAAATAGCTCAGCATTCACATTATAAAATATATAGTATCATAATGATAAATAGGATGGTATATTTCAAGGGTGGTTAAATTACTGTTTATCGATACTAAGCATTTTTCAGAGGTAGGATTATAGTTTATTTTAGATAGTTTCACTATTTTAAGTATTTTATTTTATGTAAGCATACCTTAAAAATTTTAAAACTTTATCAGGATGTGTAGTATCCATAAAGAAAAATGTACCAAAAAATGTATTCCAGAATACATATCAAGGAATTATTACAAAGCAAATGAATGCTCATATACCACAACCCAGCTCAAAAAGTAGGATGTTGCTAGCAGCCTGATTTTTATTAATCACTCTATTTGCTTTTCTTTATAGATTTGTGACTTAAGTATGCATTCTAAAACACTGCAGTTTAATATTGCCTGCTTGTTTTTCTTTATCCCAATGGAATCATAAAAGATAAACCCTTTCAAGTCTAACTTCTTCTGCTCAGCAGTATGTTGTGGTCCATCCATGTTATTTTAGAAGGTTTTAGATAGATATTTATTTATGCATTCTGGACTTGGGTTGTCTTCAGTTTTTTACTTCTGTGGATAATACTGCTATGAACAATCTTGCACAGGTACATGTTTTAGTTCTTGGGAATGCTGGATCATCAGATAGGTTTGTGTTTACCTTTCTTAGATAATTCCAAACAAGTTTTCAGAGTTCTAGTGTATATCTCCACCAAGAGTTACATAGGCAATTTTTTTTTAAAAGATTTATTTTATTTATTTGAAAAGCAGAGTTACAGAAAGGCAGAGAGAGAGAAAGAGGTCTTCCATCTGCTGGTTCACACCCCAAATTTTTTTTTCTTTTTCTTCTTCTTTTTTTTTTTTTTTGACAGGCAGAGTTAGACAGTGAGAGAGAGAGAGAGAGAGAGAGACAGAAAGAAAGGTCTTCCTTTTGTTGGTTCACCCCCCAAATGGCCGCTACAGCCGATCCGAAGCTAGGAGCCTGGTGCCTCCTCCTGGTCTCCCATGAGGGTGCAGGGCCCAAGCACTTGGGCCATCCTCCACTGCCTTCCTGGGCCAGAGCAGAGAGCTGGACTGGAAGAGGAGCAACCGGGACAGAATCTGGCACCCCAACCGGGACTAGAATCTGGGGTGCTGGTGCTGCAGGCGGAGGATTAGCCAAGTGAGCCATGGCACCAGCCTCCCAAATTTTTAATTATTCTTAATTATTGCTCTTTAAATTGTTTTTACTTATTATTCTTAATTATTGCTCTTTAAATTGTTTTTACTTTCTGTTCATCAAGATGGATGTCACTCAATCTGTCTTCAAGCTTGCTAATTCTTTTTCTTTCTTTCTTTTTTTTTTAGAAAGCTTTTATTTAATAAATACAAATTTCATAGGTACAGCTTTTAGGAATACAGTGGTTCTTCCCCCAGTGCCTGCCCTCCCACCCCCACTCCCATCCCACCCCACCTCCTACTTCCTCTCCCATCCCATTCTTCATTAAGGTTTATTTTTAATTGACTTTTATACAGAAGACCAACTCTATACTAAGTAAAGATTTCAACAGTTTGCACTCACTCAGACACACAAAGTATAAAGTACAATCTGAAGACAAGTTTTGCCATTAATTCTCATCGTACAATTCATTAAGGACAGAGGTTTAGCATGGGGAGTAAATGCACAGTGACTCCTGTTGTTGATTTAACAATGAACACTCTTATTTTTTATGTCAGTTACCACCCAGAGCTCTTGACTGAGCTGTTTAGGTATGGAATCCTTTTGAGTCCACAAACTCTGTCAGTATTTAGACAGGACCATAAGCAAAGTGCAAGTTCACTTCTCCCTTCAGAGAAAGGTACCTCCTTTTTTGATGGCCCCTTCATTCCACTGGGGTCTCACTCACAGAGATCCTTCATGCAGAACAATTTTTGCCACCATGTCTTGGCTTCCCATGCCTGAAATGCTCTCATGGACTTTTCAGCCAGATCTGAATGCCTTAGGGGCTGATTCTGTCTCTCTCTTTTCAGGTATTATATTTTTCAACTCCAAATTTTCTATTTGGTTCCTTTATAATTTCTGTTTAGTAATATTGTCCTCCACTGTAGATTTATTTTGCATTTCTGTAATTAATAACAGGGTGAAGTACCATTTTGTATGTTTATGGCCATTTAACTCTCCATTTTTTATTGGGGCAGATGTTTGGCTTTGTTGTTGAGGGCCTGGGTGCATGTCCTACTCTGCTTCTAGTTCCAGTTTACTGCTGGTGTGCATCCTGAGAGGCAGCAGTCGGTGACTGAAGTGGTTGGGTTCCTGCCACCCATGGATTGAGTCCCTGGTTCCTAGCTTTGGTCTGGCCTAGTCTCAACTCTTACAGGCATTTGGCGATGGAAATTCTCACTTTCTGCCTTTAAAATTAATTAATTAGAATAAATACTTTCCTAAAGTGCTTATTAAATATTTGAGTTGTTTGGTTGTTTGGTTCTTTTCTTTTTTTTTTTTCATTTATTAAACTTTTATTTAATGAATATAAATTTCCAAAGTACAGCTTATGGATTACAATGGCTTCCCCCCTCCCATAAATTCCCTCCCACCCGCAACCCTCCCCTTTCCCGCTCCCTCTCCCCTTCCATTCACATCAAGATTCATTTTCAATTCTCTTTATATACAGAAGATCAGTTTAGTATATATTAAGTAAAGATTTCAATAGTTTGCCCCCATATAGCAACACAAAGTGAAAAAATACTGTTGGAGTACTAGTTATAACATTAAATAACAGTGTACAGAACATTAAAGACAGAGATCTTACATAATATTTTTTTAAAAATTAATTAATTTTCTATGCCATTTCCAATTTAACACCAGGTTTTTTTTTTCATTTCCAATTCTCTTTATATACAGAAGATCGATTCAGTATATAATTAGTAAAATTTCATCAGTTTGCACCCACACAGAAACACAAAGTGTAAAAATACTGTTTCAGTACTAGTTATAGCATCACTGCACATTAGACAACACATTAAGGACAGATCCCACATGAGATGTAAGTACACAGTGACTCCTGTTGCTGACTTAACAATTTGACACTCTGGTTTATGGCGTCAGTAATCTCCCTAGGCTCTAGTCATGAGTTGCCAAGGCTATGGAAGCCTTTAGAGTTCGCTGACTTTGATCTTATTCTGATAGGGTCATAGTCAAAGTGGAAGTTCTCTCCTCCCTTCAGAGAAAGGTACCTCCTTCTTTGATGGCCCCGTTCTTTCCACTGGGATCTCACTCACAGAGATCTTTCATTTAGGTCTTCTTTTTTTTCTTTTCCATGGTGTCTTGGCTTTCCATGCCTAAAATACTCTCATGGGCTCTTCAGCCAGATCCAAATGCCTTAAGGGCTGATTCTGAGGCCAGAGTGTTGTTTAGGACATCTGCCATTCTTGATTTATAGTTATTCCTTATACATACTGATGGTATATATCCTTTATTAGTTACATATCTTGCAACTTTGTTAATCCAATTGATCAATGTATGGGTGATACTTTTTGAGTCCTACTAGGGTCATGAAGATGCTTATTATTATTAGCTTTATTGTATTGTTTTTCACATTCAGATCTATATTCCAGAAGGAATTTGTCTTATGTATGGTGTGAAGTACAGTGCAATTTTCGTTTTTGTGTGGACATGCACTTAGTTCAGCATGATGTTTTGGAATAACTGTTGATATCCAGTAAATCAAGTCTTCCCACCTCATACTTGCTTCAAGAGTGTCTTAGATTATTCTTTGCTGTTTGTTTTCCCATGACTGTTTTGGAATTAGTTCTTTAAGTTCTGAAGGGAAAAAATAGTACTTGGTAGGATTTATGTTTGGGTCATGTTTAGTTTCTTTTGATAATGTGGTTATTTTCACAGAGTCCCTGGACATATTTGTTATTTTTAAAACTATTGTTTCATTTGTGTGTAATATTGCAGTTGAATTTTATGGAAAAATTTTCAGCATTTTGCCACTAATATGGTATTTGCTATAAACTTTGTAGATATCTCTCATTCAGACTGAAGAAATTCCTTTTATTCTTAATTTTTTCCTTTAAATAAGATCTGGGGCAGCATTGTGGCACAGTGGGTTAAGCTTCTGCTTTCGACACCAGCATCCCATATCAGAGTGCTGTTTCCAGTCCCAGCTGCTCTACTTTGCGTCCAGTTTCCTGCTAATGCACCTGGGAGGACAGCAGTTTATGCCCCAAGTACTTGATCCTCTGCTACCCATGTGGAAGACCCTGGTAGAGTTCCTGGCTCCTGGCTTGGTCCTGGCCCAGTTCTGGCTGTTACAACTATTTGGGGAGTGAACCAGTGGATGAAAGATATCTCTCTCTCTCTGTTTCTGTCCTTCTCCTCTTCCTCTTCCTGTCACTCTGCCTCTCATTTAAATAAATCTTACAAGAGAAAATCCATTGTGTTGAATTTTATACGTGTTTATGTCTACTGAGATGATAAAAATTTTTTATTCTGTAAATGTAAGTATATGCATAAATACAATTCCTGAATTATATACTCATGATTAATTATCCTTTTTACATATTGCTGGATTCTTTGTGCTAGTACTTAAGATTATTTTCATATCATTTATGTCAACTTCGTAAAATAGGTTGGCTATTGTTCTTTTTCATTTATCTTTAATTTGTGTAAAATTGACGTAATTTCTTTCTTAACTGTTGGCTAGGATTGACTAGTGAATATGCTGGGGTTTTTTGTATTTAGATCATAAATCCAATTTCTTTGATAGTTACAGAACTGTTCATATTTTCTTTTGTCAGCATTTTTAAAAATTAAAAAAAAAATTTTAAGATTTATTTTCTTTATTTGAAAGGCAGAGTTAGAGAGAGAGAGGTTTTTCATCCACTGGTTCACTCCCCAAATGGCCACGATGACCAGGCCTGAGCCATGCCAAAGCCAGGAGCCAGGAGCTTCTTCCGGGTCTCCCACCTGAGTGCAGAGGCCCAAACACTTGACCCTTCTTCCACTACTTTCCAAGGCTTATTAGTAGGGAGCTGCATATGAAGTGGAGCAGCTGCAACTGGAACCAGTGCCCATTTGGGATGCCAGCATTGCAGGCCATGGCTTTACCCACTGTGCCACAATGCTGGCCCTGTCAGTATTTTTTTTTTTTAAGTGGTATCTAACTTTTCTCTCACTGTCCTTAAGTTGTTTGCAATGTGCTTTCATTATATTTTTATTGAGATGTAATTTATATCAAGTCTGTAGGATCTGTACTTATAATCTCTTTTTTAAAAAAAAAAAAAAATCCTGACATTGCTCGTTTTTGTTTCTCTTTTTTCTTGATCTGCTCACCAGGAATGAGTGTGCCTTATTAGTCCTTTCAAAGCACCAGTGTTTAATGCTGTTGGTCTTCTGTGTTATCAGCAAGACTCTCCCTGCATTCCACATAATTTATATGTAGCATTTTCCTTGTCATCTAATTCAGTATATTTCTTTATTTTTCTTTAAAGATTTATTGATTTATTTGAAAGGCAGGGTTAAAGAGAGAAGGGGAGAGACAGAGATCTTCCATCCACTTGTTCACTCCCCAGATAGCCACATGACCAGGGCTGGGCCAGGCTGAAGTCAGGAGCCAGAAGCATCTTCTGGGTCTTCCACATGGGCAGCAAGGGCCCAGGAACTTTGGCCATCTTCTGCTGCTCTCCCAGGCGCATCAGTAGGGATCTGAATGGAAGTGAAACAGCCGGGACTCAAACCAGTGCCTATATGGGTTGCCAGCGCTTCAGGCTTTGGCTTAACGCACTACACCACCACGGGGCCTCAAACTCAATGTCTTTCTGCAGTTTCCCTTGTGATTTCTTCTTTGACTGATTCATGAGTTATTTAGAAGTGATTTTAAATACATGGGGATTTCAAAGTTACATTTCTCTTACTGATTTATAGCTCAGTTCCTCTGTGGTCAGAGCACATTCTCTGCTCTCAGAGTATAATTCAGGAATGTCAAGTTTGTTGACTTGCTTTATGATCCAGATAGGATCACTTTTGGTAAATATTTCATCTGTTTTTATATTAGCTGTATAATTTTCCTACATAGGTCCATTGGGTCAATCTTAGCTTTATACTATTATGCAGTTTTGGTCTGTTTTGAGACAATTGTTAGTAATCTTTTACTGCCTTGTGAAATTTGTCTCATGTGATTCTGTCAGCTTTTCCCTTATTTCTTTTGCGACTATATGTCATTAATGCCTACAAATTTTGGAGTTATATACATTTATGATTAGTGTCTTTCCCATGCCTGCCATATATTGCAAAAAAGTCTGAACCTTGCTTCTCAGATGTTAACCTATGTACAAGAATCAACTGGCAGCCGGCGCCGCAGCTCAATAGGCTAATCCTCCACCTGCGGCGCTGGCACCCCAGGTTCTAGTCCTGGTTGGGGAGCCGGATTCTGTCCCAGTTGCTCCTCTTCCAGGCCAGCTCTCTGCTGTGGCCCGGGAGTGCAGTGGAGAATGGCCCAAGTGCTTGGCCCCTGCACCTGCATGGGAGACCAGGAGAAGCACCTGGCTCCTGGCTTTGGATCAGCGCGGTGCGCTGGCGCACGCGGCCATTGGAGGGTGAACCAACAATAAAGGAAGACCTTTCTCTCTGTCTCTCACTCACTGTCCACTCTGCCTGTCAAAAAAAAAAAAAAAAAAAAATCAACTGGTGAACTTACTAGAGTGTTCATTCCGGATCCCACATCAGATTCAGTGGGTATGAAGTTGGGCCTAAAGCTCTGCGTTAGCAGACCCCCTGGTTCAGGCTGAGCGGCCACATTGTAACACTCAGAGCTGGTTAACTGCCTCATCCTCAGCCCATCCTGGATGTCTTCTCTATGTAGTTTATGTTCCTTTGTGTTTTCAACCCTGGAAGTCGTTCCTATTCTTGTGTAGCGTGATGGCTCTCTATTTAGATTTAGACTGACACGTGTACCCTTCTCCTTTCTCCTGCGGTTCCAGCTTCTGTATAGGATCATTGCCTTCTGCTGGAAGAATAACTTCATTTTCCTTAGTGTGTGTTCAACTAGTGGCAAATTTCACCCTTTTCTGTCTGACAGTATCTTTATTTCTTTTTATGGTGCTAAAATATACATAATATAAAATTCCATCTTTACTGTTTCTAGATATATAGTTCAGTGGTATGAGGTACTTTCACATTGTGTACCCATCACTACTGTCTGTTTGCAGAATGTCTTTATCTTCCCCATTGGATATTCCTTACCTATTAAATAATAATAATTTGCCATCCCTCTTCCTCCCATCCCCTCATAATTTTTATTCTATCTTCTATCTCTGTGAATTTGCTAGATACCTCACATTAGTGGAATCATAAAACAATCGTCCCTTCGAGCCTGGCTCATTTCACTTAGTGTCCTCAGAGGTTCATCAGCGTTAGATCACATCTCAGAATTCTCTTCCTTGTAGGAGTCCATTGTTGTGCAGCTGTTTGGCACAGCAGGTTAATCTACCACTTGGAATGCCAGTTTGAGTCCTGGCTCCTCCACTTTTGATCCAGCTTCCTGGTAATGTGCCTGGGAGGCAGTGGTGGTCTAAGCTCTTGGGCCCCTGCCATGCCTATGGGAGACCCAGATGGAGTTTTTGGCTCCGGCCCAGCTCTGGCTATTACAGATATATAGGAAATGAACCACTGAGTGGAAGATCTCTGTCTCTGCTTCTCCTTTTCTATCTTCACCTTTCAAATAAGAAATAAATATTTATTACACACACACACACACACACATATATATATATAGAGAGAGAGAGAGAAAGAGACAGAGGCAGAGATATCTTCCATCCTCTGGTTTACTCTCCAGATGGCCACAACAGCCAGGGCTGGGCCAGGCCAAAGTCAGGAGCCAGAAGCTTCTTCCAGGTCTTCCATGTGTGTGCAGGGGCCCAAGTACTTGGGCCATCTTCCACTTCCCAAGCTCTTTAACAGGGAGCTAGACTGGAAGTGGAGCAATCAGGACTTGGAGAACTCTGTTTTTCAAATAAATAAAATATTTTTTAAAAGATTTATTTTTATTTATTTGAAAGAGTTACAAAGAGAGGTAGAAACGGAGAGAGAAGTCTTTCATCTACTGGTTCACTCCCAGGATGGCCACAATGGCCGGAGCTGCACCGATCCAAAGCCAGGAGCCAGGAGCTTCTTCTGGGTCTCCCATGCGGGCGCAGAGACCCAAGGACTTGGGCCATCTTCTGCTGCTTTCCCAGGCCACAGCAGAGAGCTGGATCAGAAGAGAAGCAGCCAGGACTAGAACCAGCGCCCATATAGGATGCCGGCACTTCAGGCCAGGGCATTAACCCACTGCGCCACAGCACCAGCTCAAATAAATAAAATATTTTTTTAAAAAAAGAACAGTAGTATCATCCCACAGAAATTATGTTTGTTTTCATTAGGAATTTGGGGTACTTACTGTCCAGGTTTATTATAATAATCTAGTCCTAAGATTTTGATAATTTGAGGTTGAACTGCAATCTTTGGCAGCCCTGATTCTGGCTCATTCAGAGTCACGAGGTGTTTGCACCAGAACGCTCAACTCCTTTGGGCTGTAAATGCAAATCTTTGTTACTCAGACATCAGTGGCTGTTGAATGCCCCCGAAAGCCCCACTAATCAGTATTTGTTTCTGGGAAAAGGAGCTCAGAGTACAGGGTTATCTCTGTGAGTCTCCATCCTCTCTGGGCCCAGTAATTCTGCACTGTCTTGTTAGCTTTGTAGCACCTTCAAGCGTGAGTTTTTCATAATGGGGTCAGCTTTCCCAGCCGTCCTTAGGCAACATGACAGTCTTCTGTGCCTTGACCACCAGTACTAGAAGTAAAGTTCTCTCTCTTCCAAAGCACATAGAGAACTGGAACTGGTTGTGTTTCTGACTCAGCTTCTACTACGGTGCAGCAGAGTTCAACAGTCGGTAACAGACTTTCCTTGAGATTAATATACTTCAAGACTAATATTTAATATTTGATATCTTTTTCTTCTTCCTTTTTTTTTTTTTTTTGGAGAGAGAGAGAGAAAGCTACAGAGAGTGAGAGAGAATGGTCTTCCATCCACTGGTTCACTCCCCAGATGGCTGCAATGACGGGAGCTGCACTGATCTGAAGCCAGGAGCTTCTTCCAGGTCTCCCATGTGGGTGCAGGGGCGTAAGTGCTTGGGCCATCTTCCACTGCTTTCCCGGGCCATAGCAGAGAGCTGGATTGGAAGAGGAGCAGCCAAGGCCGGCGCTGGGGCTCACTAGACTAATCCTCCGCCTGCAGTGCCAGTACCCTGGGTTCTAGTCCTGGTTGGGGTGCCAGATTCTGTCCTGGTTGCTCTTCTTCCAGTCCAGCTCTCTGCTGTGGCCCGGGAAGGCAATGGAGGATGGCCCAAGTCCTTGGACCCTGCACCCGCATGGGAGACCAGGAGGAAGCACCTGGCTCCTGGCGTAGCTCCGGTTGTAGCGGCCATTTGGTGGGTAAACCAACAGAAGGAAGACTTTTCTCTCTGTCTCTCTCTTTCACTAACTCTGCCTGTCAAAAAAAAAAAAAAGGTGGGGAAGAGGAGCAGCCAGGACTGGAACTGGCACTCATGGGATGCTGGCACTGCAGGTGGTGGCTTTACCTACTACACCACAGCGCTGACCTCATATTTGGTATCTTGATCCAACTTGTTTTACATTTTAGTCATCTATTTGCACCGTTTTATAGAAGGCTAAGAAAATCGTTGGCAGAGTTTTTCTTTGCAAATATCAGAGCTAGTGATTTATGTACATTTTACCCCATCAGTGTTTTTTCCATGTCAGTCTTAAGATAGTGAACTCTGTATCGTGGGAAATTCAGAGTCAAGAATCTTGAGACAGTATCTTCAAAGCACGGAGTAGAGTAGACCAGAGACATCTGTAGACCTCCGCTGTTTGAGGACAAGTCTTAGTGGAAGAAGTGGATTCAAAGCTCCTTTGCAGAAACCGCCGCTCTGTGGGGGTGCTTCAGAGAGGTTCCTGGAAAGTGTAATTCAAAGATTTTATTTTGGCAGAAAAATTCTTTGAAATCTTCGCATAGTTTTTTCATAAAATGCATTTCTGTGAACATTTTTGACGATTCCTTGTATTCAGTTGACTTTCAGTAACCAGCAGGGATATTCTTAAGAGTGCTGTTGTGGAAGGAAGTCTAGGTGCCAGCCACTTGTGAATTTTAAGCAGAAGTCTCTCTGGTGCTTCTTATGGGCCGATGTTTTACAGTTCTTCTAAATTTTGAGATTTTCCACAAAGCCGTAAATAAATTTTCTAACTTCTATAAGTCTTTTGGTTAGGGCTGTTTGAGTTCTAAGCATTTATGATTGACATGTGATTTGTAGTGAACAACTAAAATCACTGATTGTACTGTTATTTAAATTTCTCCCAGAACATTAGGTTCTCATGTTTTATTTTCTTTACCAAACAGGATTTGCCGAATAACATGATCCATCAGGTGCCAATTAAATCTCTCCCTCAAGAATGGCTTTGGTGTGAAACGTGGTGTGACGACGCCTCTAAGAAAAGGGCAAAAACCATTGATCTGGTGAGCTGCCCGCGGCGCTCCTCTGCCTCTCCCCGCAGGGAGACGTGTGACTGAGTGATGGTCCACACCGCTCTTGATGAGTTAGCTTCTCTTTGTGATTGTATAGCTCGGGGGCCATGCAATATCTTGTACTAGTTTCAGGCTCTCTCTGCCTGCAGCAGAAAACCCAGTGCCCCAGGGCCCGATGGGACTGTTCCCACGGCCGATGGTCAGCCTTGTCACCTGGCAGTTCTTTGAGCTTTGGCATTTTTCCACATGTAGGTTTCTGCTTACTTCTGCTTTCTCTTAGCTCCCCGCTGACCTGTTGCTTCTGCTAATAAGTCACTTGCTTGCTCATGGGTGCTCGCTTTGTCCAGTTAGGGCTTGTTCCCACGGGCAGGCACACCTTTGAGTGCTATGTAGTGTGTGCTTTCCTCTGCGCAGCTGAAGTGTGTTGTTGTGGTTGTCACAGTGCAATAACCCAATGACCAAAGAGCCCAAGCTGCAGGCGGCTGTGCGCATTGTCCCCGAGTGGCAGGACTACGATCAAGAGATCAAGCAGCTGCAGACCCGCTTTCAGGAGGAGAAGGACGCGGGGACGCTGTACAGGGAGGAGACGCGAGAGCGTCACCAAGAAGGTAGGTACACACCCTTGACCTTGGGTGAGCGCTTCTTCACGTGTTTCTGTTTGTTGCAAAAGCAACAGAGTGGTGCATGAAAGGGGAGGAGACACTTGTGAGCCCTCTGCTGTGAGTCCCCTGGCAGGGACCTTCTGTCCCAGTATCTGCCAGTGTGGTTTTCATTCTCCTCTTCCAGTTAGCCTTCTAAGGAGTGTTTATTAACATGATCGCTGTACCCCCTATTTTGTGCTGGGAGGGAGAAGGAGGACTTTAACTGTAAGTATTGTTCTTTAAGGCTCATGAGTTCTGTGATACATAAGCCATACCTGACACTTGGGGAGCTCTTGGGAGAGCCCTTGGCTCGGTGTTACATCTGTCCAGGCACTGGTGGGCACTCACGTTGAGATTGAGATGAAGTATGCGTTGACTGGGGACGAGTGCTTGCTCCCCACCACAGTGGGGCATGGAGCGTGTGTATCCAATTTAAGCTAAGGATAGAAGGATAGAAAGGACTTAAGTAACTGTGTAATGTTCCTCCTTTTGTGTGTACATCTGGTGTGAAAGCCACCTGAAAACATTATTAGAATACAAAATTGACTTTTTTAAAAAAAGATTTATTTATTTTACTTGAAAGTCAGAGTTACACAGAGAGAGAAGGAGAGGCAGAGAGAGAAAGAGAGAGGTCTTCCATCCACTGGTTCACTCCCAGGTTGGCCGCAATGGCCAGAGCTATGTTGATCTGAAGCCAGGAGTCAGGAGCTTCACCTGGTTCTCCCACTTGGGAGAACTTGGGCCATCTTCTACTGTTTTTCCAGGAAATAGCAGAGAGCTGGATGGGAAGTGGAGCAGCCAGGCCTTGAACCAGTGCCCATATGGGATGCTGGCACTGCAGGCGGCGACTTTACCTGCTAAGCCACACTGGTCCCTGAAAGTGACTTTTTACAAACTAAGAAGCTGGGATCTGGATTTTGAGATTTGTTTAACTTGCAACTAATTCTAAAAAAATAAAGGCAGAACATGGATTTTAAAGATGATGCAATATTTGGCCGGCGCCGTGGCTTAACAGGCTAATCCTCCGCCTTGCGGCGCTGGCACACTGGGTTCTAGTCCCGGTTGGGGTGCTGGATTCTGTCCCAGTTGTCCCTCTTGCAGGCTAGCTCTCTGCTATGGCCCGGGAAGGCAGTGGAGGATGGCCCAAGTCCTTGGGCCCTGCACCCACATGGGAGACCAGGAGAAGCACCTGGCTCCTGGCTTCGGATCAGCAAGATGCGCTGGCCGCAGCAGCCATTGGAGGGTGAACCAACGGCAAAAAGGAAGACCTTTCTCTGTCTCTGTCTCTCTCACTATCCACTCTGCCTGTCAAAACAAAAAGATGATGCAATATTAAATATCACAGCTAGAAGGTCCCCTAGCTCAAATTCGTCAGTCAAACCTCAAGGATTTCCACAGAGAAATGAGCAATGAGTGTGGACACACTGTTGAAATGAGAGGAAAATGTAAGTAGGAAGTCAGTCCTCAGAAACAACCATCGGAATAAAGCAGCCTGCCGTTAGTATCTGCTACATCGACAAAAGTAGACATGTTGGTCATGCCATGTTGACATGCTGGATGTGTTCTAAGGACACCTTGCTGAAGCTTTGTGTGTTAAAAAGCAGAATATCTGGGCTGGTGTTGTGGTGCAGCGGGTTAAGCCGTAGTCCGCAGTGCCTGCACCTCATATGAGCACCGATTCGATTCCCAGCTGCTCCACTTCCCATCCAGCTCTGCTAATGTGCCTGGGAACGCAGTAGAGGATGGCCTGAGTGCTTGGGCTCCTACCACCCGTGTAGGAGACCTGGATGGAGTTCCTGCCTCCTGGCTTTGGCTTGGCCCAGCCTCAGCTGTTGCTGAGAGTTGGGGAGTGAACCAGAGAATGGAAAATCTCCCTGTCTCTCCCTCTCTCTGTGTAACTCTGCCTTTATTTATTTATTTTTTTGACAGGCAGAGTAGACAGTGAGAGAGAGACAGAGAGAAAGGTCTTCCTTTTTGCCGTTGGTTCACCCTCCAATGGCCACCGCGGTAGGCGCGCTGAGGCCGGCGCACCGCGCTGATCCGATGGCAGGAGCCAGGTGCTTATCCTGGTCTCCCATGGGGTGCAGGGCCCAAGCACTTGGGCCATCCTCCACTGCACTCCCTGGCCACAGCAGAGAGCTGGCCTGGAAGAGGGGCAACCGGGACAGGATCGGTGCCCCGACCGGGACTAGAACCCGGTGTGCCGGCGCCGCAAGGCGGAGGATTAGCCTAGTGAGCCGCGGCGCCGGCCTCTGCCTTTATTTTTTAAGATTTATTTATGGGGCTGGCGCTGTGGCGCAGTGGGTTAACGCCCTGGCCTGAAACATCGGCATCCCATATGGGCACCAGTTCTAGTCCCAGCTGCTCCTCTTCCAATCCAGCTTTCTGCTGTGGCCTGGGAGGGCAGTAGAAGATGGCCCAAGTCAGAGTTACACAGAGAGAGGAGAAGCAGAGAGAAAGAGAGGTCTTCCATCTGATGGTTCACTCCCCAATTGGCCACAACAGCCAGGGCTGCGCCAATCTGAAGCCAGGAGCCAGGAGCTTCTTCCGGGTCTCCCATGTGGGTGCAGGGGCCCAAGGACTTGGGCCATCTTCTGCTGCTTTCCCAGGCACAGCAGAGAGCTGGATCAGAAGTGGAGCAGCCGGGTCTTGAACCAACACCCATATGGGATGCCGGTGCTTCAGGCCAGGGCATTAACCTGCTACGCCACAGCACCTGCCCCATGGAGCCTTTAAAATGTTTATACTCTCAGGCCGGCGCCGTGGCTCAACAGGCTAATCCTCCGCCTTGCGGCGCCGGCACACCGGGTTCTAGTCCCGGTCGGGGCACCGATCCTGTCCCGGTTGCCCCTCTTCCAGGCCAGCTCTCTGCTGTGGCCAGGGAGTGCAGTGGAGGATGGCCCAAGTGTTTGGGCCCTGCACCCCATGGGAGACCAGGATAAGCACCTGGCTCCTGCCATCGGATCAGCGCGGTGCGCCGGCCGCAGCGTGCTACCGCGGCGGCCATTAGAGGGTGAACCAACAGCAAAGGAAGACCTTTCTCTCTGTCTCTCTCTCTCTCACTGTCCACTCTGCCTGTAAAAAAAAAAAAAAAAAAATGTTTATACTCTCAGGAATTCCTCTCTCGAAGATTTATCCTAAAGAAAAAAATTCAACACTTGAGAAAAAGTTAAATGGATTAAGAAATTTATTTTACTGTTTCTTATGAATTGAAAAGCATTGAAAGCAGTACAAACAACCAAGAATGAGCTTCACTGACACATAGGAAGATGTTAATATGCTGTTAAGTGGGAAAAGACTCCTGACTGAAGATGCACACATGTTTATTCTGAGTGAATATTGCACTTGTGAAACCAATTTGGAGCGGTGTAGGATGTTTCAGTGTGTTTAAAAGTAAAGCTGTCTCTTTATTTTGCTTTTAAAATTATAACAAGGTAGGGCATTTGGTACAGGGGTGAAGAGGCTGGTAGGGACACCTGCATCTCTTATCAGATTCCTGAGTTTGAGTCCCAGCTCTGCTCCTAATTCCATCTTCTTGCTGAGGTACACCCTGGGGGGCAGCAGTGACGGCTCAAGAAGTTGGGTCCTTGCCATCGTCACGGGAGACCTGGTTGCATTTCCAGCTCCTGGCTTTGGCCTAGCCCAGTCCCAGCTGCTGTGGGGATTTAAAGAAAGTTCTAAGCCTGAAAGCACCAAACCAAAAATATAAAAAGAGATACAAGGAAGGGAGGGGTAAATACTGCGTGGCAGCCGTGTAGAGTGCCTACCTGGTGTCTGTAAACCTTGAGGCTGATCTGTGTTCTCTGTTCTGCCTTTCCACAGGACTTCAGAATCGGGAAGAATTATGATATCCGGAGGAGAATAGGAAACGATACCATTTGAAAAACAGTTTTTATACTAAATGCTAGTTTTCTGATCTGTCTATACAACTGCTGATAAACTGGCGGGCGGTTGAGCCACACCTTTTGATTCTGAACTTTTGATTCTGACTTCTGCACACCAGTGGGCGCTGGATCCTGGGGTGGAAGCTCTGTTGGATTTGTACCTG
Organism: Lepus europaeus; assembly: GCF_033115175.1. Lineage (NCBI taxonomy): Eukaryota > Metazoa > Chordata > Mammalia > Lagomorpha > Leporidae > Lepus > Lepus europaeus. Next base: position 65,045,004 of record NC_084827.1, on the reverse strand, counting down.
GAGGAAGGCAAGCGGCTGATCCCAGGGGGCTCTGCAAAGAGCAGTCCTCCAGCCGGAGGAGGGAGTGGCAGCAGCCGCTGGAAGAACACGAGTCCCCTCTGTGCCGACACCGTGAGCACACGCCTGCTGCGCTGTCCCGGGAAGCAGAGCCGCCGTGTTCCTCCTTACCTCAGTTTACCTGCCGCCTAGCTGCGCTGCGCTGCCCACCCTGCTCCGGGTCAAGCCAGCAGAAGCTCCGTCCAAGGCCCATGTGCCTCGAGGTTAACACCAGTATGCCCTTGTGCCCGTCCTGTGTCCTCTTCCCGAACATCAGGACTGTTGTTTTGTCGACCCAACCAACAATCACGTGTCTTCAGGGTTGGCTCGGTGCCGTTGCTAAGCAAATTAATTCTGGACAGGATGGGGTGGGGTGGGTGAGGATAGGGAAGATATCAGGAATGGGAGGGCTCTGGGAAGTCTGGGGTCCTGGGGGGGGCGGGCACGGAGGAAGACCAGAAATTGGCTATTCTCTCTTTTTTTTTAAATCATCGTTTCCATCATGCTAGATGGGCATTTGAAATGAAAAACTATTAATTGTTCTCCACCCAGTCCTAATGAACTTTCTAGGTGATTGTTTTGTAAACAATTTTTGTATTTGTGGAAGTCTGCTTTTTCTTCTTACTTTGTAAGAACACGTCTGCTCTCACTCGGTTTCCTTACTGGATACAGCCATACTGAGCCCCTGGAGCAACCCCTCCGCTGCCCGAGGGGGTGCGCACATGGCTTGCTCTGTCCCATGTGGGCTTTCTCTACAGAGTACTCCCAGGTCCCGGAGCAGGAGAGACACTGCCTGTGGGCCTCGTGTGTCTCTGTACACTGTCCTCTATTCCTTTCCCCCACCCCAGTTCCTGGATGACTTTTGGCCTACAGCAACTGCCCACCAGTTCGGACTTCAGTCAGCTGCACTGGGAAGCCCGGCAGCCCTTGGGCCATTCCCTGGTGCATCTTCACGTGAGCAGCACAGCGCTGCCCCTGCGGGGGCCGCCTTTTCCAAAAAGGGGGGCGGTGGTGTCCCTGGGGGAGGCCCCAGTGCCCCAGCTCCGTCCCTGCCCAGGCCGCCAGGGTGCAGCAGCACAGCGCTGGTGGGCACTGCGCTCGCCTTTCAGTGCACGTGGGCTTTTTTTTTTTTTTTTTTTTAATGTTTTACCTGCATTTTAAAAATGTAAGGAGTGAGTGCACATAGACAGCTGAGTCCTCACCCTTCTTAGCCAGTCACTACACTGGTGTGCAGTCTTTTTAAAAAACGCCCGAGTCTTATCACAAATATCAAGTAATTTATTTTTCCCCTTTGAAATGTAAAGATCAGTTGAGGAGCCTCCCGGTAGGTCTGCAGGAGCGTTTGACTTAGTTTTTATAAGTCCATTAACTACTGGGAAGGGGTGAGCTCAAAGAAGGGTCAAGCAGGTAACTTGATCTAAGACAGAAAAGTTCCCCCCACGTGGCTGCTGGGCACAAGGGCTGGAGCACGGTGAGCCCTGCCTGCCCCCGACCTGATCGAGTAGCTAAAAGGGATAGGATCGGCAAAATTAAAGACGCTTGTTCCAGCGGCGCCCGCACGCTGCAGCAGGTGTGAGAAAGCAGGCTGCCGCTGCTGTTTCCCAGCTTGCCGTCTGGGAGTTAAACAGGGACTTGCGAGTCCCGGGGATGTGCTTCTGAAGCGCCAGCTTCCGCGGGGCATGGAGCCGACCGCCTTGCTCTGCGTGCCTCCAAGGCTCTTTGTGTATTCTTCATAAGGAAGGTGCAGAGTCAACCACGTTGCCCACGTAAGGTACTGGTCCTGGTCACTCCCTGCCCTGGCTGTCACCACCCTGACAGGTACTGAGGGACCCCGCTGGCTTCCAGGGTGGTCAGGGCCGTCCTCCCCCCATCCCGGGCATCCTTTCTGGTTTCATGGGACGTGGTGGCCTTCCAGAATGCCCTTGGAGGTGCTGCTCCAGCCCCCGCGTGGTGCTGATCAGCCTTGCCCAGCGCCTATACTAGAAGAAAGAGGGAGTGGGAAGACAGGCAGGGAGGGGCCTTCCCGAGGGGCTGGCGTTGGTTGTGCTGAGTGCTCAAGCTTCCGCAGGCTCCACAGGGTGTCATTCTCAGCCACCATTCCATGGAATTGATTTTTCCCCCTCTCTGAGGCTGTCGTGGAAGGTGTTCTCTGAGAAACCACGTGCCGTGTCTGAGTGACATGAAATGGTGTAATATCGTGGGCCTGTTTTTGTGTCCCTGATGAGGGCAGACCCCGTCACAGCCCGTTGCTGGGGCCGGGAGGCGCACCCTGGTCAGGGCGTGTGGCCTCCCAGGGTGGGTTTTTGAAGTGTGTACTGGACCCCTTGCACTCCGAGAGGCAGGGCACGTTAATTTTCTGTGGGACTGATAAAGTTGTGAATCCGTTGGGGTGTTGCATTGCAAATTGAACCTGCAGGAGTTGGCACACCTGCATGGGCATCATGGTAGGCCCATGGGTGTCCTGAACGCACGCCCTGGAAAGCAGAGATGCCATCTATTAGGTCTGTAAAGAAGCAGTTCCCCTACAGGGAGCTGGATTTCTTGTTGCAGCTCTGCCTGACTGAATAGCTCGTATCTGATTGCAGGGACTGAATCCTCCACTCTTCAAAGCGCTGAGAGCTAGGGACCGTAGAGCAGGTGTGGAAGGGACAGGCGGTCCTGGGTCCCTGTAGCCAGGAACTGTGGTTCACTTAACGCTAGTTAGGAACAGGCCAGATGGCAGCGAGCGTAAAACGGCCCCTTCACCTGCCGGGGGTCAGGTTGGATACCTGAAAGCACCCCTTTCCTCAAGTGGCTGTGCCTCGCTTGGTTTGAGTGAGCAGAAGGAATAGTGCAGAGTTGCACTGCAGTTGTAGTCCGCTTTTCTGAATAGGATGTTAGCGCGGTAGTGCCCGACTTTGTGGAAATGTGATGTAGCGCTCGAGCCACCTGCTGGACAAAAATGGAGAACAAAAACCGGAGCGCCTGCTCTGTGCACTGGCTGAAGGATCTACTCCACACTGTGTGATTTTAATAATTCGTTTTTTATGGACTTGATTGTGTGGGGGACCCCTTTGTGAGATGATGAGAGCTAATAAACAGAGCATATCATGTGTCTTGCTTGGTAGGGTAACATCTTTTTTTTTTTTTAATTTATGTTTTCTCTGCCTTGACTGTGAGGGAAAGATCTTAAGCAGGGCTTCGGTAATTACCTGGTTGAGTTCAAGCAAAGTGATTAGACACCGTTAACTCAGGTGATTCTTTATATTTTAAAACTGTGTGGAGGACACAAGTTTCTTGCTGTTTCTTTGGTCTTCGGTTTCCTTAATACAGGAGCAGCACTCGTGCGTGGTCACACAATGGCAGCAGCGAATGGAGGAGAGGATCCTGCTCCCCAGGGTGTCGCTGAGTGCCGAAACTTGATTAAAACAAAACAAAACAAAACACAAAATCAGCTTCAGGCGGCTGCGTGCTGCCTACAGTGATCCCTGCAGTTTCAACTCCAAGGAGATGAGACTGCCACAGCCAGCGGCCCCCTCTGGAGTCTGTCCCAGTTGCCTAGCAACGCAGAGGCCAGACGTGGAAGGCTGGGGAAGGGGGGTATGGAGCCTAGGCCTTGAGCCACCCTGCGCTTTCTGCATTGCCTTGGCACCATGGAGGTTTCCAGAGAAATGAGCAAAATACTTTAAGATTGACAAGTGGAGAATAAGGTTATCGAGTACCATGTTTTCCAACCGATTGTCCCTGGAAATAACAAGGTAAGCGTGGGAAAACATTCAGGATGTTAAAGAAGCGATGTGCTTTGCGAACTCTTCCCTGCGGCCGTTTGACCATAATCCTGCTCCGTTAAACGCAGCGCCGGGCGTTGGAGTGTCTGTAGAATCCCTGCATCCGAAGGGGACTGGGCAAGCATTTCCTGAGGCTGTAATGATGTCCGCCCTGCACAATAAACTTCTCTTCTTTAAAACCGTCTGGATGTCTACGTTAGGGAAGGGCAAGCTGGCGGAGCTGCGGGTCAGCGCTTTCATTTGGCAGAAGTGGCAAGGCCTGATGGGCCAGGGAGGGCTTTATCTGAAGCCTTGTCCGGCACCGGCACTGGCATGGGCTCTGGTTCAGCCAGGTCTTTGGATATTCAAGGAAGTGCCCAAGTGTCATCTCGGTCCCCAGCCTTGTCACGGAGCGCCTCAGAGGGCGGCATGAAGTTTGTTGAGGACCAGTGCCTGCTGTTTAATGCCTACTGGGAGCCAGAGGAGGGGCCTTGGGCAGGAAGTGCCCCTGCAGGAGAGAGCTTAAGCTGCAGCCTTGAGTGCAGGAAGCTGGCCCTGTGGGCTGGGAGGGCAACAGTAACTGTGGCCAAGTCATCGCCAGGACAGACAGGACAGCAGGGTCAGGGCTTGATCTTAGGGGACAGAGGGAAGCCCCTGAGGAATTTAAAGTGGGCGCTGATGTGAAATGGGTGTTTTCTCAGAATAAACGTTACGATGACGTATAGCACATTCAGAAAAGTAGACAAGCACACACCTCATGGATTTTCACAAAATGAAAGCATGGGGGTCGGTGCTGTGGGCTAAGCCTCTGCCTGCAGTGCCTGCATCCCATATGGACGCCGGCTCGAGTCTCAGCTGCTCCTCTTCCAATCCAGCTCTCTGCTGTGGCCTAGGAAAGCAGTGGAAGATGGCCCAAGTCCTTGGGCCCCTGCACCCATGTGGGAGACCCAGAAGAAGCTCCTGGCTCCTGGTTTCGGATTGGTTCTGCTCTGGCAGTTGCAGCCATCTGGGGAGTGAACCAGTGGATGGAAGACCTCTCTCTCTGTCTCCTTCTCTCTGTAACTCTACCTCTCAAATAAATCTTAAAAAAAAAAAAAAACAACACTGGCCTCACATTTGAAAAAAGTAAGAGCACTGCACAGCCGTTGCCAAGAAATGAAGTTGGGTCTTATTTTGTTGTAGATAACATTTCAGGATCTGATGACGTCCTGGCCTCCAGTAGCAGAGGGGCCGCCTACATGGAGTTGACCTACTGCCCATAATCAATCATACGGGCTAACACCATGTACCAGAAAGTAAGAGGCAGGCAAGGAGTGGAGGGGCTCACAGCACTGGGAAAGCTGGAAAAGCTGAGCAGAGGTTTGGTGGGTGCCCAGCGCTGGGGAGAGAGAGTCTGGAGTTAATGTCTCCCAACAGTAGAGAGGCTTGGTAAATATTTTAGGCTTCCCAGGGGAAACTCCGTGGGCGTGTGCTCTAAGAGGACAAAAACCACAGAAGACCCCGCCCTCATACAGCCTAAAGTGAGGTTGTCAAAGAACCAGGAGATCCAGTGGAAGCTACCTCTGGAGCCAGGCAACTCTCATGGAAACAGAAGGGAATCCAGAGTCTACACTATGTTATTCAAAATGCCCTACATGGGGCCGGTGCTGTGGAATAGCAGGTAAAGCCGCCACCTGTGATCTCAGCATCTCATATGTGCGCCAGTTCCAGTCCCGGCTGCTCCACTTCCTATCCAGCTCTCTGCTATGGCCTGGGAAAGCAGTAGAAGATAGCCCAAGCCTTGGGCCCCTGCACCCGCATGGGAGACCTGGAAGAAGCTCCTGGCTCCTGGCTTCGGATCGGTGCAGCTCTGGCCATCGCGGCCAATTGGGGAGTGAACTAGCGAATGGAAGACCCCTCTTTGCCTCTCCTCTCTGTGTAACTCTGACTTCCAGATAAATAAATAAATCTTATTTTAAAAAATGTCCATCACACAATCACAAATAGTAAACATGAGAAGTAGCAGGAGTATGTAACACCCAGGAAAAATGTATAAAAAGAAACCACCAAAGATAACCAAGAATTTGAAGTGATTGGATAATTTAAAAATGACAATTAGAAACATTTTCCTTAGATTTAAACTGATAATTTTTATTACCTCTATTTTTATATGTCCTGCATTCACCTGCAAACTTTTTTTTTTAACTTTTATTTAATGAATATAAATTTCCAGTGTACAGCTTGTGGATTACAATGGCTTCCCCCTCCCATAACTTCCCTCCCACCCGCAACCCTCCCCTCTCCCGCTCCCTCTCCCCTTCATTTGCATCAAGATTCATTTTCAATTCTCTTTATATACAGAAGATCAATTTAGTATAAAGGTTTCAACAGTTTGCACCCACATAGACACACAAAGTGAAACATACTGTTTGAGTACTAGTTATAGCATTAAATCAACATGTACAGCACATTAAGGACAGAGATCCCACATGAGGAGCAAGTGCACAGTGGCTCCTGTTGTTGACCCAACAAATTGACACTCTAGTTTATGGCGCCAGTAACCACCCTAGGCTGTCGTCATGAGTTGCCAAGGCTATAGAAGCCTTCCAAGTTTGCCGACTCTGATCATATTTAGACAAGGTCATAAAAGACAGGGTGAGGATAGTAACCAATGATCCTAAGAGTGGCATTTACCAGGTTTGAACAATTATACAGCATTAAGTGGGGAAGAGGACCATCAGTACACACAGGTTGGGAGTAGAGCCATTGGTGGTAGAGTAGAGGTTATGATTACAAAGGAATGAGGCCCAAGTACGCTAGACAGGGTCTAGAACAAAGGACAGAGTCATTATTAGAGGAGCTAAGAAAGGTGCTGTCTAAGCTAAAATTAAGTTTTCTGATTGAGAGGCAAATAGAACCTGATAGAAGGGGCTTGATAATAATCTGGTGGGCTTTAGGCCTTGTAAGTTCAGAGGCCCAGACCTATCTATCTCTTCACATGGGGTATATCCTAAGGGAGGTGTGAACCTCCTAGGGGAAGGCACTCTGTTGACTTTCATTACTTGGCTGGCCTGGGAGGAGAGCTGGCCAGGTAAAGGCAGGTGGCATCTCTAACAAGAAATTTACAGTTCTGCCTGCAATGTTGCTGACCCTACTTGACCATCCCCTCAGCTGCAGTGGTCACTTTGGAAATTGGGCTGAGTGAAGGGTTTTTCAGCTTAGAGCCAATAAGATCTGTGGCTCTGACCTGGGCATCCTTCGACTCCAGGGCAGGTCCATTTCCAGTGATCCAACTCTTGGCAGAGCTGCTGGGGCTCTTCACAAGCTGACTTCTGCTGAAGCCCAGGCTTACCACATTGAAAGCCACTGCAGTGGACTGGCCTGTTGAGTCTCCTTGAGGGCAGATCACTGTACAGATCAGCCATTAATAGGCCTGCCACCCATTGCTTCTGATGCCGAGCTTTCTTTTCCTCCTGGTTTGTGTTAAAGCAGACCAGAGGATGCAAGTCAAGGGAGTGCCCAAGTCCCATCTCTAATCTTCGGTGGCCTGAACTACAAGTCTATAGTCACAGGCACGTTCTGTAGTAGTTTTTCTAAGGTAGACAATGCCCATGAGGAAAATTATATTCTCACTTTAAAACTTTCTTTCCCTTTGGTCTGAAAGGGAGGTTTTTCTACTTACTGTATACTTTGCTGATGGCAAAGTGAATCTAGCTATGAGATTATTATTTAAGTTCTTATTTTGGCTATGCTATTACAGAAAAATGTTAGCCATCTCTTTTATAAGGTCTAAAGATTAAATTGTGCGTCCTACAGATTCCTTCATAATAGAATTAGTTTCCTACCTTGAAGAGAATAGAGAAATGAAAGAACAAGTTGGGCTTAGAATAGAGAAATGAGGGAGCAAGTCCTAGATCGCTTGCTGACAATAGCAATATCACATGAATACTTAGCAAACCGTTTCAACCATTAGATAACAACTTAAGAAAACATTTACCAGAAGGTCCAATGCCTTCTATAAATTTTAAGAATCATGTATTTGAAAACACCTCTTAAATATCGAACATGGTGTAGTTTGTTTAACCAGTAAACTTAAGCACAACCATATAAAATGTTTTTAGTTTCTTTCTACCAACAAGTTTAAAACATATGATACAGAGATTCAGGTCACACAAATTAAAATGCATCTTTGATTGATTTTAGCAGCTTAAATTTATGAACAATCTTATCTATAAGCCATTTAAAATAAAACTCTTAATAAAATTTCCCCATGTGGACATACAATATGTACACACATATAACATAGCATAATAGGCCAATATAGCAATTTTAATAATAGCTTTTAAAATCTAACTCTTTTTGTCGATTGCCAATTGATTTGAATTGCTTTTTGTTTTTAGTAACCTCAGTTAACCATACTTTCTCTCAGTTGTGCAAACTTTTTTATTTTATTTTAAAATATTTAGTTGGAAAATAAAGATTATTCTCATATATATTCAAAGCATACAACAATGTGATGTATTATATATAATTTTCATATGTATATATAAATAATCTAATTATTATCACAAATTAGTTAACACATCCATCACCACCCATGCTGTACCTTGGAGCCCCAGAACTTGTTCATCTTATAACAAGGTTTATGCCCTTTGATCAACATCATTCCACTCCCACCATCCCAGGCCCTGGCAACCCTTGTGCTGTTTCTAAGACTTCGACTGTTTTAGATTCCATAGATAAATTTGTCATTCTCTGGCTTACTGTACATAATATAGTGTCCTCTCAGTAAATAATATAAAGGAAAGGATAGATATAAAGAATGGGATGGGGGCTGGAGTTGTTGCACAGTGGGTTAAGCTGCTGCCTATGACACCAGCATCAGCGCCAGTTCAAGAACCAGCTGCTCCGCTTCTGATCCAGCTGCCTGCTAATACGCCTGGAAAAGCAGTAGAAGATGACCCAAGTCCTTGGGCCCCTGCACCCACATGGGAGACCCGGAAGAAGCTCCTGGCTCCTGGCTTCAGATCGGCTCAGCTCTGGCCGTTGCGACCAATTGGGGAGTGAACCATCAGATGGAAGACCTCTCTCTGTGTAACTCTGACTTTCAAATAAATAAATCTTTAAAAATAATAAGACAAATGGGTGACATCCAATTTAAATTGTTAAAAAAAAAAAAAGATTGGAAGAAATATTGGCCAAAAGTGGTTGGCCAAAACAAAAAAAAGATTCATTTCAAAAGGTAGAGTGATAGAGGTCTACTATCCACTGGCTCACTCCCCAGATGGCTGCCACAGCCAGGGCTGGGTGCCAGGGACCCAAACACTTTGGGGCATCTTCTGCTGCTTTTCCAGGTGCATTGCAGGGAGCTGGATAGGGAGCAGAACAGCCGGAACTTGAACCAGCACTCCAATATGGCGGCCAGTGTCGCAGCAGTGGCTTAACCCACTACGCCACAACGTCAGCCCCTCGTATCTTCTACTTCTCTATTGAGGTTTTCTGTTTTTGCTTCCTTTGTTTCAAGAGTATTGATCATGTCTCACCAAGGCATCTCGATAATGCCATCTTCTGCTTTCCCAGGCCACAGCAGGGAGCTAGATCAGAAGTGGAGCAGCCGAGACTTGAACCAGTGCCCATGTGGGATGCTGGTGTCGCAGGCAGCGGCTTAACCCACTGAGCCAGAGTGCTGGGCCTGAGCTCCATTTCCATTTGCTCTGACAAAATTCCTGGGCCCGGGTACTTTATAAAGAAAAGGGGTTGAAGCCAGTGCTGTGGTGTAGCAGGTTAATGCCCTGACCTGCAGTGCTGGCATCCCATATGGGCACCGGTTCTAGTCCCGGCTGCTCCACTTCCGATCCAGCTTTCTGCTGTGGCCTGGGAAACCAGTAGAAGATGGACCAAGTCCTCAGGCCCCTGCACCCACGTGAGAGACCTGGAAAAAGTTCCTGGCTTCAGATTGGCACAGCACTGGCCATTGCGGCCAATTGAGGAATGAACCAGCGGATGGAAGACCTCTCTCTGCCTCTCCTTCTCTCTCTGTAAATATGACTTTCAAATAAAATAAACAAATCTTTTTAAAAAAAGGGGGGGGGTGATTCAGTTCATGGTTTTGGCGGCCGCAGGGCCTGGCGCTGGCCTGAGGACCCATGGAGGGATGGTGCGGCAGTGGCAGGAGGGCAGAGGGAAGCCACAGAGCCCAGAGGTGCCAGTCTCGCTTCTTTATAGCGCCCCCTGCTGGCAGTTCCATGAGGACTCTGCTAATTCCTTCCGAGAGGAGCACCCCAAAGCCCTGCTGGCCTTGCACCACCCCTCAACATGAGCAAGCACACCGGGAGCGAGTGTCCAACACACGACCCTTGGGGACACACTGTCACATGGCAGAGATTGAGGGCACAGGGTCGCCAGGGCCGGCGAGCCAGGTTTGTCCCACAGGGTGGAGATTTGGGCTACAGAGATTGTCTCTGCCCAACCTAGGTACAGCCACAGGCACAGGGGCGCTGCTGGCGGGCGGATGAAGGAAGGAACCAGCAGACGAGTGCATTCCAGGGGCTGACGTTCCCAAATATGTTTCCCATGATCCCTTTAGTTCCGGCTGAAGATGGAGCCATCCTGGGCCACGGATGGCAGCCGAACCTCCAGGTGGGTTCTGCTCTACACAGTGATGGCGGGGGCCAGCTGCTGAGCGTGGGCCGGAGCCCTGGGCTCCCCCTGGCCTGGCTTGCTGGGGTGGAGGTCTCTGAGGTCCCTAGGGAAGTCGCCTGCCCAGGTGCTTCTTCCTGACCGGGCTGTCTGTGTTCAGCCCCAGTCCTGACAGATGGAGAACACAAGCGGTAGGAGGCAGATGTTTAACAAATGCTGGTAGCACCTGGTTAGAAGCGGATACAGAGCCTGTGGCATGGTACCCAGCTACGGGTGTGCCACACTGCAGCCTCCTTACATGGTACATGCTGAAACAGCTGTCACACAGAGAGTGTCCAGGGGGCTGGTGTCGTGGCACAGTGGGTTAACCCACTGCCTAAGACATTGACATCCAGCAAGGGCACCTGCTAAAGTCCTGGCTGCTCCACTTCCCTGCGAATGTGCCTGGGAAAGCAGCGGAAGATGGCCCAAGTGCTTGGGTCCCTGCACCCCTGTAGAAGACCTGGATGGAGCTCCTGGCTCCTGGCTTCAGGGTAGACTAGCCCCCTCACCATTTGGGGAGTGAACCAGTGGATGGAGGACCTCCCCCCCCCCCGTCACATAAATGAATAAACCTTTAAAAATTGTGGAAAATGAAATTAAAAGATAAGTTTACTTTGATGCCCTCCCCAACACTGGAATACACATATAGTTTTTTCCCTAATCCACATTTCCCAGGAATTTTTAATAAAGTGCCCTCATGTATCCTGGGCAAGATTCCTTTTTCAGGTACGTGTATTGCAAATATCTTTTCCCGGGGCTATCCCTTTTGTTCGGTGCTCTTTATTGTGGTTTTCAAAGAACAGACCTTAATTTTAACGTGGAGGGTTTTTTTTTATTTGAAATTTTTTAATTCGTTTTTTTTTTTTACATAAAAAAAAAATCACCACTCTTTTGGGCCTGTGTCTTTTGTCCCAGTCCCGAGCCAGGGCTGCTCGGAGCTGTCTCTCTCCGGCCTTCTCAGAGTCTTAGGGGTGTCTCCCCACCCCGCCCCTGGAGGCTCTCTCGCTCGCTCGCCTCCTGCACACCCCGGCAGGAGCGCGGCGTGGCCGGCAGGTGGCGCACGCGCCCCGCCGCGCTGACTGCGGCGTCCCTGGGACTCGGCCTCGCTTGTTCCTGTCTCTCAAATGGGCCCAGCTCTCAGCGCTGCTTTGACGAGAAGAGGCTCCCGGCCCGCTTCCTGAAGCGCGACCGGCGCCTCGCTCAGCTCGGCAGGGCCCCGAGGGGACGTCCGCGTGCCAGACCCTTGACACCTTCTTGGACGCTCTTGCGGCGACGCCCACCCCTGCTGGGACATGATTTTTCCAGTGCGACCTGCATAGCTGGGAGCATCCGCGCGGTGCAGAGAAAGAACAGTGAGCCAACGGCTTCATGTCAAACACAGCTGGAAGTCGCGCCGTCTTCTAGCCTTTCTGCACAGCCAGATCTACCGGCCCGCACCGAGCACCCAGCGCGTCCCCTGCCCACGCGCTGCGGCCGCAGGACAGCGGCGGGGACAGCGGCCGGTCCGGTCCGAGGGGCGCACGGCGCCCTCTGCTGGCCGCGGCGGGGAGCTGCGGGCTCCCCTGCCGTCCGCACGCTGGGGACGCCACGGCCTCGCCGATGTCGCCTTCGCTGGACAAGCGTGGGCTTGGACCTCCGCGGAACTCACTGTGCAACAGGCGGCGAGGCTGCGGGCCTCTTGGAAACACCAAGAGAGAACCCCGCGTACTTAGGCTTTAGGAACCTCTGGTTGCCAAATTAAAAACTCAGCATCTGTCTCCAGGAGGGGTGGCCGGGATGTGCGTGGACCGGAGGCTCCCGCGAGACCCCAGAGGGGCTTGATACCAGACAGGGAAGCGTAGGGGTGGACGCCCACGCCACCCGCGTCCTGCTGGAGCCCTGGCGGGCAGCGTCTTCCTGGAAAGCAAACTCAAAGGGGGAATCCAGGTGTGATTTCTTTTCAAAAAGATTTATTTATTCGAAAGGCAGAGTTACAGAGAAGGGGAGAGAGAGAGAGAGAGAGAGAGAGAGAGAGAGAGAGAGATCTTCCATCCACTGGTTCACTCCTCAAATGGCCACAACTGCTGGAGCTGGGCCCATCTGAAGCCAGGAGCCAGGAGCTTCTTCCTGGTCTCCCACGCAGGTGAAGGGGCCCAAACGCATTAGCAGGGGGCGGGCTGGAAGTGGAGCAGCTGGGACTCGAACCGGCGGCCATATGGGATGCTGGCACTGCAGGCGGAGGCTTAACCTCCTGTGCCACCAGCATAGGCCCTGTTTATTTTTAAAGATTATTTACTTGAAAGGCAAATTTAGAGGGAGAGAAGGAGAGAGAGCGAGCCTGAGGGTCAGGCACTTGGGAAAGGCTTAGCTGCGCAGATCCCTCTTGTTTTGAATGCCAGCTGGGGCCACTGTTGGAAGGACCCTGAGTCCAAGGCGGAGCGCTGGTGTGGCTGGTGGCACAGTGCCACCTGCTGGCCTGTCCCTGGGACTTCTCAGGAGCTTCCCAGCAGCCTCTGGGGAGGGCCCAGGGGGAGCTGGGTGGTGCGCAAGCAGCCGTAGGTAACACGGCATGCGTGTGGCCCTGCTCCCAACACAGGCTGGGGCATCGGCCGGATTTGCCAGGCATGCGCACTGGATTGCGAGACAGAGAGCGCCACTCTCTGAGGATCTTGAGCAAACACATAACCTGGCATGGTTGAGTTTGAAGAGAGCGTGCAGAGCACGGAGAGGGGGCGTCCGGAGGGGAGAGGGAAGAAGTGGGGGGCCCTCGCCACGGCTGAGGGGCGAGAAAAGACCGACTCCTGTTTGTGCTTCGAAGCTACACACGGATTGGTTGATTCATTCGCTTAGACAGAAACACAAATCCGATGCCTGATTGGCGCTCGGCTCTGTGTGGCCTGAGCCTAGGCTGATGGCCAAGAAACTCAGGGGGTGAGTGTTGCTTTGACCGCTGTGGGTGTGATGAAGCAGCTGTGGCCAGAGATGGAGCAGGGCGGGGCGTGTGTGGGGAGAGGGCCTGGGGTCGGGTAGCCCCGAGGCCAAGGACGGGCCTCCCAGGCCTGTGTGTCCCCACGCAGGGCCCCAGGGAGCGGAGCAGCCACTCCTGCAGGGCTGGCCACCAGTGGTCCCCGAGACACAGTGGTGAGGCTGTCCCGCATGAGTGAGCCACAGCTGGCCAAGCCCCGAGCTCTGACGCGCCTCTGTGACTGTGGACTCTGTCATTCATGCTGTGAGTCATGTTCTGTGACTTCTGCTCCGTGTTCTGTTACAACAAAACCGCAGGGTCATGGCCAGCGCTGTGCGAAGCGAGTAAAGCTGCCGCCTGCAGTGCCGGCATCCCATATCGGAGCTGGTTTGAGACCCGGCTGCTCCACTTCCAGTCCAGCTCTCTGCTGTGGCCTGGGAAGGCAGTGGAGGATGGCCCAAGTCCTTGGGCCCTGCACCCACATGGGAGACCTGGAGGAAGCTCCTGGCTCCTGGCTCCGGATCGGCGCAGCACCGGCTGTAGCGGCCACTTGGGGGGTGAACCAACGGAAGGAGGACCTTTCTCTCTGTTTCTCTCTCTCTCTCTCTCTCTCTCTCTCTCTCTCTCTCTCACACACACACACACACACACACACACACACACACACACACTGCCTCTCTGTAACTGTGCCTTTCAAATAAAAAAAAAAAAAACACATAAAACCCTGCAGTGTCAGCCGTTTTCTCGGCTTCTTCTTCCGGGACTTCTGTCAGATGTATGAAAGTGGGAACAAACAGGGGCGCGTGCACAGCCACGTGGATAAGGTTCCTGCATCTCACATCCGAGTGCCGGGGTTCGACCCCCAGCTCCGGCACCTGGCTCCAGCTCCCTGCTGATGCAGACCCTGGGAGGCAGCGGAAGATGGCCCAAGTGCGGGCCCCTGCACCCACATGGGAGATCTGGATTGGGCTCCTCTGGGGCAGGGGGTGGGGGTGGGGAGGCTAGCCGCTGTGGACATTTAGGGAGGAAATTCTCTGTCTCTCTGCTTCTCCCGCCCCAGCCAAATAAAAAGAAGCAAGTTGGGGAAAAAATGGCTTGACGAACACCCACTTGCTAGCTTTTGCCATATTTGGTTCCCCTATATTTTAAAAGAGAGTCCCAGATATAATGAGGACTGCTGCTCCTATGCGCAACAAATCTCAGCTTGTCTTCGTTTCTTTTTTTTTTTTTTTTAATAGGCAGAGTGGACAGTGAGAGAGAGAGACACAGAGAGAAAGGTCTTCCTTTGCCGTTGGTTCACCCTCCAATGGCCGCTGCAGCCGGCACATTGTGCTGATCCGAAGCCAGGTGCTTCTCCTGGTCTCCCATGCAGGTGCAGGGCCCAAGCACCTGGGCCATCCTCCGCTGCCTTCCCGGGCCACAGCAGAGAGCTGGCCTGGAAGAGGGGCAACCGGGACAGGATTGGTGCCCCGACCGGGACTAGAACCCGGTGTGCCAGCACTGCAAGGCAGAGGATTAGCCTAGTGAGCCACGGCGCCGGCTTTCTTCAGTTTCTAAGCAAAAGTATTGCTAGGGCGAATCAGAGGCAGGGCGGCTGCTTTAGAATTTTGGTCTTGGCATTTCCAGAATGCTCTACGACACTGACCCGTCATGGTAAGAGATCGAAGGCACCAGTGGACAATGGCCAGAGCCAGATGAAAATAGAACTCTGGCCTGCAATCTGCAGCGGCCAGGCCGTGCACAGCCGCAAGCGAGGAAGCCACCCCGGCTGGCTGGCAGGGTCACAGGAAGCCACAACGCCCTCTCCAGCAAATGGTTCAGGAAGCCAAACAATGGCCACCGTAGCAATCCAGTGGCCAGCGGCGCTGCCCGAATGGCTGACAGCTGCCCTGATTTTTGCTGCTGCTTCTAGGACCAACCAGAGAAGGCCAAAGATGTACCTCCAACCAGCCCCCCACCCCGGCTTCCCCAGGCCAGTAGCCTCCAGTCTGGTCACACCTGATGGCTTCCCATGTCCCACCGGAAAGCCTGCCACTGCCCTGCCTGCCTGTGGGTCTGCACCAGAGGTGGTGGGGACGGCTCCCTCCCCGGCACCGGCAAGCCCAGAATCCACAGCGCCGGCTTTTCTCGTCTGGTTGGCCTCTGTTTATTTCCATGGGATTAGCACCGCCTTGCAGAGCGGCAAGAGAAGTTCTTCAGAGAGGAGGAAATTCTCAGATCTCCCTGAAGAAAGAGCATCAGAGAAGGAACGAGGGAGGTAAAAGGAAAACTCACTTAATTGATCTAACGGCACAATATGTTCAGAATCTTAACAGCCGCCATGTACTCAGTTCCGCGTGCTCACATCTCTGTATCTAATCTAACATCTGGATTGTTAGGGCAGTGCAAACAACGAATGATACCCTTACGATGGACACGGGGCCGGGTACCTGTGTCCAACCCACAGTACACATGTGCAGCCACAAGGGTGCGCTCTGGGGAAACTGAGGGCTCTGGGGGCTCAGGGGTGACAAGCGGACCGCTCCCGGTGGGATGTGCAGGTTCAGGCAGGGACTTATGAGAACTCTCAGCACCTGTCTTTTAATTTAGCTGTAAGCCTGAAACTACTCTACAAAAACAAAGCCTTTAAAAACAGGTGTATGGCAAAAACAAACAAAGAGGCTATCCAAACACACAAGCATATGAGAAGGTGCACGAGGCCGTTCCTGACCTGAGAGACACAAACGTACACCCACCAGGAGGCTCCACGCTGCAGCTAGAATGACTGACCTTCACAAGCGGGAGGGATAGGTCAAGGTCGGGAGGGATGGGTCAAGGTCAGGAGGGATGGGTCAAGGTCAGGAGGGATGGGGAAAATGGAACCCTCCCCTACAGGCGAAGTCGGCCCGGCACTCGGCAAGTTGGGAGCCTGTTCTTCAGTTCTCATGGACTTTTCCGTGGCCTAGAAATTCCACTCCTTGGTCTTCATCCAAGAGAAATGAAATCCAAAGTCCACCTACAGCACTGAAGAGCAGCCCCACTCCTAAGTGGGCAAAGAGGGCAACTCGGGGCTAGGGAAGCACACTGCAGGCCTCCCGGGGCACAGGCGTGCAAAAGCACAAAGGCTGGGCCAGCACTGTGGCGCAGTGGGTAAAGCTGCCACCTGCAGTGCCGGCATCCCATATGGGCGCCGGTTCGAGACCCGGCTGCCCCACTTCTGATCCAGCTCTCTGCTATGGCCTGGGAAAGCAGTAGGGGATGGCCCAAGCCTTGGGCCCCTGCACCCACGTGGGAGACCCGGAGGAAGCTCCTGGCTGTTGGCTTCGGATTGGCGAAACTCCAGTTGTTGCGGCCAGCTGGAGAGTGAACCAGCAGATGGAAGACCTCTCTCTCTCTCTCTCTCTCTCTCTGCCTCTCCGTCTCTCTCTGTGAAACTCTGACTTTTAAATAAATAAATAAATCTTTAATAAAAGATGCCTAATGTAGAATATGTGTGCAAAGCATATAACATATTACCACAGATGGGCCTTGCCTGAAACATGTGTAACAATCACGTGTAGCATTTCACACACAACGCACAACACACGTGACATATACTCTACCTAACATGAAACAGACACGGCATGTGTACATAACATGTGATGTGTCAACATGTACCTCACATCACATAACACACATAGCATGCAACACGTAAGCCATGTAAAGGATCTAGGTATGTAGCATGTGCCATGCATCTATGGCACGTAGCATACATGAAGCACCGTGTTTATGGCACAGGCTGGGTGTGGCGTGTGCCAGGGACAGCACGTGTGCATTCGTAGCATGGACCGCGCTTTTCCCGCTGGACACAGCCAGACTCCTTGGACTCTCCATGCTCTGCCCTCGGTGCCTTCCTTGGGGAGAAAGAACGGGCCTTTGTGGTGCGGCAGGGAGGGGAGAGCAGGCTGGAGGCGCGGTCTGCCCCAGCCCCTGGTGTCACGCGAGGCAGTCACACTTCGGCCAGGCCCCAGGCCGGGGTGTTGGGGTGAGAGAAGCCTGCTCCCCTCCCAGCATCCTGCGCGGCTCCAGCAGGGAAGCTGCCATGCGGGGAGAGGGCTCCCGGGGCCACCCGGATGGACATCGGGGCGCTAGGTCTCGATTCTGCCCGGGGCCATGGCGAGCAGTGCGCCCAGGAGGCCCACACCAGGGGCTCCGCTGTGTAAATGAATCCTGCGCACTGATGGGAGCCCCCCTCTCCGGCCGCCTCCCCTGCCCCCCCAGGCCTCTGCCGCTGAGTGTCCCTTGGGCCTGGGTCCTCTGTTCAGCTCTGGGGTTCTTGGACCTGGCTACTGGCCCAAGGTCTCCTGTTTTAGGAGCTTGAACCCTGAGTTTTAGCCTCTGCTTCTGCACATTGATTTTTTTAAGCATTTATTTATTTGGGGGCCAGCGCCATGGCGCACTAGGTTAATCCTCTGCCTGCAGTGCCAGCATCCCATATGGACGCCGGTTCTAGTCCCAGCTGCTCCACTTCCAGTCCAGCTCTCTGCAATGGCCTGGGAAAGCAGTAGAGGATGGCCCAAGTCCTTGGGCCCCTGCACCCATGTGGGAGACCTGGAAAAAGCTCCTGACTCCTGGCTTCAGATTGGCACAGTTCCAGCTGTTTCGGGCATCTGGGGAGTGAACCAGAGAATGGAAGATCTCTCCCATCTCTCTCTCTCTCTCTCTCTGCCTCTCTCTAACTCTGCCTTTCAAATAAATAAATAAATAAATAAATCTTAAAAAAAAAAAAAAAAATGGTAGAGCAGCCAGGACTTGAACTGGCACCCAAATGGGATAGTTGAATTGCAGATGGTGGCTTAACCCACTGGGCCACATCTCTCACCTCACAAAGGTAAAATCTTAGGGGGTTCCACACTCACCAAAGACATATACTGCTCTGCCTTCCTCAACACATGGTCCAAGATGGCTGCTTGAGCTCCAGCCATCACAGCCTCCTCTTAGCCACTAGAAGTCTGCTGCTTCTCTTTGAGAATTGTTTGCTGAAGCTGGAAGAGATTTCTCTCTTGATGATGAAGCCCCATCTCATTGTCAGGGCGGCTGGGAGGCACAGTTTTGTACAACTAGGGGACGAAGGGGAGGACCCGTGTATGCACGGAGGCCGGAGACAGCAGCACAACGCTCAGGTGCCTTCCCATGTGAGCTCCTGAGCCTGCATGTGCGGGCGGCCTGGGTCGGGCCGTGAGCTCCCCCCTCAAGCCTTCCTTGCCAGGGCCCCTTGGAGCTCTTCCTGTGCACGAAGCTTTGTCCTTTGCGGGCCACGCCCTGGAGGGGCCCGGACAACACCGCCTGGAGCTCCAGGGCCTCCCGCCAGGCGGGCGCGGGCACCGGGAGAACAAAGGGGCTTTGCTGAGCTGCAAGCCCAGCCGGCTGACTCCCCAGAGCCTGCGGGAGGCCCTGTCTTGAATGCTTGCCTTTTTTGTTTGGCAAAGAAAAGAGTTTTCCGAAGGCTGGGGATCCCCAGGCCTGGGGAACCGCGGAGTGGGGCCCCAGCACAGAGGCAGCGGGGCCTGTGTCCCCCCACAGGCTGCAGGGGGCACTCGGCCTGGACCAACAGGGAGGCCACAGGGCTCGGCCAGCGCGGGGTGGGGGGGCTTGGGAAGGGGAGGCTGGGATGAGTGCGAAGGGGGTTAGGGGCCTGGCCCTGAGTGGGGGGTAAGGGTCTAGCAGCACAGTGGGGTCAGGCTGGGTCCCTGGGAAGGGTCTCTGTGCTCACCCGAAAAGCCAATCAGGTAGACCTGGAGTCCCCACTGCTCGGGACACCCCCTTACAGAGCAGCTGGGGAGGATGGACAGAGGCTGGGGTCCTGGCAGAGGCTCTGGGTGAGCACCCTGTCACTGCTAGGGAACCTGCCTGGTCCCAATGTCGCCTGAGAGGGGAGGAAGTGGGGTGGGGGTGGGGCAGTCCCTACAGAACCAGGAGAGACACATTTTCCCCCCAAGATTTATTTATGTATTTGAAACGCAGAGTGACAGAGAGGAAAGAGAGAGATCTCTTCCATTCATTAGTTCACTCCCCAAATGGCCACAGTGGCCAGCGCTGTGCCAGGCTGAAGCCAGGAGCCTGGAATTCCATCTGGGGCTGGGGCCCAAGCACTTGGGCCATCTTCTGCTTCTTTGCCGGGTGCATTAGCAGGGAGCTGGATCCCAAGCGGAGCAGCCGGGACTCGAACTGGTGCTCCTGCCAGGATGCTGCTTAGCCCACTGCACCACAATGCTGGACCCTGGACAAAAATTTTTCTTTTTTAAAGATTTATTTATTTATCTGAAAGGCAGTTACAGAAAAGCTGAGAAAGAGAGAGACAGAGAGAGGTCTTCCATCTGCTGGTTCACTCCCCAGATGGCTGCAACGGCCAGAGCTGCGCCGATCCGAAGCCAGGAGCCAGGAGTTTCTCCCACGTGGGTGCAGGGGCCCAAGGATTGGGCCATCGTCTACTGCTTTCCCAGGCCATAGCAGAGACCTAGATCAGAAATGGAGCAGCTGGGACTCGAACTGGTGTCCCTATGGGATGCTGGCACTGCAGGCAGCAGCCCCACCCACTAAGCCTCAGCACCAGCCCCTCAAAATTTTTAAAAAGATGTAAACCCACTTGCGAGGGCAGTCAGGAGTAGTCAAGGCGCGTTCGGCGCCAGTCTGCTGTTACATACAGATCGCAGGAGGCCATTGTTTTAGACCCAGCAGCTCCTGCACTGGGCCCCAACAGACTGGGCTAAAAATCAAAATGGAGTCACTCACGCTCAAGTTGCACACCACCATACTGAAACTAAGCTGTTTTCAGGCCTTCTGAGAGGGGACACGATGGCCACGGTCCCCAGCCTTGCTGGTTTCAGTGGCCACTACATAGGAGGTGCCCCTGGCTGAGTTCTTACCCAAAGGTTAACCAAGCCCGATCTCCACAAGGTTCTGTCTCCTCGCCTCGCCTTACAGGAACCTTGCCACGCCCAGTGGTTCCTTGTTCCTTGTCTCTGCTTCCTGCAGCCCTTCTGTCTATAACACCCACCCTATCCTGCTCAGCCCCTTGGGCTTTAGGCGATGAGGCGCTGTCCGATTCTAGAACTGAGCCACTTGCTGTGGGCTGCCCTATGACGCTGCTCAGTGCTTTGTGAGTCCAGACCCTCCCCTGGGTCCGCCCAGGCCCACCCTGGCTGAGAAGCCCCCAGGCCTGCATGGCAGGCAGGGGCCCGGGGAGGGTCTTTTGTTTTCATTTGGAGAAGAGAACAAGGATCCGCCCACCTCCTGGGAAACTAGGGGAGAACCTTTTGGGCCGGGGAAACAAGGGGAGAAGTGGAGCAGTGCGTAGGGTGTGCCCACGGGAGGGGCTGGGACCCACCTGGGTGTGCTCTGGGTGGGTCTGGTCTCTTGGCTGTGGGCAGCTCCTGGACTTGGTCTCCGGGTGACTCGGCCATGGTCATGGTCGCAGGTGCTGCTTTGTGGGCAGAGGCGGGGCTGGTGCAGAGGCCCTTCCAGGCCGGGCTCCTCCCATGAGGCACCAGGCACAAGGGCCGAGGGCCAGCTCTTGGAGCCCGGGTGAGGCCCTCCTGGGATACTCATCCCCATGTCATGGATACCGCTGCTGTGTCTGCTGCGTGGTCCTGGCCGGGGGTTGGGGCTCCGTCTTCCAAGGTTATCTAAGGACAGGCTCCTGTGTGCTGCCCTGGAGGGGCCCAGGGGGTGCGGCCAGGCACATCCAGGTGGGGGGAGGGGCGTCCACTGAGACCCAGCTCCCCTGAGAAGACAATGGGCTTGGTGGCGTGTGCA
Organism: Lepus europaeus; assembly: GCF_033115175.1. Lineage (NCBI taxonomy): Eukaryota > Metazoa > Chordata > Mammalia > Lagomorpha > Leporidae > Lepus > Lepus europaeus. The sequence continues at coordinate 65,023,845 of NC_084827.1, read as the reverse complement.
GGGGTGACGGCATCTGAGTGGGGTGTGAGGACGGGGACAGCCCATCAGCTGTGGGGAGGCCTGGGATAAGGCCACAGGGAGCAGGCCCAGCAGGCCAGGAGACGGGACGGCAGGGCTGGGTGGCAGCTGGCCATGACGCCGGCAGGGGATGGGACTGAACCCAGAGAGCCGAGGAGAAGCAAGGTCAAGTGCAACAGCAGGTGCCGTGGCTTAACAGGCTAATCCTCCGCCTTGCGGCGCCGGCACACCGGGTTCTAGTACCGGTTGGGGCACCGGATTCTATCCCAGTTGCCCCTCTTCCAGGCCAGCTCTCTGCTATGGCCCGGGAAGGCAGTGGAGGATGGCCCAAGTGCTTGGGCCCTGCACCCGCATGGGAGACCAGGAGAAGCACCTGGCTCCTGCCATCGGATCAGCACGGCCATTGGAAGGTGAACCAACGGCAAAGGAAGACCTTTCTCTCTGTCTCTCTCTCTCACTGTCCACTCTGCCTGTCAAAAAAATAAATAAATAAATAAAAGTGCAACAGCAGTGCAGGAGGGGGCTGGGAGGCTGACTCCCGCAGGGGTCCCCACAGCAGGTGGCAGGAAGCAGGTGAGGGCTGGGTTGGGGGCCAACCAGAGGCTCCCCTGGCTTCGGCTCCGGGGGTCACCCCAGTGGACATCATTCCTGCTAAGCTCACTGCCAAGTGTACCACCTGGGTCTGTTGCTGTTGCCAACGGGGTTCCCAACACATTTTTCTCCCTGGTTAAGGAGAAAAGTGGTCTTCAGATGAACGAAGCCCCAGGAAAGCACAGGACACCTTGGGTAGGGGCTCTCCAAGGAAGGAGCAGGCTGAGCACTGGTTCCTCTCCCTGAACAGAATCCAGCTTTAAGACAGATATGTAGGGGCCAGCGCTGTGGCACAGCGGGTTAAAGCCCTGGCCTGAAGCACCGGCATCCCATGTGGGCACCGGTTCAAGTCCTGGCTGCTCCACTTCCCTTCCAGCTCTCTGCTGTGGCCAGGGAAAGCAGTGGAAGACAGCCCGAGTCCTTGGGCCCCTGCACCCACGTGGGAGACCCGGAAGAAGCTCCTGGCTCCTGGCTTTGGATCGGCACAGCTTTGGCTGTTGTGGCCATCTAGGGGTGAACCAGTGGATGGAAGACTCTCTCTCTGCCTTTCCTTCTCTGTGTAACTCTGACTCTCTAATAGCTAGATAGACCTGGCGGGGGACACCTGGCCTCAGCAAACCTCAGCACTACGAGAGCTGGAAGCAGGGGGTGGGTGGGGTGCTCCTTGGAAGGCAAGAGAGGCCTAAGCAGGGGCTGTGCGGCTCTGGGCTCACACAGCCCTTAAAGAGTGGCCGGAACAACTGGACTCCGGGTGTAGACTGTGCAGAGATGCCAGGATTTTATCCATTTGGGCCTGCAGAAAGTTCCTGCAAAAATTATGCACAGATTTGAATTTCTTTGCACCTCAACTTTTTCCTCAACTTTTTTTTTTTTTTTTAAATTTTTTTTGACAGGCAGAGTGGACAGTGAGAGAGAGAGACAGAGAGAAAGGTCTTCCTTTTGCCGTTGGTTCACCCTCCAATGGCCGCCGCGGTAGGCGCGCTGAGGCCGGCGCACCGCGCTGATCCGATGGCAGGAGCCAGGTGCTTCTCCTGGTCTCCCATGGGGTGCAGGGCCCAAGCACTTGGGCCATCCTCCACTGCACTCCCTGGCCACAGCAGAGAGCTGGCCTGGAAGAGGGGCAACCGGGACAGAATCCGGAGCCCCGACCGGGACTAGGACCCGGTGTGCCGGCGCCGCAAGGCGGAGGAATTAGCCTGTTGAGCCACGGCGCTGGCCTGCACCTCAACTTTTAATTCCACTTTGCCATGAACTTTAAAATTATTTGAGAGCAAAAGTGTGCTCCCACCCGCTGGTTTACTTCCCAAACACCTGCAACGGCACCCAGCTGGGGCAGAAGCCGAGCGGGAACTCAGCTAAGGTCTCCCACGCAGGTGGCAGTAACTCCGTCGCCTGACCATCACCGCTGCCCGCCAGGCTCTGCATTAGCGGGGGGCGGAAGCCGGGTGTGCAGCCCGGGACCCCTGATGTGGGACGCAGACTCCGGAGCTGCGAGCCTGAGCACCTGCTCCCCCCACCCCGCCGCTGCCACACTTCTGCAGAGCACCCGTGTTCAGCTGCGGGGATGTGTAACAGGGTTGGGCTCCGCAGCGGGATGTCCTTACCAGGAGATGGTTGTGAAGTATCCAGGAGGGAAATATTCCCATGACCACACCCAATCCTGAAATGTCTCAGAAGTGAATGCACGTGGGCGCAGGGGTGTGTGGACAGATGGAAAAGGATGAGAAATGTGACAGGGGCCAGCGTCACTGTGCAGCGGGTTAAGCTGTGGCCTGTGCATATGAGTGCTGGGATGAGTCCCGGCTGCCCCATTTCCTATCCAGCTCCCTGCTGTGGCCTGGGAAAGCAGCAGATGATGGCCCAAGTCCCTGGGCCCCTGCACCTATGTGGGACACCCATAGGAAGCTCCTGGCTCCTGTCCTTGGCCAAGCCTCAGCCATTTGGGGAATGAACCAGTGGCTGGAAGATCTCTGTTTCTCTGTAATTCTGCCTTTCAAATAAGTAAATAAATCATTAAAAAAAAAGGCACGTGATAGATCACCTCCGGGGACATCTAAGTGAAGAGTGATGGTGTCCAGGCACCAAATTCTCTCAGCCTCTTGGAAGCCACTGTCTGTGGCCCAGTGGTGTATTTCTCCTGGCCTTTCAACTGGGGGCCACCTTCCGAAACCTGTACTAGGGGTCAATGAACTGCTCCTCTCTGGGGTGACAACGGTCACTTTGTCTTCCTGCATCGCCTCCTTCCAGGTCACCGCTCTCTGAGCCCCGCTGCCAGCCCCCCAGCCCCTGCTGCACGGCCACCACACACCACAGCACACCAGCGCGCCTTTTGAGGTTTATTTCGTCTGCTAACATTCATTCTCAACCTAGACAAAAACAATTGGAGGATTATGACTCGCCGTTCCATCGTCAATCATTTTTCCTTTTGTACGAATGACCCAAAGATTTCTTCTCGACACTTTTTTTTTTTTTTAATAAGAAGCTATAAATAAATAAAGCTTTAAACGCTCCCGGGTTTGAGTGAGAGAGTTCCAGTTCCCGAAAAGTTCACAGACTTGTCGCTCAGGCGACTCTTCCTTCCCCGGCTTGTTCCTGCAGGAGGGAGCGTGGCCGAGCTCACTGTGGGTTTGCACCTGTCTCAGCCCTGGGCAGGACCCCTGGCTGCCTGGGGTCCTCAGAGTCAGGTGGGGGTGGGTTACAGGAATGCTGCAACCATGGCCCCCGAGCCGGCGGCCTGTGGGCACCTCAGCCTGGTGCTGGCCCCAGACAGGACTATGCGGCAGAGATGAGGAAGGCACCGTGCTTCCGCGAGCTGGGACGGTGGGGCATAAGTTAAAACATATTCCAATATGTACAAAGCCGATCTTCCGTGTGCGGGCCTGTACACACAGGGAGCCCAGGGCGAGGAGGGGCCGCCTGCAGCCAGGCCCCTGCCTTCTGCTGGGAAGTCACAGTGCCCTGTGTGGCCTGTGCGAGGCCCCCAGGGCTCCTCTGAACATGTCCCACCCTCCCTCTAGGTGCATGCCCAGCCTACACGGAGAGCGTCAGAGCAGGTGCACCCCACGTTAATGACCTTGGCTGCCTTTTCAAAGGAGCCATTCCCTCTACTCACCTTGGTGCTTGGCTCCTCAGCCCTGTGTGCTGACTGCCCAGCCCCAGGCTGCAAGGTGACAGACCAGCAGCAATCAAAGCCACTTCCTGCCTGGCAACAGCCTCACCTGTCACCCCCCTAGCTATTCCTGGGCGGCAGAATTCCCTGCCTCCCACACCTGTGGTGGCCCAGTGTAGCCTGGGGCAGGGCGGCCCTGTGCAGCTTCAGGGTCAGGGACATGCACTTGCTCTCTGGGCCCAGCCAGGGGAAGAAGCTGGCCTGGTCCAGAGCGCATTGGGATGGGGCACAGGGCAAGTGCTTACAACGGATATGCAACATGGCTTGTAGTAGGGCCAGAGGCCAGCCCACAGGACTGCTGGGAAGAGGGCGGGGTGGGACAGGCAGGGAGCAGGGGTGGGGAGGGTGTAGCATCTGGGTGCCAGGGAGGCCACCAGAGCCATTTCTTCCAGCTCAGAACCTGGGAGCCGGAGTCCCCTTTCCTGGCCGCCCGGAAGCACCACAGCCCCAAGGCACGGCTCACAGGCGATGGCCAGTGGGAGCAGTGGTCCGTGAGCCCTTGAGGAAGTGTCCAGTGATGGCTGGGGGCTGGTGCGGCCTGCTAAGGGACCCCGGTCCCCACACCCCTCCTGAGCCCCATCTGCCTGGGAGGTTGCTGCATCCCTGGTTATAGCCTCTCCCTTTTGGGATGCGCAGAAAGGGGGGGCCACACAGTGCGGGGGCCCCTCCCCACAGCCCACCCCAGGCTGGGGACTATGGGAAAGGTGGGAGGTGGGGGTGGGGAAGGATTCCATCAGTCTGCTTTGGTTTCTCGACCCAAAGCATTCTGATTGTGGCTGGAGTGGGAAAGGGGGCCTCCTAGGCCATGGGGCACTGAGGCCCCGGAGGGCAGGGGTGGCTGCCTGGCGCTGGTTTCCAGCCCTGCTGGCTGGGCCAGAGGTGAGTAGGAGCAGGTGTGTGCATAGTTGCAGTGAGACTCACTCCTGGCCCAGCAACTGTCCTCAGACCTCCAACTGCTGTGACGCGGGGGTGGGGAGGGGCAAGAGGGCAGGCTCCTTGCTTGCCCCAGAGGCCCTGCCACGCCCGTCCCCACCAGGGCATTCTAGCACTTTCCTCTGACCCCCTGGCCTGGAGCAGACAGCAAGAGCCACTCCGCCCAGCCCCACGGATCCATCGCTCCCAGGGCGCGGCCGCCGGAGGGTTCCCTGTGCATGACAGCTTCGCGGGGTGGGAGGTGGGCCCTTGGGGTGCTGGCCCGTGGGCCCCGAGCGTCCCCCCGCCCCGCCCGCGCCGCCACTACCACTTCTCGATGATGTGGCTCATGTAGTCCTCGGTGGGCACGCGGCCCGGCTCCTCGGCGCCCTCTCGCGGCAGCGCCTCCTTGGCGCGGTGCAGCAGGCGCTCCTCGCGGCTCTTGAGCCGCTGCTCCCGGCGCTCCAGCTGCCGCTTGTACTGGTAGCGCTGCTGAAAGAGGTCCTTGGCATAGTCATAGAGTTGCATATCGAGTTCATTGAGCTCCTCGATGCGCCGGATGGTGTCCTCATCCACCTCCACGCCCCCCGCCCGCGTGCTGTTGTACTGCATGAAGGGCCGGATGAACTTGAGGTTGAACGTCCGCTCGAACAGATACTGCGTCTTGCGCTGGAACTCGGTCAGGCCGAAGAAGGCCATGCCGCGCAGGTTCTTCTTGGCGCTGTCCAGCAACAACTGGGCGCGCTTGCCTTCGGGGATGAAAGACAGGTTGTAGCAGCCCACGAGGCTCAGGTCGGCCAGCATGCGCACCTGGCGGTTGTTGGCCAGGTTGTAGGGGCAGTCCATGAACTCCTGCAGCGTGCAGCCCGACCAGTCCGTGCCCTCGTAGCATGGCGGCAGCTCCTCGGGCGTGGGCGTGCGCCCGTCGCACATGTGCAGCGACGTCTTCCACGTGGCCCCGCGCTGCACGTGCCGCCACTCGCTCAGGTAGCGGGACACCGGGTCTCGGAGCAACGTGATGTAGTAGAACTTCCTGCCCGGAGAAAGGAGAGGGGAGGTCAGGGCCGGGACTACGCTAGGGCAGGGGCCCGGCTGCAGCATCACAAAGCCGCGACACAGCCCTGAGTCTGATGGTTGCATTCAGCTCCCCCAGCAGTCCTCTGTATGCAAGACCCCAAGCCTGGGGCTTGAGATGGCACTGTCCCTGCCAAGGGCACCTGGCTACCAAGTGTGACCCCACCATATTGTGCAGGGTCAGCCTCAGCCTCCTCCTTCCCACCGGCTCCCTGGGAGGGACAACCCAGCTTTCATCTGCTGGAGACAGCTGTGGAGCCACAGCCCCCTGGGACCAGCAGATGTCGGGAGCTGTCGACAGTGCAGACGGGGCTGCCACAGGAGCCACTCATCAGGGGTCAGCGAGGTTCACCCCAGGGCCCCCAGAAGCCATAACCCATACCAGATGTCGTCTCCCAGATACTTCCCAACCCCACCAAGATGCCAACCCCCTGCACTGTGCATAGGGAGGACTCACTCCAGGAGGGCTCTGCCCCCCCCCCCCCAACGTGTGGCGGGGGCCCAGGATGCTCTTGGTCCCTGGCCTGCGGGAGTCAGGACACTGCGGACAGGTGAGCAAAACATGGCAGTGGTGGTGCTGGCTGTGCTGCAACAGCCCCGTGGGTGGTGAGAAGGGCGGCCCCTGCACCGAGGAGAACTGGGCAGCCTAGACTGTCCTCAAGGGAGAGCAGCAGGAGCCCAGGGGGCCCCTCATCACCTCTCGGGGAAGCTCCAGCCCCAGGACTCCCCAGATGGTGACAGGGACCTGCATCCATCCTGTCCTCCACCTTAGCAAGAATGCTCAGCTCATGTCGCCTCTGGACAGCCCCCTGGGACAGCTGCACATCTCCTGGGAGTAAGGTGACCCCAGGGCTGGGCGTGGTGCCTGGCAGGGGCAAGGGTGGAGGGGTCCCACTGGGGAGGCCACCCTAGCTGATGGAGGCATGGCTGGGAAACTGGAGGGTGCTGGTTCCCAGCGCCTCCCACAGGGGACTTGGGGTTTCTCTGCAGGGCTGAGGTTAGAGGAGGGGGGTTGTGGGGAGCCCCACAGAGGGCATGGCCGGTCCTGCTATTTGCTGAAACTGATGAGGAAGAGACAGAGCAGCTGTCCTCACGTTCCCTGTGGCCCCCGTGGCTGGCAGACCCAGGCCTCTGCCTCCAAGGGCTGGAGTTGCTGGGTAGAAGAGGAAGTCAGATGGCTGAAGTGCACAAGGCCCATCAGGCCTGTGTCTGGGACCTGCACACCCTCCTGCTGTGCCCTGCAGTGGCCGGAGTCCCCTGGAAGCCATCTGAGCCCCTGCTGTCAGGTGCCCGGTGGACGGAGCTGATGTCTGCTCCCAGAGGTTAGGCCATGGCTAGTCCTAAGGGGCAGGGCCGCCTCCTCCTGCCAAGCTTGGGCAGCCAGGGGAGTCATCAGGTCCTTGCTTCCTGGTCCCCTTAAGACCAGAGCATGCATCCCTGTGTGCCCTGACCTGTACGTCTGTTTATAGGCAGCAGCTCCCAGCATACAAGGTTCCACAAGGACACACTATGCACGGTGGAGCAGGCGGCACCAGGAAGCACATCCCCACACCTGCTTTTCCCCAGCAGCTACTGCAGCCCCAAGCCTGCACCCCACCCCCCAGGATCCACACCTGCAGCCCAGGCTCCCCATCAGCACTTGACCTGCACAGAGGTCAGGGTCACCCGTCCTCCAGGCTCCTTTGATCACAGCCTAGAGGGTGTTAAGTCTCGCCCAGGCCACAGGCCAGACCCACGCTGGTGATCATGGCTGCAGTGCCAGCTGCTCTGTGCCTGGTGAGACGGTGGGGCTGACACTGTCAGAGGCCTGAGTGTTTGGGCGCTTGGGGTCCTGCAGACAAGGTCACAAGGGGTGTTGCAGGTACAGTGTGTGTCAGATGCGTATCGGGCAGGTCCCAGGGGACATGACAAGCCCTCTCATCCTTGCTGCATATTTAGTGCCACCTGGCTAGCCCCTGCTTAATGACAAGGGATGCATCAGGGGTCCCCGTCACCTGCCTGGCTCTCACCTGGGAACGCATGCAGGTGTCAGGGTCTGTGACACAGGGAGGGTGTGGGGTGGGAGACAGCACAGAGGGGGAAGCTCAGGGGCAGGGACCGGGTGGTCCTGCTTGGCTCTGCCCAATCTGTGCCATGCCACCCTGCGCCTCTGCCTGGCACAAGGCACTGTCACCCCCAAGCTCTGGGCGCCAGGCTTGCCTGCTCCATTCTGTCCCCACTGCCCTCCTCTGCACTGCCTCACGTCGTCCTGAGCCTGAGTGGCCCTGAGACTTCTCGAGCCGCTCCAGGGTCGTGGGGCATGTGCGCAGGAGGGCAGTGGCCGCCTGGGGCCCACGGCACCAGCACTGTGGCCGGGCTGAGGGGCTAGTCTCAAGCTCTGTGGCCTGCCCTAGACCAGGGTGCTTTGCTGTGAACAGGTTTTGGCTTCCCAAGCTCATGCAGGTATTTAAATGCCTAAGTCTTTGGCTGACTGTGCATGGATTAGCGCTCAAGGGTGATGGATTAAGTGCGGCGTCCGAGAGGCGGGTGGCCTTTTAGGGCATCGGCAGCCTGCCCCGGGGAAGGCAGTCTGAGAGTGGGCTGGTTCCAGGATGCCTCTCTCTCTGCTTCCTGGCTCACCAAGGAAGGGGTCATCCCTGCTGTCCTCCAGCCCCCTGGCTGCCTGTGCCCCCGGGACTGTCCCATCCAAACCTCCAAACTCTGAGCTAAACACACCTTCCTCCTTCCCAGGTACGGTGATGGCCAGCTAAGCTGGGATGAGCCGCCCAGGCAGGCCTAGGAGTGTCAAGTGTCTGTCCTGGAGGCGGGGGTGGAGGAGGGATTGTGCCACCTGCAGGCACCCCCACGGGGCTGGGCTGGGCTTCCCCTCCTGCCCCAGGACCTGGCAGGCTGTGAAGCCGCCTCTGCTACTGGGCCACCTTCAGTCACCCTGCAGGCTTCTGGCTTCACCCCAGGCACGCCTCCCCCACAAAGTCGTGAGTCCTCCCAGAGTGCTCTAGGAGAGGGGAGGAGCGGGAAAGGACAGGGGCTGGCAGGGACACCACCCTGGAGGACAGGCCCCATCCTGCCCAGCTCAGGCGGGGCCCTCGAGAGTGGCCCTTCTTGAGCAAGGTGCTGCCTGTGTTGGACGGGGCTGCTGCTGGCCCACGATGCTCCCCAGACCTCTCCTGCAGCCACACAGCCCCTCAGCAAGTTCTCCCCAGGGAGAGAAAGCTCAGCACCACACCAGCAGTCTCTCCCGGCCCATCTCTCAGGAGTCTGCTTCTGGCCTCCTAGGCCAAGGCCTGAACAAGTCCACGGTTGGGATCTGCATGGAGTTCCAGGCTCCCAGCTTTGGCTGGGCCCAGCCCTGACTGTTGTTAAGAGCGCCCCCACCTGGCCCTGTGGAGAGCAGCTGGGGTGGCAGGCTGCCCTGGAGGGGGCGTGCACACGCTGTGTGGCTTTGGGAGCTGCAGACGGCACGTGGCCTTGCAGGATGGTGGCCGGGGCGGGGAGGGGCTGCTGGCCCACGTGCTGCCACGGCTTCCTCTCCGTGGCGCACACAGGAAAGGGAACAAAGCTCCCATGCCCACATCTACAGGAGCAGCATCTTAGGAGGGGAAGGTGGGCCAAGGTGGGTGGAGCGGGGAGCTGGGCGGGTGGCCCACTCGGCAGGGGACAGCCATTAGAACAGTGTGACTGTTCACTTCCTGTACTTAACTCAAGCATATAACAATTTACCCCTTGGGGTCTGCAAAAACTGGAGTGTGGCCGCTCAGGGCGGGCCACGGGTTCTGAGCCGTCTTTGTGTGGGGCTGAGGGCATGGGGTGGAGGGGGCGCACTCCCTCCCTCACGCTGCTGCATCCGCTCAGCCGGCATCACGCGGGCAGGGGGCAGGCAAGGATGTGCCTGTGGGATGCTCTCCGCCCATGGAGACCAGGCCAGCTAGGCTCCTGCAGAGCACTGTCCCAGTCCTGCCTGCCTCGCCTGCCCTTCCTGGGCCCATGGCCTTACAGCCCAGGGATGGCGGCTGGGGACCTCCCTCTGCAGTGCACAAAGAGGCACATGTTCTGCTCAGCAGTGTTGGGTGCCCTACTTAGAGCAAAACAGTAAAGTGCACCCCCTGCCCCCCACACAGCACACTGCTCTCCCTGGGGAGCCTGAGCAGCTGACTGAAGCCTCCCTAGCCTCTGGCGCCAATGTTGGCCACAGGGTCCCCTGGGTGCTACCTGGTGCTGGATCGGGTGGGACGAGAGCAAGGCTCGCCCACGGCTGCTTGGTGCCCACGTGGCCATCGGGATGGGGCATGCTGCACTTCTCTGCTCAGGACATCGCCTGCCGTGCCTGGGGTCCCAGATGCCATTCTCGGATACGACTGTCATAGAGACAGAAGACTCTGGGACCCGCCTGTGGGGCCAGCAGTCCTGTGTGCATCTTCCTGCCCCTGTCTGCACATGTGACGTTGGGCGAGGGGTGACCCTGCCAGGCCCACACCCCTGCAGCCACGCCACATTGAGCACGGGCACCGCCAGCCGGCCCCTCCCACACCCTGTCTCCCTTGCTGCCCATTGTACCTACTGTCAGGCCATCAGCTGTTCATGTACCGAACTCCCCTCTAAAAGGGGGGGGGCAGGGCGGAGTGTGGCGTGGTGCCGAAGACCCCCTTCCCCAGACCCAGGCCAGGCCCCTGATGCGCTTGCTCTGGAGGTGCTGAGGGGGTGGCTCATGACCCAGGGTACGAGAACAGACTGAGCACTCCAGGGTGGGTCCCAGCTCTGCCCTCTGGTGTCTAGACAACTGGCATCCAATCCCTGCGCCCAGCCCACAGAAAGCTGGAGGGCCTCTGTACTGACCACAGTCCGCACAGCAGGGTCTGTACACCCAGTGCTCCCCCACAGGGCTTCCCCAGGGGAAGGTAGGCACAGAGGATGACAGAAGCAACCAGAGGCGGACTACATAGCTCATTCACACTGAAATGGCTCACTGAGCACCAGCAAATGAAACATGGGGACTGAATCTGGGATGACAAAGATGGCCCTTGAAGCAACAGGACACGAAGAGGGGACGGAGGACTGGCTGTCAGAACAGGTCCCCACTCTTCTATGGCAACACCACATGCTAGAAAACAACAGAGCAGCGTCTTCAAGACGCGGAGGGAGATGACCAACTGGATCTCCTCCCCTGCCAAATTTTCAAAACCAAGTGAGGCAGGAGTGTAGGAGACATTTCTAGACAGACTTAGGAAGTTTATCACCTGCAAATCCTGTCTCAGGAAGGTGCTGGAGTATGTGTCTCATCTAGTAGACAGGAAAAACAAAAAAAAGTGGGAGACAGGAGCCGCAACCCAGGAGAGAGATCCCAGATGTCAGGACCTTGGGCCTGTCAGGAGCAGAGTCAAGAGTTGTAGAGAAAAAAAGGAGGGGGGACATGGAATATTGCTTGATCTAACAGAATGGTAGGAATGTGGCAGGTTTTGGAATCATTTGGAAAAACATGTCTACGGATATAGAAAACAAAGCACTTTAAAAGATAAGGCAATCATCAATTCCAGGAAAAACAGAAAGTCACATACAAAAGGGAAGGAAGTACATACTAGGCTCAGAACTAAACAGCAGTTCCGGAGATATCATAATACAAACCATGATTGCTGACTGTACAGGGAGGATGAGCTGTATAAGGAGAAGGATGTGTAAGAATGCTGAGTTTCACCTCCAAAACACTGAGTAAACAATGTTTAAATCAATACATCAAGAAACGGCACTATCACTGATTTATAAATATGGAAGTAAACACCGGAAGAATAGTGACAATTATTGCAAATGTTCTTAGGGAGGTTGGAAAGGAAAAAACAAATGTTAGTTTTTGTCATTAAGTGTAAGTTACTTTAAAAAACTAAAAGCAAGGCCGGTGCCGCAGCTCACTAGGCTAATCCTCCACCTTGCGGCGCTGGCACACCGGGTTCTAGTCCCGGTCAGGGCACCGATCCTGTCCCGGTTGCCCCTCTTCCAGGCCAGCTCTCTGCTGTGGCCAGGGAGTGCAGTGGAGGATGGCCCAAGTCCTTGGGCCCTGCACCCCATGGGAGACCAGGAGAAGCACCTGGCTCCTGCCATCGGATCAGCGCGGTGCACCAGCCTCAGCGTGCCTACCGCGGCGGCCATTGGAGGGTGAACCAACGGCAAAGGAAGACCTTTCTCTCTGTCTCTCTCTCTCACTGTCCACTCTGCCTGTCAAACAACAACAACAACAACAACAACAACAACAACAAAAACTAAAAGCAAATGTATACGAGGGAAATGGACATTGTGAGGTTTGATGACTGTTTACAGCTCTTGTCTCGACTACTGAGGAACAGTGTTTTTTTCTTCCTACTACTCGTTGAACTCTTTACTGACTGTAGGGTTAATCTTATGAGTATAAAGCAGACTGAAAGTAGATCATTCATTGTAAAAAAATAAGAGAGGGAATAAGAGAGGGAGGGGGAAGAATCACAATGTTCCTAAACCTGTATATATGAATTACATGACATTTGCTTACCTTAAATAAAAGAAGTTAAAATTTAAGAAACAAAACAAAAATTCAAAGTGAAAGAGAAGAGGAGATTGGCCAGAAAAGCACATGGGAGCATGCTCACGGAGGGAGTGACACCTGAAGCCACAGTGTGATGGAAAGTGTGGTGACAGGAAGCACAGGCAGGGCTGCTGGCTCCTGACGGCAGCTATGGGACGTGAATGGGGACAGTAAGTGTGCAGTGTCTTCATGGCACTTCATGGAAGGTGTGAATGCCCCAGGCAGCCATTCCTCGCCCCCACATCCACCTCAGAAACCTCGGTGTGTGCACCAGGAGGTATGGACCCAACTGCGTGCACCATCCCCAAATGTTCACCACGTGAATGCAACCTCAGCGGTGTCTACTTCCCTGGGGGACTCTGCACCAACTCTTCACCATAACAAAGCAAATGGGAAGCACAGGGTGTGGCAGGGACTCAATGGGCTACGGTGATGATGTTGATGATGATGTTTATCAAGTTCTCAAAAGGGAACAAAACCCAGGAAGATGCGATCCAGCCCGATACACTTGTACACATTGAAATTATGATGAGAGCACACACCAGAAAGGTCAAATCACAGGCTGGCCTGGTGCGTGCTGGGGAGGGCACCAAGGCTGCTCATGGTGGCTCCACGGCCCGGATCACGTCCTCACTCTTAAGGGGAGGCAGCAGGTGTTCCAGTGTTTATTGTTATGATTGATTTCTGCAGTGTCCCCAACGCTTCACGACAGGAAACAGGTCCCTTTAGAAGGGAAGGCAGACAGTCCCACCTGAGACCCTGTAGAGCGTCCCGAGAGGCCCCCGGCTGGCTTTATAGGTGCACCGGCCTCCTCCAAACCCCAGCTTCCCACAGCTCCCAGCCCCTCCTTACTCCCCGCTCCTGCTGCATCCTACGCCTGCCTCCCCTCCCGCCCCAGCACCCAGCCAACTCCAGGCCTCCCCTCTTTCCTTCTTCCCCCTCGTACCCACGGTCCACCTGCTGCGGTGAGCAAGATGAGGTCCCAGAGGGTGCAGGGGGCCCCTGTGGGTTGCAGTGAAGGGGGAATGTTCCTGTTCAGGGAGGGCGGCCGGTTTCCAGGTCTGCCGGGTGCCTGTGGTTTGGTAACTAGCCGTGCATTAATGAGAGCCTGACCGCTTTGCGGCCTCCCTGGAAATGGACCAAGGGTCCCGCCGAGCCCAAGCATCCGGCTGGTGGTTGGCTTTGCTGCCTGGGAGAACCGTGGGGGTGCAGACAGGGCTGGCTCCACTCCCAAGGGCCCCCTCCATTGCCGCCCATTCAGATGCAGGGGCCGGGACCCTGCTCCATGCCTTGGTTGGCAAATGATGCTATGCCAGGGTGGCAACCTTCCAGTACCTTCCATGAAGGCAGTGCTGTGTCTTGGCCTATGTGGTACCCCCCCAGCATGCCAAGCTCCAGAGCAGGCCTTTGTGTACACCTACTGTGTGATGTGCACCGAGACAGCCCAGGGTCACGGGGAGTGGCGAGCAGGCCCTGCCTTCACCTCTTCCTCTGAGTGGGACTGAGGAGCTCCTGCCCAATAGATCAGACTGAAAATCAAAATGGAGTCACTCACGCCAAAGCTTCCAGTGGAAACCGAGTTCTCTGACCTGCGGAAAAGTCATTTCCCAATCAGGCTGGCTGCAGCTGGCACGCTAAGGCCATGCCTCTGGCCCTCATCCGCACACAGAAGATTACCCTAATCACCCTGATGCTAACCTGCGAATCTCCTGTTGAAGCGACTTTGAAATGACCTAACCCGCTTCTGTCCCCGAGTCTGCCCCTATCAGCCCCACTGTTTGGACCCCCAGGCCCCTGTGCCCAGCCCAGAGGAACACTTAAATTCTACTTGATGGCACCAAGTGTTGTCTGATTCTAGAATTGCAAATAAAGCCCATTAATGTCTGGGACTCTCTTGTCATTTTGTTCTTTGACAAAACACTGCTGCCAGGGAGCGGCTGCTCTCACCTGTTAGAGTCTGGATTATCAGAGGACAATCTTCACACAGGCCAGCAGCCCCTGGAGGGGTGGGCTCTTAGCACTGGCCAGGAGCCCGTCCCCCCAGGGGTGGGGCTTGGAGTTCCTTGGCGCAGCAGCTGACAGCAGAGAGGTGCTGGGACTTGGGGGAAAGGCAGCCCCCTTTCGCTCATCCTGGCACCTGACTCCAGCACCACACACACCTTCAGAATGACACAAAACGGGGCTCCGAGAGGAGGGGTGCTCGACCCACCCACGGGTCACACAGGCGGCCTGGCTCTTCCCGAGTGGGGGTGGAGCGAGTCTCCCTTCGGGAAGTGCGGGACTCCCGCCAGAGACAAGACTTCAACCTGGCCCAGGCCACACGAGAGAGGGAGTGCAGGATAGGGGTCCGATGGATGTGGCGCCGCCACCTGGGGAGGATGTTCAGGAAGACGTCACCTATCCCGGAAGCTTGGGAAGAAGCTGACTACGCACAGCGAGACAGGCCGGGGCCAACCTGCGCAGTGGCAAGTGCGCTCTGCAGTCAGGGTAAATGATGTTTATGCTCAGGGGCTGCCGCCTGTGGCGCCAGCATCCCAGAAGGGCGCTGGTTTGAGTCCTTGCTGCTCCACTTCTGATCCAGCTCCCTGCTGATGGCCTGGGAAAGTGGCAGAGGATGGCCAAAAGGGCTTGGGCTCCTCCAACCATATGGGAGACTTGGAAGAAGCTCCTGGCTTCAGCCTGGCTGTTGTGGACATCTGGGGAGTGGACCAGCAGATGGAAGATCTATCTCTTTCTCCAACTCTGACTTTGAAATAAATCTTTAAAAATAATCCCACCTCAGAAGGTAACGGGTCATCCCATGGAGCTCCCAGGACAGCGAGAGGATGGGTTTCTTCAGCTTGTCCTTACTAAGGACTTACGCTGATCGGGAAGGAACAGCTTGGCACACTCTGCCTGGCTCTGTCTGGCCAGGGGGCATCTGTCCCCAGCACGCTGCTTTCCTTGGGTTGGACCAGGGACGTCTCATCCACAAGGCTCAGACCCGCAGCTCTGCGGCTAGTCCCTGGGCCGTGGGCATCTGGGGCCCGCACAGCCGCACCTTCACTGTGTGAGCACACCGCCATTCCGGTGGAAACCACGGCCACACGAGACATGGTGGCGTCCCCTCCTTCTGACAGTCACTGGGGGAGAACACATGCCATGGTGATCTGAGGGGCTGGCTTCAATGCAGCGACCATGGGACGGGCTCCAAGCTGCCCTCCACCCCCACAGTGCCTTTGCTGGCCCAGGATCCAGGCCATCAAGGCCAGACCCAACCACACTCCAAGGGGTCCCAGGAATTCAGAGAGACTGCTCGGGAAGAGATGCTCATTCAGAGCGGGGCTGGGGCGCTTGGAGGCACTCGGGAGCGGGCACCTTGCTTCCCGCCCTGACCCCAGTCTCCCTGGGCCATCACAGGGCTGTGGCCCGAATTCTTGTCACACGGGAAGGAAGTCACACACAGCCACCACCAGGGAGTCCGTGACAGAAAAGTGGCCCAGAAAGCCCTGGCCCCTGACAGTGCCAGGCAACCTGGCTCCTGCTTCATTCCTTAGGAAAAAAAAGAAAAAAAAAAAAAAAAATCAAAGCTTGAAGCTGAGTTTGGCTCCGAGTCCCACTGGGAAGTAGAAGCCACAGAGCTCTGTGTGGGGCTGGGGCCCCCTCCTTCCTGTGGCAGGAAGGGGCCCGTGTGTGCGGCTCCCCAGGGCCACTAAGGCCAGAGCTAGCTGGCAGCTGTGTCCTTGCCCTTGGAGGGGGCCCAGCTGTAGGCAGAGGCGGCGGTGGGACGACAGCCCGGAGGAGACAACTGGCTCCCAGGGGCGTGACAGCAAAGGACGCCCGGGTCAGTGCAAACAGCTTCTCTGCTGGCTCCAGCCCACCCCTTCTGCTTTGCTCCCTGCACCTGACCCGGCAGTGCCTGCGGGAAAAGGCCCGATCGCCAAGTGCTGAGCTAGCAGCAGCAGGCGGGGGAGCCCGCTGCAGACGCCGCGGAGAGAATGCTGCACTAAGGCAGCTCTCCCGGACACATCTGCGGGACAGAAGGGGCTGTCCAGTCATGGCGGACCAGAGAGAGGCTCCGTGCCAGCAGGGGTCGGGGGCCAGGTGGGCCCAGGCTTCCTGGGGGAGGGGAGGGGGGAGGGGAGGGGGGCTGTCCTGCCTGCCGCTCCTTCCTCAGCCACCTCTCGCCTCGGAAGCCCAGGACAAGGTAACACCTGCAAGCAACAGAATGCCAGAGAGGAGGCAGGTTGGGGCGGGCTGAGCCGCTGTGTCGGTGCCTGAGGTTTGGGCTAGAGAGATGCGGCAGCACCCAGAGAGGTGAATGGGGCCCAAGCCCACCTGCCTGGTCTTCCCTCCCACCCTCCCCGCCACCCAGGGGGTGGGAGCTGGGCTTGTGGCTGAAACTGCTGAGGCCGCAGGTGTATTAAGTCCCACAGGAAGGGAGCCCAGGACAGGCGGGGCCTAGCTGACCTCTCTGCCCCGCCTCCCTGCTCCCCTCCTGCCAGGGTGGGTCTCCCTGGTCACCAGGTGAGCTGAGCTTCTACAGATGGGCAGGAAAGGGCAGCTGTGCTCACGCGGCCCCTAAGAGACAGGCTTAGGAAAGTGCAGGCAGGTCCCCGAGGAGGAAGCAGCCCAGGAGGTAACTGACTATGTCTGGCCACCAGGATGTCCTCAGAGACACCCTTCTTTGCCCAGCTTGCTTTGGCTGGCTGGAACGTGGATGTGACTGCTGGGTGCCCGCAGTCATCTTGGGCCGTAAGGCAGATGCCCCACTTCCTGGGGCCGGTAGAGGCCAGAGAAACAGCCTGGGTCCCTGGTGTTTCCTGAGGCTGCACCACAGGCTGGGCTCTGAGAAGAAAACAAACCGCTGCCCTAGTTTGACCTCTGAACCCGTTCCATCGATTGGGAGCCAGTGAGGACTGGGACACGGTGGGCAGGCAGCTCCCCGGGCGGGGGCCTGGCAGTGTCGGGCACAGTAATGACCAAGTTAATGCACTCCCTGAACCCTCGGTGCGTCACTGGCCATCCTCGACACCAGCGGCTCCCATTCTGCAGATGCGGAGGCTGAGGCCGGGAAGTCGCGCAGTCTGCGAGGGCTGGAGCCCCGGCTGCCTCCATCAACCCGACTGGACTGTCTGCACTGCTTCCCTGCTGAGCCACAGCCTGGGCGGGGGCGGAGCAGCCTGGAACTGCTGGCCCTGGGGGAGGCCAGGCCCCCTGTCCAGCCAGGGGTGTGGTGCTTTTTAACTCAAGTATGAACAGAAGAATGAACAAGCCATCTCCTTTAGATCAGGAGTCAGAGAAAAACGTGCACGCAGACCTGCTGTGCAGGCCGACAGCCCTGGGTCGGAACCACTGCACACAGAAACCTGAGGGCAGTCCTGGGCAGCACGGGGCGGAGCCGAGCCCCGGACTTTGGCCGGACCTGGGCGGGCCTCCCTCTGCTCTCCTGGACAGGCGCCCCTGCGTCGCACACAGCCCTCCCTCACCCCTGCGGGCTGGTGGCAGATGGCTGATGACAGAGTGAGGCTGGCTCCTGGGGGGACGGGGGGGAGCCGAGATGACAGCTCGGCCAGAGTCCCGACAGCATGTGTGCCCCCTGCCGGAGGCCAGATGGGCAGGAGCCCAGAGGCAGGAGGGCGCTGGGGGCAAGGGCAGGGCCCGGCTCCGCACCTCTGTCCCTTCCCATGCACGCGCCACAGTCTGGCTCCCAGGCAGTGTGGGAGTGGGTGATTCAGGGTCGGAGCCTGCAGCTTCTGGAGCTGGAGGGGGCGGGGCCTGTCCACAGTGCTGGGCCCAGCCACATACACACCAAGCTCTCAGCCACGACTCCTGGCCTACGGCCTGTGGAGCGGAAGGCCAGGGCAAAAGTCCTGCTGACTCCACCTTCCACGCCAGGGGTTGTCAATCTCTCCACTTTCCTGCTCAGCCCCACCCCCAGCGTCACCTGTCTTGTACACAGGCAGAGCTGTCTCCTCAGACCCAGAAGCCTGGCTCAGGGCTGCGGTCTGCGTGGCTCTGGGCAGGCCACTCCACCAAGCCCACCTTCCTGCGGGGGGAATGGGGACAGGGTTCTCAGCTCTTGCTGCACAGCGAGACGTGGCCTGGGGATCTGCCTCTGTCACGCCACCCCAGGCAGCAGCTCCAGGCCACCAGACAGGTCCCTGGATGACTTCCATCCCCCTGCAGGCAGCAGCACTCACGCCTGTGCCTCCCCACTGGGCGGGCACCCCTGAGCTGGGGGAACAAGCCCAGAGCCTCCAGCCTGGGAGTCCTTGGACAGTCACGCTGTGCAAGGCTCTGCTACACACAGAGCAGCCAGGGAGGCCTTCGCGGAGGAGGTGACCCCCAGGGGCTAGGACCTGAGACAAGGCGGTGGCCGCCAGTGGCAGCACTTGCACCAGGAACTCAAGGGTTCTGGGCCTGTGTCCTGGAGCTGCCCTGTGTCGCAGTGCTGCCTGAGGGGTGCCAGGATTTGAATTCAGCCTGGCTACAGACAGGTGCAGTGCTGAGGAGCAGGTGGCCCGGGCCCGGGCCCGGAGCCGGTGCAGCAGCTCGGACAGGAGCTTGCCTCTCTCTCTCTCTCTCGGGCTCATTGGTCCTCACCAGGCCAGCACCAGGCCGTGACTGGGATCTTGCTGTGAACTTGGCCAGGCCTGGGCGTGACTGCTCTCGTTCCAGGGGCCAGGCTGATGTGTGTCCAAGCTCTCTGGCTTTCGGCCTTCCCTGCTGTCCCAGGGCCTGGTGTTCGGTGTTTGTTTGTTTTGGGCTCAACCTTTTGGTCCCCAGGCCTTGAGCTTTGTAAGGGAGATAGGGATAACAAGGCAGCCCTGAAACCCCCTCTCTGGCCTGCCCTGCCCTACAGACTCCTCTGGGGCCACTAACAGCTGGTGTAGGCCAGAGGATGCTCGGGCCTGCCCACCCCTGCACTGGCACCTCTGTGCCCAGACACCTCCCAAGGCCTGAACCCACCTCCCAGCACTGGGACCCCTGCTGTGTGCAGCCATGCGGAACAGGGAAGGGTTCACGGATGAGGGGGTGGGCGGGGTTTGTGGGGGGCGTGGTTCCAGCACACAGTGTGCCTACAACCCAGGGCTGGGGGCTGGTCTCTCTGTTGAACAGAGTTGAGGCCACAAAAGAACAAAGTGGGTACAGGCAGATCCTCGCGGCGGGGGCAGACCCCACAGGGGAGCCACAGCCAGGGCATGAGCTGTCCGACCAGATGCCTGGAGCTCCCGGGAGCAGAAGGCCCCTCCCATAGCACGCTGGCCTCTGCCTCCTGCTCCACTAGACTAAATCTTGCCCCGAGGCCCGCACATTGTCTCCCGGCCTGTGGATGCTGCTGTCTGCCAGCTACTGCGGTGCCAGAGCGGGGGAGGGGGTGCGGGGCACCTCCCATCTCCCACCCTGCACTGAGACAGGCGCCACTGCTGTTGGCTCCAAATAGCTCGGTCCCAGCGAGGAGGCTGAGGCTGCAAATGACACAGCAGAGACAGACACCGGGCCTCGCGTCACACGACGGCCAGCTGTTCCCGTCACTTGTCCCCTTCCTGGAGGCCTTCTGAGCGCCTCAGGCCGGCCCTCCCGCTGCAAGCTGAGGGAAAGGCTGGAGCGCCTTGCTCCACAACAGCCCACCCGGGGCGACATTCAGAGCTGAGCCCCGAAGGGTGAGGCACAGAGGGGCGGGAGGCAGGACCCCGCGGGTCTCGTCTAGGAGCCTGGTCCCCGAGAAGAGGAAATGCATTGGCCGAGTCAAGGGCTGCACATTGTTATCAAACGGTGGGAACAACGGAAGCATCCGTCCTGTTTCAAGATACCCACACTGTTCAAACAAGCCAAGAAGGAAAAGGCCTCGTGAGAACCTTCGGGTGGGGCGTGGCCTCTGACGCCCAACCCCGCCCTGGCTGCCGGCTCCATGCGGGGAGTGGGGGTGGAGGGGTGGGGGGTGTTGGGCCCCTGCACAGCTGTGCCCTCACACATGGAGAAACTGAGGCAATGCCTGAGCCCCTGGCAGGCAGCCCCTTTGAGCACATGCTAGGAGCCAGAGTCCTCTCTCTCTCCCCCTGGGATGGGGCAAGGGACCAGGAGGCAGGGGCCACACCCCTGGGGGCTCCCTGCAACTTTGTCACCTTTGTCACAGAGGCAGGAGATGACTTAACCATCATCAGATGACCTAACCCTAGGCGCTGCATAGGCCACTCCTACCCGGGCACAATGACTGTGGTACCCACCCAACCCAGCTCATGTGCTGGTCACACTCTGTTCTGACCAGGGGCGGTCCCTGCTGTGGGAGCCTCTGAGTGGACATGCCTAGGCCTTGGGATGCTGCCTCCACCAGGGCCAGGCACCCACTCCCACGCCCCGCTGTGTGCAGGGAGGGACAGCTGTCCCCACGGATGGCTGAGGGTGAACAGGATCAGGGAATGCCAGGCCCCTGCCCAGGTCAGGGTATGGACACTGGAGATTCAGGGGCTGCCTTGACCTGCCCGCTCCATGGAGGGGAGGGCTGATGGCTTTCTCGGATCCGGCCTGCTGGCCCCAAGGCCAGCACAGCTGTGGGCGGCCCGGCCCCGGATTTCGCTGATGCCATCAGAGGAGTGGGTAGGGACCACCTCCTCCTCACTGGTGCCCCTGCGCCCTCCCAATGCACCCAAGCTCCTGCCCGCTCATATTTCACACCCGCCCGCCTGGCATTTTCTGGCCCCCGACAGCCGACAGGCAAGATGTCACTTCCGCTTGAACACACATGTTTACACCTCGGGGTCAGGGGCGGGTGACAGTGCCCTGCTCCTCTGCTGGGCACGGGGTTGGGCTGCTGTGTGCTGGATTTACGCAAAGCCTGTCTCCTCTTATCCCAGCCAAGAGCTCGGGGGCCCATTCCTGCTTCCGGGCCTTGGCTGAAGCCATTGCCAGGATTCCGATTAATCTTCCCCCAGGTCCTTGCTGCCTGTAATTACACAGAAGTGGAGGCCTGCAAACGAGGTCAGAGGTCAGAGGCAGCATTGGGCCCTGCCCAGAGGCAGCAGGGCCATGGCCACTACCCACTGCCCGGGAATGCCCACCTCTGGGGCTCTGTGCCAGTGACGTATCCCACACACAGCGCTCAGGGACTGACACAAGGGGTCAGGGCGCACAACGTGATCCCGAGGCCCGGTGACTGCATGGCAAACGGGAAGCATGGTCCTCTTGGTGACTGTGCGAGGACCCAGGAGCACAATTCATGGCTGTGATGAGCATCAGGGACCGAGGAGATGGCCAGGAGATGGCCAGATGCTGAGGGACAGGCACAGAGGGAGAGGGGGCAGACGCAACACACACCAGGTGTCAGGGGGATCTGCCACAGCCAGGTGCCCTGGGCAACTTTTTCTAGATTTTTCCAGTTTTCTATAACCAAGCGCGTATTATAAACCTGAAAAACGCTGACCCAAGAGCAAGAGCATACGTGACTACATTGGATTTTCCTGTGGGAGTCAGGAAGGCCTGGGAAGCTCAGTCTCCCCAACAGCCTCAGGATGCCCCCAAAGCCACAAGGCCACCAGCGTCTACTTTCCCGGGGGAGAGGGTCAGGAGGGCCACAGCACATGTAAGGACACTGGGGGTGTCCCTGGGCTCCCCTCCAGCTGGTGGCTGGGTCCACAGCCTTCAACAACCCCCTCTTCCAGGAGCCCACACAAAAAGCCCCAAGTCCAATGCCCTGGGGTCACACCTGCCCCTAAGTGCACACACCCAGAGTTGGTGGAGAGATGGCCTTGCACCCTTGCAACCTTTGACTCCCCTTTCCCAGACAGACAGCACATTCTAGAAAGAAGCTAGCCCACGCCCTGGTTAACCACAGCAGCCCACTTTCCACTGTCCCGCGGCTTCGCTGACCTGTCGGCTCACAGGGACAGTGACTGCCTCCAGTGGACACACTGGGCAAGTTGTCATCTGACCAGGGAGATGACGGCGTTCCCAGGAGGACGTCCCCTCCCCTGCCACCTCGTGAGTGGCCGCCCCTGTCTCAAGTGCTTTTGTGGTCAGTGCCCCCACGTGGGGCTGGGAGCCTGGTAGGCATTGCTTGCCTTATTCCTCTAACCTTGGCGGCAGTCACCACCATTAGACCCCCTCTGCAGATAAGCAAACTGAGGCTGGCTGCAGCCGCAGTTCCCCTGACACCTGCGTGCATCTGCTGCTGGCAGGTGTCCCCAGGGCGCCCACAGGACCTGAGGGTGCTGCTGCGGATGCAGGGCCCAGGTCTTCAACTTGCCCAGCGCTCTGGCACCGAGCAGCTGGCGCGTCTGTGACAGGTTCCCTGAGGACGCCTCTGGCATCCACTTCCTCCTTGCATCAGGCCTCCAGGAGTTCACAGCACCGGCGCCAGGCACAAGGAGGGGCCCAGCGCAGCTGGAAGGAGAGGAGAGGAGACAGCTGGAATGGACTTACCTGCATGCATCCGCCGCGGGTCGGGGGCACCAGGAGAACATGCAAGAGACAAGGAGAGAGAGAAGCCATCAGCCAGATAATTTACACAAAGCAATCACAAATAGTCCTACAGTTTCCAAAAACCAAATCCAAGCAGTAACTACAGATCTTCAAGGACTGAGGGTCCAAACTTTCTGCTAAAAAGCGCACACACACACACATGGAGGTGCACATACAAGTTCAAGTGTGCTTCAGTACATCTCTACCTACAGAAACACGTGTGTGGAGTGTGAGTGAGAACACATAGCAGGTGTACAAACATGGCCAAATGTTAATGGTCAGCGAACCCAGGAGAGGCCTGAGGTTCATTCTATTTCATCTGCTTGCAGGTTTGAGTTTTTCAAAATAAAAAGTGAGGCGGAAAATTCTCACAAAGGAAGCGCCAGGCTATTTCTACCAAATTGTAAAAGAACCGGATTGTCCCAATTTTTATGCAAACTCTTCTAGTCAAGGGGGTGACTTTCTTCCAGCTAAAACCTCAAGGCCAAAACCCAGAGGAACACAATAGGGATATAAAAGAGTCCCAGATAAAAACCTTAGACCTGCCTGAGAAGCACTTGCTGAAATGCAACAGCTATTTGTAACACAATCTCGGCAAAGCAGGGAGAGAGCATCTCCCCTCCCCAAACTCAGAGCAAGAGGGCCTGCTGGGGGAGCTGAAGCTGCAGATGCATTCCCTCTGGGCAAGGATGGGACAGCCGGCCCCTCTCCCAGTGGTTTCGGCTGACACACAGAAGGAACCAGGGATGAGCCTGGCCAGCACTGCCCCTTGCCTTTTGATCACATGGAGCTCTGGGCACCCGAGTGCCATTTCCAGGCCCACTGCCATTGCCCTGGGTGCCATGGTGCCTGATGATCGACTCTCTGGGTCTGCCCGGCCAGGCCTAGAAGGGAGAGACAGCAGCGCCTCCCCCCACCTGCCCCTCGCCACCCCCAAGTCCCCAGGGGATGCCGGCTGAGCTCAGCAGGTGCGTCAGCATCAGCGCTGGCTTCCGAGTGAGCTCAGTGGGTCCTGAGGGAGGGAGCCCGGGCTGCATGACCCAGGGTCTCGGGAGGCTGGGCCCTGCCTGGGGCAAAGTGGACCTCCAGGGAGCCCGCAGCACATGCTGTGTGCCCCACCTGGCACAGGAGGGCTTTTATGGGGTATCTGTGAGTGTAGGGCGCAGAGCAGCATGGGAACTGCTGATTTTATCACCCTGCCTTTTCTCTGTCAGGGGCCCTGGGCAGAGCTGGAGGTGGCACCTGCTGTGAGGACAGGTGTTCACAGCGCTGCCCAGCGCCTGCATCCTGAAGTTGGTGTTTCCACCTCATTCAGCCAGCACAGGGGCTCTCCCTCCCAGGCGAGCGCAGACATACAGACACACACACAGCTTCCCTATGAGCGGTGCTCAGCCCTCCTTCCCCTCTGCTGTCTTCCCCAAGCTCCCGGCATGGCTGTTGGGGGAAGGGTCTAGCTCTGAAGGCCCATGGATGCTTGCATCGGGGCCCTGGCCTGTCCCAGAGTGTGTGCGTGGGGGGGCTGCACAGAGCAGTGGTGAGAGTGAGCAGATGGGGGCGGAGACTCGCAGAGATGGCCAGCAGGCAGTGGGCAGTGAGAGCAGGGGGCGGCGGGGTGGGTGTGGGGGAACTCCCTGCCCTGGCCCAGTGAAGACGGGGTGGAGAGGACCTGTAGGGGACCATCTGGGCTGCCCAGGACCACCTGCTATGCCCATCCTTGCTTGGTACCCCAGGTACAGCAGACACAGCCTGGGATGGGCTCTGGGCTGCTGGCCTTGACCTGCTCTGGCGGAGGGTGGCTCTTGAGCTGGAAGGGGAGCTGCGGCTCTGGGGGCAGGGACACCCACACACATGGCACTGCAGCATCTCACTGAACAGAAACCCACTTCACAGCCAGGGCCTCAGATAGTGAACGTGGGGGGCCCAGCACTTTCTCCCTGGGCAGAGGGCAGTGTCGGTGGGCCTGGCTGAAGAGCGGGGCTCAAGTCCCCCTGCCCTGCAGGAGGGAGCTGTGGCCCCGTATCTGAGCTGCAGGCCAGGGAGTACAGTGCGGTAGCAGCAGTGACTCACCGGGAGCATGGGGGAGGTGGAGAAACAAGGGCAGGAGGGGGTGCCATCAGCTGACGGGCTCCCAGTGGAACGGGGGCCCTGACTCACTCAGGAGGGTCATGGAGAGGGGAGGTGACAGGGAGGGCAGCCTCGGGGTGGGGGTGGGGGTGGGGGTGTGGCCTGGCTTTCACCTGCCCATGCCAGACCCGACAGGGGCCACCTGGCTTTCCCCAGCACAGCAGACGTGAGCTGTGGTTCTGAGACAGGAGGTGCCAGGCCAGCACTCGGCTCTGTGCAGGAGAGAAGGGATTGGGAGTGGGGCAGGGTGCAGCACACCCAGGGTCCCCATGTCCTGCTCCGGGCCAAGCTGAGCAGACTTCCGGAGGGGTTGGGGGTGGCTGAGCCCTGGAGGGCGGGGCCCTGGTCACACACTGCCATGCTGGGGTCTCTACCTGGCCACCAGTCTCCTTGGGGTCAGGGCCAGCGAAACCCATACCAGGGGCCTGTCTGTGGGGTTCCTGGTGGACCCATGCCAGCTGCCCCCTACCCATGCTAATTCCTCTACTCTGGGATGCACAGCTGTACCGTGTCCCCTGCTCAGAGGCCATCCCAGGCCAGGCTCTCCCAGCACTTCTCGGGGGCTGTCTGGGGTGGCTTCCCCCTTGTAGGATGCAGGCCCTAGCCTCTGCAGTGGGAGGCCCACTATAACCCCCCACTGCTGCTGGGCCCAGATCTTCACCTTGGGGACCCCACACACCCACTGTCACTCGGTCTGGCTGACGGACACTCAGGGAGGGTGCTCTGAGGCCCTCCCCAGCTCTGTCTCGACTCCTCTCTACCGAAGGGGCTGGCCGGAGACCACCTCGGGGGCTCGTAGTCCGCTCACCTGTGTGGGCCTGGACGGCTTCCATGCCATGGCTCAGGCCCCTCCATGCCAGGCTCCTGCACCCCAAAGGCCATGCTCAGCTGTTCGTGCTCCAGGGGCTCACATGGGCTGGGCTCCCATGTCTAGCCTTGGGTGTGGCATGGGTACAGTCCTCTCCTACTCCCCACTAGCCTGGTCCCCTGGAGGGGGCGGGGCTGCAGAGTGAGGACTCAGAGAACGGCCAGGGGTTTGGGGCCTGGAAGAACGCTGAACAACCAACAGGGATGACAGCAGCTCCACAAAGTGGCCTGACCCTGTACAGACACTGGGGGGAGCCCTGGAGGTCAGGAACTAGGTACTTCTGATTTCCCAGAAGCCATGGCTCCTCCCAGCCCCCAGGGGAAGGAGAGCAGACCTGGACCCCAGGGGAACCCAAAGGCCCTGGCGTGAACCCTCCCAGCTTTGCTTTTGGATGCAGAAGAGGGAGCTGCTGCAAGAGGCCTCCAGAGGGCAGGACCAAGGCCACTCCACGCCCCCCGCCCCCCTTCTCTGCACCCCACCCAGGCCTGGCCTGCAGCTCCAGAGAAACCGGGTGGAGGAGGGAAAACCTACAAGGTTCCGAAGTTTCTCACCAGGGAAACAGCAACCAAAGCTTAAGCCCGAAGCGTGTCTGGGGGCTCAAGCAGAAGGTGATCTGCATCCTCCTGGGGAGCACAGGGGGCAGGGAAGGGGACAAAGCAGAAAGGCCCTGTGCTGACCCTTGACCTTGGCACCAGGTAGCCTAGGAGGGGCAGCCAGCATCCTGCAAGTGGTCCAGGCCAGAGCACTTGGTCCACCGCAGCCCAGACATGGAGTTGGGGGGGGGGGGTCACCCCGCATGGGGATGCCTCCCAGATCCAGGCTCCTGAGGCGTAGGAGGGGGTCTGTGTCCTAGGTAGGCAGTCCTAGCCTCCGCAGGCCCTGGGAGATGGGCAGGCAGAGAGAGGGCAGCAGGGTGGCCTGGTGCCCGCCCTGGGCTGAGCAGTGTTGAATTAACAGTCTGGCAAGCGGGACGCTAAGTGAAGGGGCCCAGGTGGGTGCTACTTGAGCAGGGCCTGTGGCCCCACGGGCTCCTCAGACCACAGAATGGCACAGCTGAGCCAGCCCTGCTGGTACTCACAGGGGGCACTGACTGGCTGTGGGTGCCAGTCCCCCCGACCCCACTGAAGTGACCGCTGCACTCCCATCCTCCCAGGGGTGCAGAGCAGAGGCCCAGGGCCTGCCTCACCCCACAGCCCTTTACCCAGGCTGAACACCAACCCTTATTTTCCCAAGGAGGAGAATCCCCCATGTACCCAGCACGTGTAGGGCACCTGGCACAGCCCACCCATCACACGGGGGATGGAGAGCGTGGCCGTCACCATCATTGGCTGGGGACCCCTCCTCCTGTGGGGTAGCAGGAGGAAGGGAGCCGTGAGGCCATGCGGTCTGAGGCTGGGCTTTGGGCGCTCTGGCTCCCTGCACAGCCCTGTGGGCCTGGCGTTCCCAGCCCGTGTGGCGGGGCCTCCAGGGGCTGCCCCCTCCTCGATTCTGCAGTGACAGCAGATCTTCCGTGGAAACCCATTTCCTCTAATAGCCGGGCCCCTTCTCAGGGCTCAGGATGGAGGAGTGGCCCAGCCACCAAGTGGAAAATTGCTCAGCTCTTAGAGGGGACGGGTGGGAAGGAATTCCAAATGGGAGGAAACATCCTGAAGTGCCAACCATTTGTAAGGAAAAAAAAAAAAAAGGATTCTTGTTCCATAATGCTTCTGAGTCACCGCTGGCTCTGCAGCCCGAGCTGCGGCTGGGGGTGTGCGTGTGCGTGTGTGCGCGCGCGCAGCCCCAGGAGCTCCCGAATGCCTCTTTGTTCTTGCGGACACACCTGTGCAGGTGCAAGGTCTGAGGCTGACCCTGCTCCAGAGAATCGCCGGGCACGGATGGAAACCACAGCCACGTGCAGCATTGGGGTTTGGCTGGCCCGCTCCTCCACCCAGGCTGACAAAGGGTCGGGGACACCACGCCAGCCTGAGGGAGCGAAGGCAGAGCAGAGGCCTCCCCAGTGCCTGCCGGGCTGGCTGCCTCTGCAAAAAAGCCGTTTCTTCCAAGTCACAGACAGTCCTGTCGCTCAGGCACCTGCGAGCTGAGCAGGTGTAGCCACCCTGGAGGGCCTCCGAGGGGTGCAGCGAGGGGAGGCAGCACATCCCTGGCTACATAAAGTGCTGGCTGGCTGCTGAGCTGCCGCAGCCCAAGGTCCCACGTGTGGGCAGCCAAGGGAGGCGCTGGCAGCTTGCAGGGCCCAGGCCTGGCTGGGTCTGCGCCTCCAAGACTTCGTGTGTGCACTCTTATGTGTACATGTATGTATGTGTGCACACGTGTATTATGACACACATGTATACGTGTGTGGCCTTCTGCAGGTGTGGGTGGAAGTTCCCAAGGGTTGGTGTAGGGGACCAAACCCGAGGAACCGCAGCGCTAAGATGGCGCTCATTTCCTGCTTCCGGGTTCTTCTTCCCCGGCAAAGTTTCCCGCGCTACCCCTGAGCTGTCCTATCCTGACACAGCCTTGTAATCATATGATTCGTGACGTGTACTGCGTATATATGCCCCGACCACCGGATGTGCGAGTAGTTCCTGCCCGCCAGAGATCGAGGTCTGATCTCCCGTGCCCTGAGTAATAAAGAGCTCTTCTACGAGACGCCCGGTGTCGGTTTCTTGCTGGACGAGAGCGGCGCCGAGCAGCTGGTGGCCCGTACGGGGAAACGAAAGAGCTTGACTCTCGGCGTGGAAGGTAAGCGAGGTAAGTCTTACCGGCGTGGCCCCGTGAGCGAGGTAGGTCTCACGGGTAAGGGGTGGACGCACCCTATTTTCGAGGAAGTGTTTTCCCTCTTTGTTGAGGAAGTGTTTTCCCTCTTTTATTCATGATGGGCAATGCCCCGAGCCAGTCAAATTTGATTGCCCCGTTAAAGGCGCTACTGCGCAACAAGGGAATTAAAGTCTCTCGATCCACGATTGCTGAATTCCTCGGGAGCATTGACTTCTTTGCTCCGTGGTTCGCTCATACAGGCCAGATCACTCTTAGCTGTTGGGAGAAACTTGGACAGGACCTCCGGCGCACGGCCGAGGACCCTAAAGAACCTGATCTCAATCCCATGGTAATTCCCCTGTGGGACTTGGTTCGAGCATGCCTTCGGGAGGAGGGGTCGACTCGGACGAGCGACCCGGCGCTCGCAGCCGCTCGTGATACCTTTGAGGAAGTCCGTTCTCAGAAGTCCGAGAGCGCTCAGGACCTGATAGAGTTTAAGGAAATTGGGTGTCAGACTTCCCTGGCGGCCCCGGACTCTGAGTCCGGCGCCTCCTCCTCTGACGCGGAGGGGGAGGGCGACAGCCCGCATAAATCACCCCCCCCTTTATATTCGCGGTTGCGTCGAAGGTTGAGAGCCGCTGATGCCGCCCCCGCGGCTCCCCCTGGTGGCTACCCACTTGATTATCAGTCTGAAATCATAGCGCCCCCAGGCGGCAGCACTTTTGATGTTAGGCAGCCAACCCAAGCTCCACCCGCACCGCCGTGGCCGCCTGCCGCCCCGCTTGTCGCTACTGCCCCACCCGTAACAGGGAGGCAATTTCATCGGCAAGCCTGGAAACAACTAAAAGCTGACGCCCCCGGCTCAGCCCATGCTTACCCGGTCTTGGGCCTGGGCACCCGAGAGGTCAGATACGCACCGTTGGACATGGCGGTCCTAAAAAGCCTCAAGCAGGCAGTTTCTGACTACGGTGCCACCGCCCCATTTACTATCTCCCTGCTTGAGTCAGTCGGTCAAGAGGTCTTAACACCCAGTGACTGGACTCAGTTGGCTCGCGCCTGCTTAAGTCCCGGCACACTTCTTCTATGGCAGTCTATGAATGCCGAGTGTTGCCACGATCAGGCGGACGAAAACGCTGAGGACGGCAACCCCGCGTGGAACGCCGACATGCTATTAGGGCGAGGACCCCATCAGGCCGATCAAACACAATACCCAAGACAAGTGTACAGACAAATCTCCGAGTGCGCCCGACGGGCGTGGAGACAGGCGGCCACTTCGGGTGGATCCTCTAGCCACCTTACCAAGATTGTCCAAGGCCTGACCGAACCGTTTGCTGACTTTGTAGCTCGGATACTCGAGGCCGCGTCACGGATATTTCCGTCGGACGCAGACGTAAAACCATTGATCAAACAAATCATATATGAGCAGGCTAATAGTGAGTGTAAAGGCATCCTCCGGCAACATAGAAACAAATCTGTGGATTCTTGGCTGAAGTATTGTAGGGACGCCGGCGGCCCGCTTACTAACGCAGGCCTTGCCGCCATGTTGGCCACCTATAACTCCACACAAAAACAGGGAGGAGGTCAGAGCCAGGGGCGCCCGCGGCCCACGATCTCTTCTGGCCTTTGCTTCCAGTGCCACCAACCTGGTCACAGAAAGCGTGACTGCCCTGCGTTTGCATCTGGGCATTCCCCAGCGCACTCCACAAGTGCAGAGCTCTGCCGCAGGTGCCGCAAGGGCCCTCACAAAGCGGAAGACTGCCGTTCCGCCTTTGATGCCGATGGCAATCCCCTCACCGGTAACAGACAGGGGACAAAAAACGGCCAGAGGGGGCTCCCCGCTCCGGCGAGGGGCCCCCAGGTGAACGCCTACACCTCAGTGCCCCCCCCTCCGCTGTTGCCATACCCTCAACCCCCTCAGGCCGCGCCACCAGTGGCTCCGCAGGCCTGGACCTCTGTGCCGCCTCCCCACTCCTCCTAACACCGGAGATGGGAGTTCAGCTGGTAGAAAGTGATTACTCAGGCCCCTTGCCACCGAATTCGGTTGGGCTTTTGCTAGGCCGATCTTCTGTTGCCCTTCGGGGCCTGACGGTAATTCCCGGTGTGATAGACTCTGATTTTACCGGTAAGATAAAAATCATGGTACAAACATTTCAAGGAACCGTTTTAATTAATACTGGAGATTGCATAGCTCAACTTTTGTTGTTACCCAGTCTTCACTCCCTATTCCCTGCAAGAGGCCCCGCCCGCGGCACGAGTGGTTTCGGGTTCTCCGGAACCAATTTCACTGGCCTGCACATGCTTTTGAACGAACGCCCCATGCTTACCCTGTGGATTAATGGTAAAAGTGTTAAAGGTCTCTTAGATACGGGGGCCGATAAGTCAATTATAGCTGAAAAGGACTGGCCCAAAACATGGCCCACTGACGTCGCTGAACAGACCCTACAGGGGCTTGGCTTCGCCAGCTTTCCAAAGAAAAGCGCGGCCCTTCTACCCTGGCAGGACGACGAGGGTCACTCAGGACATTTTGCCCCTTTCGTTTTGCCCCTTCCGGTTTCACTTTGGGGACGGGACGTGTTAACGGAAATGGACGTTGCCCTAACCACCACTTCCCCCGCGGTGCGTTCCATGCTTCAAAAGATGGGGTATGTCCCGGGAAGAGGCCTCGGCATTCAGTTACAGGGCACGCCCTCTCCTGTCCAGCCCGAACATAAACACAATAGAAATGGTTTGGGTTTTTCTTAGGGGCCACTGCGCTGCCTCCTGCATCTATAAAGCCCCTATCAATATCCTGGTTGGTAGACACACCAGTTTGGATTCCGCAGTGGCCCCTGTCACAGGAAAAATTGGAGGCAGTCAAAAAGCTCGTTCACGAGCAGGCTCAGGCGGGACATCTGATCCCATCTACCTCCCCATGGAACACGCCTATTTTCGCAATTCGAAAAAGAACAGGAAAATGGAGACTTTTACACGATCTTAGAGCAGTCAATGCGCAAATGCAGCCCATGGGCCCGGTGCAGAGAGGCCTTCCGCTACTTTCTGCACTCCCAAAAAATTGGCCCGTGATTGTCATCGACCTCAAGGACTGCTTTTTTTCCATTCCTTTATGTAAAGAGGACACTCCCCGTTTTGCCTTTACTGTCCCTACTACTAACCAACAGGAACCAGATAAACGCTGGGAATGGGTGGTCCTACCTCAAGGAATGACAAACAGTCCTACCATGTGCCAAATCTATGTTGCTCGTGTGCTTGACCCAATTAGAGACCTGTTTCCTGACTGCAAGTGTCTCCATTACATGGACGACCTGTTATGCGCTGCTCCTACAAAGGACAGGCTTCGGGCCCTGTACGGCGGGTTGCAACGAGCGCTGCAAGACTCAGGATTGTCTATCTCCCCTGAAAAGGTGCAGGTGTCCTCCGTGGTCACATACCTTGGAACCACGGTCACACCCACCCACACCAAACCTGTAAAGTTGCATATTAAATATCCGAATGTTTCCACGCTCAACGATTTACAAAAACTTCTGGGGGATATCAATTGGATTAGGCCTTTCCTTCGCATCCCCAACGCCACCCTGCAGCCTCTTTTTGACGTCCTAAAGGGGGATCCTAGTCTCACTTCTCCACGAGAACTTACTTCTGAAGCAAAACAAGCATTGCTGGCCGTTAACGAAGCGCTCAGCGAGGCCGCACTTAAGCGGTGGGACCCGTCTGGAGACCTCACCCTGTGGGTCCTCTCCACGCCCAAACAGCCCACGGGCGTTCTCTGGCAAGACGGCCCCCTTCTTTGGATCCACCCCTCGGTGTCACCCACTAGATCCCTCGCCCATTATCCCTCCATGGTGGCGGACGTTGCGCTTATGGCAAACCAGAAGGCTATCCAGCATTTTGGTCGCGAGCCATCTACTATTGTTGTGCCATATTCTGCAGAGCAGGTGCGTGTTCTCACTGCTTGCACTGATTCTTGGTCAATCCTGGCCTGCTCAGTTTCCGCTACAATTACCAACAGAACCCCTCGCGACCCTCTGTTAACCTTCATACAGTCTCACCCCGTAATTTTCCCCAAAATTACATCCTCCAAACCGCTCCCCGAAGCCGTAGTGGTGTACACCGACGGTTCCAATACCGGAGTCGGTGCTTATGTTGCTACCGGAAGCAAGCCGAAAGCCTTTCAGTTTGCGACTGACTCTCCCCAAATAACTGAGCTCCTCATAGTTAATCAGGTACTTTTAGATTTCCCGGAGCCTGTAAATATTGTTTCCGATTCCCACTATGTGGTGAATGCGGTTTCCATATTAGAAACCGTGGGCAGTGTTAGTACATCATCCCCTGTGAGTAATGTTTTCCTCACCCTCCAGCAAGCCATTTGGAATCGGCCCGCTGCCTTTCACATTACCCACATAAGGGCCCATTCTTCCCTGCCGGGGCCTATGGCATTGGGCAATTCCATGGCAGATCTGGCCACACGCCCGGTGTGGATATTCCACTTAGCCTCCCCTGAACAACAAGCCACCTACTTTCATTCGGAATTTCATGTCAATGCCAAAACACTTGCCGCCAAATTTAACCTCCCCCGTGCAATCGCTCGTGATATTGTTCGTCGTTGCGCAGCTTGTCCTACCTTAACCGCTGTCCCATCTTTAGGAGTTAACCCCCGAGGACTCCTGCCAGGACATGTGTGGCAAATGGACGTCACTCATATTCCAGAGTTTGGAAAGATAAAATATGTCCACGTGTCTGTCGACACGTGCTCCCAAATTATTTATGCCTCTCTGGAGACCGGCGAGCGTGTCTCCCATGTCATCGGCCATTGTCTTGCGGCTTGGGCGGCATGGGGCAAACCCAAAATTATAAAGACCGACAACGGACCTGCCTATACTTCCACTTCATTCCAACAATTTTGCTCACGCATGCAAGTCCAACATAAGACCGGAATCCCCTACAACCCCCAAGGTCAGGGTATTATCGAAAGAGCGCACAGAACGCTCAAGGCTTTCCTTTCTAAGCAGAAGGAGGGAATTGCAGCGGGCAAGACACCCCGCATGCGCCTCTCCCTCGCATTATTTACCTTAAATTTTTTAAATTTGACGGATCAGTCTATGCCCCCCGCTGAAAGACACATGATAAAGGAACCCCCTGCACGAGGATTTGTCCGCTGGAAAGATATCCTTACGGGATTATGGCACGGCCCGGACCCAGTACTATGCTGGAACCGAGGCGCAGTTTGTGTTTTCCCACAGGAGACGGGAAGAGAACCCCTTTGGGTCCCGGAGCGATTGGTGAGGAAAGCGGATCCACCGACAGAAGAACCAACACCCTCGCCACAAGACCGACCGCCGGAGGAGCCACCCTCGTCATCAACGGGTGATACCTCCCCCGAGGCTAATAAACCTCAACCCACCTCCTGAGGATGTTGGGCCGTAAACCGGCCGTCGCCCT
Organism: Lepus europaeus; assembly: GCF_033115175.1. NCBI lineage: Eukaryota > Metazoa > Chordata > Mammalia > Lagomorpha > Leporidae > Lepus > Lepus europaeus. The sequence continues at coordinate 64,989,927 of NC_084827.1, read as the reverse complement.
TCTCTTTCTGGGTCTTATCCTCCTCCCTAGCTCTCATGCAGGCTTAGATGCCCCGCCCACTCCAGCCCTTCTGTCGTCTGTTGGGGAGTGGGGGCACCCATATATGTCTCTGATGGTGGAGGTCCTCAGGACCAAGCTCGCCAGAATGACCTATGACCGTGCCCCCACCGAAGACTAGCCCGCCCCTCCTGACGCATTGTACTCCCGCCTTCCTCGTATTGTTTGGTCCCTAGTCTTCTCCCCAATTGGGCATAACCCCGTCCTCCGACCGGGAGTAAAAGACCGAGGCATGCGAGATCAAGGATACCGCAGCGAGCGTTCACCCGGAGGTTCCGGGGGCCTCGGGAGAGTATATGCATGTGCATACGGGGGTGGTCCCAACCCGTCCCAGAAAAAGGGAAACTAAGGGCAAAAGTGAGGCCAAGGGTTGCGGCCGAACCTTTGGTGTATCACAATATGCCCACCGGCACACTGGGCATGCACCTCTGCTCTCTGTCCGGTCGCTGATATCCCGGCCGCCACGGCCGTCGGAGGCTGATTTGCGGAAAATAAAAAGGAGGGAGATGTAGGGGACCAAACCCGAGGAACCGCAGCGCTAAGATGGCGCTCATTTCCTGCTTCCGGGTTCTTCTTCCCCGGCAAAGTTTCCCGCGCTACCCCTGAGCTGTCCTATCCTGACACAGCCTTGTAATCATATGATTCGTGACGTGTACTGCGTATATATGCCCCGACCACCGGATGTGCGAGTAGTTCCTGCCCGCCAGAGATCGAGGTCTGATCTCCCGCGCCCTGAGTAATAAAGAGCTCTTCTACGAGACGCCCGGTGTCGGTTTCTTGCTGGACGAGAGCGGCGCCGAGCAGGTTGGTCCAGGCTCCTCTGCCTGGGCACGGGAAGGGCTCTGATTAGGTCCTGCACCCATGGTGCACTGCGCCCCTCAGCCTCCCCACCCTGCCCTCTGTGCCCATTGGCTGCCTCCTTTCTTGTCACCTCCTTGAGTAGCACCTGGAAGCCTCCCTCCCACTGTTGGGCGGCCCTGCTGTCCCCAGGTGCCTAGTGGCCACGTCTCCCACTGCAGTGACCCTCGCATAAGGCGGCACTGAGCAGTGGGAGAAGAACAGGGCTGAGCTCCTGGTCTGTCCAGGCAACAGAGAGGACTTTGGTCTCAGTGCACGTCAGCTCCAGGTCTGTGATCAAGAATCAAGACACTGGTGCTGTTGGCACATGCTGACTCATTCTGCCAATTGCAGGGGAGCCGCCAGGCAGCATGGAGTGTACGGTCTAGGGTGCACCTCCGGGGGTCCCTGCCCTCTGTCCCACCGACCCTGGAGCCTTACAGACCACCCTGATTTGCCCCTGTGCTGATCCCTGTCTCATCTCACCCTCGCCACAGTGTGGGAGGCATAAGCCCGTTTTGTAGACTGAGAAACACACAGCAAGCAAGTGGCAGAAACAGAGACTGGTGGATGAGGGCGCCCCAGAGGCAGGGGGAGCTCCGCAGGGCCTGGCCCTCCATGCTGCTCTGCCTCTCTGTTCACTTCACAGTTTAGGACAAGCAAAGAGAGACCCAAGGCTGATCCACGCAAGCGCCAACAGCCACCAAGTGCAGCCTGTACACCTTCCCCGGCCGGGCCTCACAGAGCAGGTGCACAGCTGGCCAGCCAGCCCTGTCAGGTGGGCGCTCCCTTTTAAACTAATTATTTGAGAGGCAGAGACTCAGAGTGGGACAGAGAGTTTGTTCGCTTCCTAAATGCCTGCAATGGTTGGGAGTGGAGCCTGGACTTGATGCAAGTGTCCCAACTGGTGGCTGCTCATCTGAGCCAAGTGCTCACCCACTCCTGCTCTGTGACACCCCCATCTGTTAAAGGGGATGTCAGGTGGATGGCTCAAAATAAATGACCGAGGCTCCCCTTGGAGCCACTGCCAGTCTGAGTGACCAGTGAGTGCGTCGCTGCCTATAGCGCGGTCCCAGCTTAAAGGCCACGTGCTGACGAGCGTCAGAACACCGGCGGCTGTTAAAGGGTGTGTATGTGGAAGGGTGTTCCCAGGGGAGACTGGCACCTGAGTCAGCGGCCGGGTAAGGAAGACCAGCCCTCAGTGAGGAGGCCACCACAGTGGGCGGAGGGCCTGCAGGGGACAGGAAGTGGAGGAAGGGGGGATCCCCTCCCTTGGCTGGAGCCGGGATGCCCATCTCCTGGCCTGGGACATCTGGCTCCGGCTTCTTGGCCCTTTGGGCCCTGAGCCTTGTGCCAACAGCCCCTGGGTTCTCAGGCCTTGGGTCCCGGACTGAAGCCACCCCGGTAGCTCAGACTTAGGGACCTGGACTGAGCCACGCCATTGGCTTTCTTGGCTCTGCGATATGCTGAGGGTGGATCATGGGATTCGTGGTCTCTATGATCAAGGGGGCCAGTTCCCACAATGGTTCTTCCCCCACGCATCCGCCCACCCACGCACCTCTTACAGGCTCTGTGGTAAGGTGACTGGCCTGAATGCCACTCGGCCACGGAGCAGCCTGGGACCTTGGGTGAGTGCAACTGGGACGAAAGGCACACAGCCTCACACCAGGGACAATGGTAGACATGGCTGTGGCTGCTGCTCCTTGCTGGCCCACTGGGCCAGTTAGAGGGCCCCCACCCCAAGTGGAGTGCCCAGCATCTCCTGACATCTAGGGGTGGCCGCTGCTCCCTCTCTCGTGGTCAGGAGGGCTCCAGGCTCCTGTACCTGCTGACCCTGTGACCTGGGAGCAGTTCGGTGCTACTGGGCTAGGGAAGGTGGTTAGCTGAGCACTGACAAGGTCACTGCCCTGCAGGAGGTCACAGGCTGCATCCAGGAGGGCGATGTGAAGCCAGTCCCCGCTGTGGCTCCAGAACTCCCCTCCCCGCCTGCCTGCCTCTGGCCTGGCCCGCGGGAGACGTGGAGGTGAGAGCCGGGGGATGAGGCAGGGGTCGAGTGGCCAGCCTCGTCTGAGCACCACACGCAGGCCCTTGTCCCCAGCCGTGTGGGAGCCCCTACCAGGGAGGGGTTACTGCTGCCCATGTGGCAAACGCTGGCCTTGCAGCCAGGAGCTGTGTGGGAGGGGGTCCACAGCCCTGGCCACGCAGCCTCTGCGCCTTTGCTCTATTGTGTGTTTGACCCGCAGAGCGAGAGACCCCCTACCCTCTGCCGCCCCCAAGAGCAGGGGCCTGAGCAGCAGACGGAGCCAGGAGGAGGATGCTGCGGGCCGCCGCCACGACCTAAGCCCTTCTGCTCTGGGCTCCTACGACCTCTGCCACCTGCCACGCTGTGGCCGAGCCTGGGCCGCGGCCTGCCTGGGTCCCCCTCCAACCCCACTTTCTGGAGAAAGGAGATTCGCTCCTGCCTCCCATCCACCTGTCTGCCTCGCACCCAAATGGACGGCCTGGCCGGATGGGAGGCCCTGACCTCTCGCAGGGTTCCGGGGGTGGGCCCACAGCACTCGCCCAGACCTGCTCGCTCACCTGGCTGCAGTGCAAGGGAACAGAGGGGGGGGCGGGGAGGAAGGGGAGAGAAGCCCCTTCCTCCTGCCTGGCGCCCTGGGGGCTACGGTGAGCCGGTGGGTAAGGGCTTTGGTGGGTAAGAGCTTTGTTAGCCGGGCAGGGCTGGAAGTCCCTCCCAGTACACTACCCAACCCCCATGTGTGGGCGGGGCCTTCATGTGTGGGCGGGGCCTTCGTGTCTAGGTGACACTAGAAGCTCCAAATGGAAGAGCAGCTGCTCTGCCTTCCAGCCGTGACCCCCCCCTCCCCAGCCTTAGCTGTTTCAACAGGACCCTGAGGGCGGGGCTCTCTCCCTGGGCTTCCACACCACCCCTGCCCACAGTGCAGCCACTTCACCTGCCCTCAGAGGCAGGCAGCACCCCCATAGGTGAGGACCCCTTCCTGCTTCTGGTCACAATAAAGGGGAAATCCTGGAGCCATGGCCTCTGCCACGGGGGACCTTAGTGGACAAGGTATTTAGGTTCTCCGAGCCTCGGTTTACTCATCTGAAGAATGGGGCCCCTGACGATGAGGGTGGTCGTGCTAGGATGGGGATGCCTGCCTCAGTGCCTCCCCCGAGCTCTCCCTGCAGTCCTGGCCCGAGGACTGGGCTGCTGCAGCAATGCTTTCCCAGACGAGGAACGTGAACCAAGGGTCGCCCAGCAGGCCCAGCCTCACTGCTCAAGAGGACACGCCAATGCCACGGAGACGCAGAGGCGAAACAACCAGGCCGGCGGGTCCCCGTTTCCCAAGGACGCCGGTGCTCCAGAGACGTAAATATTTACCTGTGCATTTCCGCATCTCCCAATGTGGGGATGAACAAGCCCCACCCCCTGCCCTGCCCACGTCCCTTCCTGGGGTGATGTGACAGCTTTCTCTATCTCAGAGGGGCAGTGATGGATGGGACCCTTCTGTCTGGCCTGCGCCAGTGGGGGTGGGGGTGGGGTGGCAGGTCTGGCCTGCAGCAACTGCTTCCAGGAGGGAGCCTGGGCCAAGGTGGGGGTGCCGAGAGCTTTGTCCCCAGTGCAGCGCCATGCGGGGGCACTGGGTGCCAGCTGGAGGCACTGACCTGTGATGGGGGGTGGGGTGGGGAGACTGAGGCACAAGGTGTGGGTGCAGCTCCTTGGCCAGGCTGGGGGTTGTCAATGTTCACTGGGTGATGGGGGTGGGGGACGGAGAGGTTTCCTGTGACTTCCGAGCACTGGGTCCAAGCTCACAAGGGTCTGTTTTTAGCCAAGGATCCCAGGACATGTGGGCTGATGGCTGTGAGCTGGCCTCTTCTGGCTGCCGGGGCTTGGGTGGCTCAGCTGCTGCCCTGGCCGCCAGGGAGGACCCCTGGGGACGTCCCTGGGAGTCCATGCTGCAAAGAGGGATGGCCGGTCAGCCAGGCCATCTGTCCACCCACCCAGCCTTTGGAGCCTCTGGCCCAGCTCCGGGATCGCAGAGTTCAGCTATGGGCAGGCACGCCCTTCCCTGGCCGCATGATGGGGCTGACCTGGGCACCCACAGGCAGAGCGGAAGGATGGACAGCAGGGGGCGCTGCTGAGCACATCACCAGGACTTGTGAATCAGCAGGCAAAGCACCAGGAGTCCCTGGGGGACAGCTCGCTGGTGAATGAACACAGCAGGCTGCCACCTCCCTGACGACTGTCACCACGGCGAGGGGCCCCCTTCCCAGCCATGGGGCTGGCTGGCAACAGCGAGCCTCAGGCCCAGCGTCCAGGGGCGGGGGGGGGGGGCGAGGCAAAGCCACCTTCTAGCCCACATGTGCCTGGGGACACAGGCAGACCATGGAGGGGCATGATCACTGCCGCTGGGCTGTGGTGGCCGCCGGCTGCTCTCGGCACAGAGCAGAGGGGTGGGGAGGAAGAAGCTGAGGTCTAGGCGACCTTGCTGTGCGATCCGGCAGCTGATGAATTAACACGCACGTCATGGGCCAACACGGCTCGATCTCAAAACCAAGGCCGCAGAAGGCAGCGGGCTGCAGAAGGTTCAGTGCAGTTTGATGCAGGCTCTAGAAAGTTTGTAAGATGAAAACGGTGCTGAGCGCTGTTTAAGGGACGCCCAGGGCGACAGCGGACGGAGAAAGGCAGCCCGACAGGCTCAGCAGTGTGGGGAACGCGGGATGGGGCCAGGGGCCGCACGGGCTGCGCCTGTGCAAGCTGTATGCCTGCAGTGGGGCTTCCACCCCTGCAGATGCCCCGAGGGGTGTCCAGAGGAGGGGATCCCCCACACAGGAGCAGGCAGGGCCCTGCCAGCACCATGGGCCTTTTCACTCCTTCCCGCCCTGCACCTGGCGTCCTTGGTTGGATGCTGAGTTCTCAGAGGGTCAGGCTGCAGATACCAGGACCAAGACGCATGGTGGGCTCCGTGTCTCTGGGCAGGCCAGGGGCTTCTTGGGGACCTTTAAGTGGACGTGGACAGAAAGGTGCTGGGTGGCCCCCAATGCCACAGCCTAGTGGAAGCAGGAGACCCTCACAGCTAAAGCAGAGCACGTCCCGGGCTGTCACCTGGGGAGGCCAGTGATGACACCTGGAGGGTATCTCAGGTGACAGGAGCCCATCCACCTAGACTCTGGTTGTTTTGATGCAACCTGCAGGTCGTGGAGCTGATCAACTCACAGAACAAGAATAACAGCTTGGACTGGTGCTGTGGTGCTGTGGGTAAAGTTTCTGCCTGCGATGCTAGCAACCTACGTGGGCACCCATTCGAGTGCTGACTGCTCTACTTTCTACCCAGCTCCCTGCTAATGCACCTGGGAAAGCAGTGGAAGATGGACCAAGTGCTTGGATACTTGCACCCATGTAGGAGACTTGGAAGAAGCTCCTAGCTCCTGGCTTTGGCCTGGCCCAGCCCTGGCCATTGTGGCCATTTGGGGAGTGAACCAGTGGATGGATGTTCTCTGTCTCTCCCTCTCTCTGTAACTCTGTCTTTCAAATAAACAAATAAATCTTAAAAGAAAAAAAAAAAAAAAAGAAGAAGAACAAGCACTAACCCCAGGCTGGCTCTGGAGGCTCCCTCCATATCCCCAGGAGAGATGGGACTCCTGGCAGCCCTCCTACACAAAAGAGTGGATTTGCAGGTACAATTCCAAGTGCCTACCTAGGGAGCAAGCACTAGTGGTGTGCCCATTTTACAGATGAGGGAACTACAGCACAGACCTTGTGAGAGGCAAAGCTGGGAGCTGAGCAGGTTGGTACCGGCTCCGAGCCTGGGTCCCCTGCCTCCCCCAGCCAGGTCCCAGGGTGCCTGGGGTCCGGGGCAGCTCTCTGGCTGCCGCTGCGCCTGGTCTCTCAAACACTTTGGGCAGTTTTCTCCTGGGCTGGCTTCCTCGCTGCTGGGTCGTCCTGTCCTTACGTGCTTGCGCAGGGTGCAGTGGGGCTTCCAGGTCGGACTCCCGCAGAGCCCTGGCCTCCCACCGCTGCAGGAAGACGGCAAAGCTCTGAGCGGCCAGGCACGGAGCAGGGCCAGGCTGGCTTCCAGCATCTGCTGGACCCACGACTCAGGCACAGCTCCTGGCTGGCCAGTGGATGGACAAGGGCCGGGCCTGCCCTGCTACCGGAGTGGGGGGGAGGCCCTGTCCTGGGGAGATAAGGGCCCCCATTTCTTGCCCGGGGCCAGCAGGGGTGGGTGACCCACGGCCACTGGCCTCCGTGGCCTCTACAGTTTTGTAAACAAGTAACTGCAGAGTGTTAATCTCTCCAGACAATTATGGATGAGCTCTGACGTCCCCCTGTTGGGCGTTCTAACGATCCCGATCCCCAAGTAAACACACCGAGGCAGCCGCGCCGCTCTGCTGCTCACGTCGCCGGCACAGACGGCTGGCTATGGGGCAGCCGCGGGTCGCCTCTTGCTCACATCCCCGCGCGCCTGGCCGGAGCCTGCTCTACAGATGAGCAACAGGACCCCGCCGTGGGTTATGGGGGAGGGGGCAAGGCTCTCCAAAGACATGGACACAGCGTGGGGGTGGAGCACCACGAGGCTGTGGCTTGTTAACAGGTCGCTGGCTCCTCTGGAACTAAAGGGAAGACTGATGCCCCCATTTCAGAGATGGGGAGACTGAGGCTCGGAAAGACCTGGCCCCATGACCCCCAAGGGCTCCTGAGCTGGCCTGCTGGGACCTTGGGGAATGTCACTCTCCATGGGCAGCCCTGGGGCAGCTGCTGTCCTAGACCCTGCGTTTGTGACTGAGTGAATGGACCAACAGGCAGGGGTCTGCCCGGAAGAGAGCCTGGGACAGAGCAAATGGCAGGTGATGGCAGAGGCAGAGGTCAGGAGAGGCCTCCTGTGGGGTGGCAGGTGGCAACGGGACGAAGGTTGCCTTGGCTCCTCATCCGAGCAAACAGGCCCCAGGTTCACACTAAGGCCGGGCAGGGTAGGGTTTGTTCTCCGGTGGCTGAACGGCCTCCTCCCTCCGCCCGCCTGGCTGACCCTGGCCTCTTCTGTTGGTGCCTGCTTTGGTCAGGAGGTCTGCGTGTGGCTGTGCACATGCTGAGTTTTTCCAACATGACAGCCCCCGTGTGCTGGGGGCTGGGGACAAGGCCTTTGTACCCCGGAAGGGAGAGCTCAGGCCACCAGTCCCAGGCCCGCGCTGCATTCGGGGGCAGACGCAACACCCATGCCAGGCCTCTGCTCGGCCCTGTGCACCCATACTGTTGAGTCCCTGCATCCCTCGCGGGCTCCCACTCGTCCCCGGGAATAGCTAGGGATCTCGGGTGTTGTGTTTCAACCAGGGCTGTGGATCCAGAGTGCAGCTTGCTGTCCACAGCCTGCTCACCCCACAAAGCCCGACCAGGGGGCTGTAGGCTGGCTTGCCCGCTGCCACCACGCATGCATGAACACGCTTGTCCGGGCGGCCTCGCCTCCTGAGGCTTAGGCCCTTCCCTTTTCCAGTACAACTCGCTTCTCCCTCTCCCCGCCAAAGCCAAAACAAACATCGCAATCTTCTTAGGAAGTACCAGAGCCAAGCTGGTTCCTGAAAAGCCAGGAATGAGGCCTTAAGACAAGGGCCGTGGGGGCGGGGAGGTCCCGCCTCCTGGCCCCCCACCTCCCACCAGGGCCGAGCAAGCGGAGGTGGGGTCAGCTCAGGCCTGTCCGAGCCTGCATGGCCATCCTCCCCACAGCCCACAGCCCGCTCTGGGTGCCAGCCCCGCTGCACGAAGCGTCCCCCGCCCAAGCACCACCATGGGTGATGGCTTCTCTCTGCAACTCCCCACCCCCAGGCCAGCACCTCTTTCCAGAGAGGAGGGTGTGGCCAGCTTCTTGTCTTGCTGCCATGTTTGCCAGCAAACTTGACCACACAGGTATGTCTGCCCAGGTCTCGGAAGCCCACCTGGGTCTGACCCAGCGGCTGCCATTCTCGGCCGGGGTCAATCTTCCCGGGAGCGGAACCTGGGGGTGCAGGGGGGTGCAGCGCGAGGCTGCAGGATCTGCAGATGCCACTTGTCTGCTCACGGCCCTCCAGGCTCGGGGACTGAGCAGTTCTCCAACTTTCCTGGGCCTCGGCTGTCCTGTCTGGGAAATGGGGCCATATGTGTACACCAGCCTCACGGGGATGCCAAGGGCCGAGCAAGGTCACTCCTTCCAAGTACCCACAGGGCACTCAGGGGACAGAGGCTGCCCCGCTGGCCTCTCCTTTGCCCTCATGGCCTGCTGTCCCCTCTTGAGACCCCAGAAACTCTGGGAGCAGGGAGTGGTGCCTGGGGCCCAGCTCCTCACTCCCACCATCCTGGGGAAATGCTGGACCATCCCTCCAAAGGCACATGGGTTGGGCAGGGCTTTGCAATAGAAACCACAGGCCAGGGATTTTTGCCGAATCAAGGAAGTAGGCTCTTTATAACCCCACGGCCATACACCAGTGAGGGCGCTGTGGAGACGGGCAAGCCAGTGTTCCAGGGGGAACCCAGGGTGGGCAGACTTTCCGACAAGTAACTGAACATGTACATTGAGAACATTCCAGCAGCCAGGCGCTGCCATTCAGAAATTCCGCTCCTCGGAATTTCCAAAGGAAACCGGAGCTTTGCAAAAATATTTACGTGACACGCAAGTCCACAACAGCCTGGGAGGCGGCCATGTCCAACGGGGGGCGGCCAGTGCCTGCGGCCGCTTGACAAGCAAGTTCTTAATGACACGGGACAGCACGCGCGGGGTAATTTATGCCGTGGTTTCAATTAGAGTGGAGAAACTACTCGTAGGGAACAGGATGCTTTTGCTTTCCTTCTTCCTCCTTCCCCTCCCCCACCCACCACAAACCATCCCTGTGTGTGAATGAGTGAGGCTCCAGGTCCCTTACTGCCCGGAGAGCAAGGCCCTTGCCTTTCCTCCCTGTTAGCCCCCGCCAGACCCCAGGTGCATACCAGGAAGGGGTTTGCCGACCCAGGGAGCAGACAAGTCCCTGGGCTGGGGCCGATCCTTGCTCCAGCACTGCGGACATGCACGGCTCATCACGGCCCAGGCTATGCGCTCGAAGTGCCTAGGACAGGAAGCCCCGGCCTGGCTCACCCTCTGGGGCTTCAGCCGACACTAGTGACACCGCGGTGACGACCGCACAAGCCCGATGAGCCACTGAGGATGAGTCAGTGGACAAACCGCCCGGAGTCTGCCTTTTCGTGGGTCAGCTTAAGCAGCAGCGGTTTTCCAACAGCTTTTCTGTCTTCAGCAGAAATGTAACTCGGGACATCTTGAACTCAGAGTCCCCGGCCCATCAGAGGCCGTGCTGTCTCCCCGACGGGGTCCCAGGTCCCGTTGCCTGGCCTCAGTCACGTGCTCCGGGTAGCAGCTGTCCCCACTGCACGTGTGGGATTGCCCCTGATCTTAAGGAAGAAGGGGGTTACAAAGGCAGGGTTGCAAATTGTCAGACAGGGCAGCAGCTACTGGGATGCAAGTGCTGGGATGCAAGCCTGGCCCCCGTCTGGCCTGCCCCAGGACGGAGCCCCTGAGGACCTCGGGGCACAGCACAGCAACCACGCCTGCTCCTTGAACCTGGCTCCCAGGGAAAGGCGGAACAGAGCCCAGACTCCGGGGGAAGGAAGAAAAGTTCTCACTGGTGCCAACAAGACAACAACAGGGCAACACTGGCACCAAAGTACTGTACGTGTGCCAGGGACAGCAGTCAGGGGCTGCTTCCTGGAGGAAGGGGCGCAACGAGCAGAGACCAAAGGGAGAGGAGGAACCGGGAGTACGGTGGGGGGAGGGAGGAGGGCCTGCTGGGCACAGGGACAGCTCAGGCTGGGCACCAGGAACCTGAGCCGACTTCAGGATGATGGGGGAGGGGAGGGGCAGGTGGACAAACAGGAGCTGCAGGTCCCGAGAGACCACGCATCAAGGACTCTGGTCTCCGTGGTGCTCTCTCCTTCCAGGGGGTGTTGCCTTTGCTGGCTGACGTCACAGGTGCTGCGAGCCCACCTTAGGCAGACAGGGAGGGGAAGGCGCAGCCACACACCAGCCCCATCAGCCCTTCGTAACAGCCAGCCACTCGCCGCTGTCTATGGGCATCAGCTCTGCAAGGCTGGCCAGCAATGTGTCCTTCCTGGGTGCTCTCAAAGCTCCCAGGCGAGGCAGCCCCCACAGGGGACACAGGACCCAGGGGGACAGGCCGACGCTTCGCTTACAGCCCGCTCCTCTCTCGCACGGCAGCCAGCACTACCAGCCGCTAGAAGCTCCAAACCTTTTCCAGGAAGGTGCTGGAATCCCGTCTGTCTGTCACCGGAATGCGCTGCCCTGTTCAGAGTAGCCCAAGTGGAGCCTTCACCTAGGGCCCACCTCTCCTCGCTCCCCCCAAATACTGCAGACCCTGGTACCAGGGGAGAAGTTCCAGAAGCTGAGCAGGGATTGGGGAAGCCCCTGGGGCCACAGCTAGGTAGAATAGAGGGCCCCTGTCTGCGGACACCCAGCCAGCCTACCCCATCCTGAGGTCACCAGCCACGTTGGTCACCCTCCCCTCCCCTCGGCCGCAAGGAGGGCGGGCAGACGCCGCAGCACGGCCGGGCAAACCACAACGCTCCGCTCAACACCACCCAGCTCCACCGTCCCTGGGTGAAAGGGGGGAAGTGCCTTCCCACCTCGGCTACACGCTGCCTGCCCGGCGCAGCCGTGCGGAGCCCTCCGCGGGTGAGCTGCCACACACACAGCCCCTGAGGAAGCTCATTCAACAAGCAACCCACCAAGTCCCCAGGACAGGCACAAAGAAGGGAGGGAGAGAAAGAGGGGGACAGGCTGCTGTCACCTGCCTGGTGGCCCTGCCCACTGCCAGAGCGGATGGCCGAGGAGGGGGGGGGTCTCTGGAGGGCCTGGAAGCCCCTCCCATACTGCTGGGCAAGTGGCTTCTTGACCATGCACATCCCCTACCCTCTCCAGCCATGGGCCTGGGGCCCGTTTGCCCCACCTGGTCCTCCCACTGCTGGCTGGGCTGGGGGGGGGGGTAGGGGTGGATCAGGGTCTCCTGCTCTGGCAGGCCAGCTCCAAAGTGGGGCAGGCCGGGGCCCCTCACTCATCTGAGGACCAGGGGGAGGCAGGGCTGCAGGCAGAGCATCTTGGCTGCTCTCTGGGGCTGCGGCTGCCTCTGCAGGGCACGCTCACTTCCAAGGCTCTGGCGGCCTCCTGGCAGGTGCAACACAGTCTCCCCTCCGGGGCTCTGCTCCACCAACTCCGTCTCCCTCGGCAGGGAAGACCATGACCCTACTCCGCGGCCCCACTGCAGGCAGGGAGGTGCCCTCCCAGGCCTGTCGGGGTTGGTCAGTGCCCAGAGCCTATAGCCTATAGCCCAGGATCTGGTCTGGAAGGCAGGGTGGCTGTAGCCCCCAGCGCAGCTCAGTCTAGTACATCGTGGCTGGGTCCAGGGGGTGGGAGGTGTGTGTGTGGGGGTCCTCTCGGCAGGAATGTGCTTCAAGGACCTGGGCAGACAGCTCCATCAGCGCCAAGTTTGGAACGTGGCCTAAGAGGCCCAGAACGTCACCTCTTGGGCTGGGAGCATGTTTTTTTTGGGGGGAGGCACAGCCAAAGGCAAGTGGGGAGACCCCCCAGCTGCAGGACTCCCCGTTTCCTGACAGTCTGAGACAGACCACAGAAAGAGAAGGGCCAACGGCTGCCCAGCGGCGGCCGCACGGTGGCCTGGGCTCAGCTCCAGGACGACGGCTGGACCCTGACGGCTGGACCCCCCCCAGACACACCTGAGAACAGCACCTGCTAGACCCAACGGCACCACAGGACACCCCTCCACCAGCCACAGCCGCGCCCACCCCCAGCCAGGCTGCAAATTCAGTCCCAAGGCAAACAAGGCAGAGAAACAAAAGGCAGGCAGAGGACCTGGCTCTGGCCCGCAGGGGCAGCCCGCAGCCTGCAGCCGGGACCCACGGGCCTGGGAAGGAACCATCCCAACTCTCACCTTGACAGCCCGCACCTGCCAGGTCCCACGGGAAGTGCTCCCCAGGGAAGCTGCTCCCGCACCTCTGCCCACACGCAGGTCCACCCTGGGCTCCCTACTCCCACAGCTATGGGGGGCATGGGAGTGGGGAATGGAGGACTCCCTCCGCCCCCAGATGCCTGGGTGCACAGGTGCCCCCAAGCAGCTCCCCACCTGGCCGTTGTGTTCCTGGGGAAGAAAGCCCCCAAAAGGTAGCTTTTGTTGTTCTCTGCCGTCTGGGGAGGACAGGCAGGCAGCCCTGCCTCCTCTCCGCCCCCAGCCTCAGGTCACACAGGGCCTTTGTTCTACCTGCACACACCGGCAGGCAGCGCCTCCCCGCCCCCCTGAAGGCAGGGGGCACCACGGGTGCACAGGTGCCTCAATTCTCTTACTTTCACTTTTGGTACTAGAAGGCTGCGGGAAGCGAACACTCCAGGTGGGCTACACGCACCACCGTGACGCCCCCACCCCGCAGGCAGACCCGCGGGACCAGCCTGGATCCACAGCCTAGGCGGATCGGCTCTCAAGCCCGCCGGGCGGGCGCACAGAGGTGAGGGCAGCGGGCGGTGACCCTGCGGGGAGCTCGGGCACCGCAGCCAGGCAGGGACGCGCAGAGGCGGTTATGAGAGCCCGGTCAGAGGGCAGGGGGCGGCCGCCGGCCAGAGCATACGAGCTGGGGCCACTGGGGCAGGTCGGAAGGGGCGGGGAGCAGAACCGGCTCTGGGGGCGCAGTCGCGCGCGCGTGTGGGGGCGGGGGGCCCCCGACGGTGCCGTCCAGCGGCGGGCGCTCACCTGGGGGTTCGCAGCGCGGCGGGGTCGCGGCGGTCCAGCACGCCCGGCACGCAGTTGGTGAGCTCGGTCCAGTCGGCGTGCAGCCCGCAGCTCCAGCCGGTGGAGAAGCGGGAGAAGAGCCAGGTCTCACGGCGGTTGGGCCGGTAGCAGGTGCACTTCTTCTGGCCGGGCCGGCAGTCGCAAGGCACCTCGAGGCGCACGTTCTGCACGAGGTGGCGGCCGAAGGTGGTGCCGCCCGTCTTCTGGATGTGCAAGAAGACGATCACGTCGTCCCCCTTCATGTCGAAGCGCAGCGAGCGCTCCAGCTCGCGCACCGGGAAGTAGTACTTCTTCTCGTAGTGTGGGTCGGGCGTGGGGAACAAGTCCAGGTCGTCGGGCGGCGCGCGGCCGCCGGGCGCGCCCAGGCTCAGCCCCGGGCCCGCGTACTGGTACAAGATGAGCATGAAGCACGCCGAGCCCGCCACCACCAGCACGAACTTGCTGGCGCGCTCAACCATGGTCCTGCCGCCGGCGCGCCGCCGCCGCATGTGTCACCATCGCCGGCCGCCGCGGCGCGGGGCGCGGGGCCCGGAGGGCGGGGGGCGCGGGCGCGGGCGCCGCCGCCGCCGCCCCGCTCCGGCCCGGCCCGGCTACGCGGCGCCCAGGCCGCCCGCAGCGGCGCGGGCCCCGGCCCTCCGCGGCGCCATGGCTGCCCCCACGATCCCGGCCCCGGGCTCCTGGCTCCCGAGCCCGACCTCCGCCTCGGCTCCGGCTCGCCCCGGCCCCGGCCCCGGCCCGCGCGCGCGCGCCCCCCGCGCTGGCCCGCTCCGCTCCGCGCCGAGAACGCTCTGCGCCGCCCCGCGCGCCGCCGCGTCTCCGCAGTCCGCCGCCGCCCCGCCCCGGCCCGCCCCCGGCCCGCCCCCGCGGCGCCGCTTGCCGTCGCCGCCCGCTCCGGTCCTCGGCCCCGCCCCCGGAGCGCGGGGGGGCCCCCGCAGGGCGCTGCTGGACGCGGGGCGGCGGCGCTCCGACGCGGGCGGTCCCGGGCGCCGAGCTGGTTCCAGCCCGCAGAGGGGAGGCAGAGGAGCTGGGGCGCAAAGAGCCGAGGCGAGGGTGGCACCGCGGCCCGAGGGGTGGCGCTGCGGCCGGCGCCCTGGGTGCCCCCCTCCTCCCCGGGTCCCGGCCCGGGGTGGCCTCCCCAGCCTCCCTCCTCGGAACGAAAGGCCTTGACCTTGCGGGCTGGGCACCGGCAAGTCCGCAACGCACTGGCCAGGCTGCCCTGGGAGGGACCGAGGGGCGCTGGGGCCAGGGCCGGGAAGGGGAAGGAGGCCTGGGGCGCTCAGCCACGGCCCAGATGGGCTGCCGTGCCCGGGGCGTTAGGGCCCCGTTGGGCGGGAGCCCCGCGGACCCCGCTTTTCGCGCGCAGTCTTTTCTTGGTGGAAAGGATTTTCAGCTTGGGTACATTTTTTTTCTCTCTCTTTAAGTTTATTACACGCCAATGAAAAAGTTAGGGAAAAAAATGGAGGCGGTATTTAAAAATTGTGAGCATCCAGGAGCAATCCCCAGCTCCTGCTTGCCTGGCTCCGGCCTGGCTCCGGCCTGTCCACGGTGGTATTTGCATGACCATTGGACCTTGGTAAAGCTGCTTTTATATATATATAAACACACCAGGAAGTCCCTGTGGAAGCAAACCCTGAGAACAGGAAAAACCCAGATACCCCAACCCCAGCCAAAGAGGACACAGGAGACCACAAAACGGGGTGCGGGGAGCGGATGTTGCTCTGGGCAGGCGGGCGCTGCACCAGGAGCAGAGCTGCAGCCACCCAGCGCCTTTGGGACGTGTCCTTTGTGTGACCCAATTCCTGCTTATGGAGCCTGGGGGCAGCTCGCTTAGCCCCCTCCCCCCCAGTAATGCTGAATTCCTGCTGTGAGGAGGCACCCAGGGGTGCCGGGGAGGGGCTGCAGTCTGTGGCTGAGGCCTGGAGGCAGAACGGCCCTGGGGGAGCCCACCTGGAGTCCTTGATCAGGGCGCCCCTTTCTACCAAGTGGCAGCCTGTACACCCAGTTGTTCTTTACCCAGAGCTCCTGGGTGCCAGGCATGGTCCCTAGGACATTTCCAGTACCTGTGGGTACTCATTTTTTAAAAAAGATTTATGTTTATGTATTTGGAAGGCAGAGCTACAGAGAGGAAGAGGCAGAGAGAGAGGGAGAGTTCTTCCATCCTCTGGTTCACTCCCCAAATGGCCACAATGGCCAGAGCTGTGCTGATCCGAAGCCAGGAGCCAGGAGCTTCTTCCAGGTCTCTCACACAGGTGCTGGGGCCCAAGGATTTGGGCCATCTTCTACTGCTTTTCCAGGCCATAGCAGAGAGCTGGGTTGGAAGTAGAGCAGCTGGGACCCGAACCAGCACCCATAAGGGATGCTGGCACTGCAGGCAGTGGCTTTACCCGATCAGCCACAGCGCCAGCCCCTACAGTACCCATTTTACAGGTGAGACAACTGAGGTTTGAAGAGGTTATGACCCTGGCTCCAGGGTCTTACTCACCCTTACTCACCCCTGCATTCCCTGTAGCTCCCAGGCCAGGGGCAGGGGCTGCGTCTCCGCTCTTGGTGACGGAGGCGATTGCTGCTGCGGGACCGGGGATGTGGGTGGGCCCGGGGCGTTGGGCAGAAGGCTGGTGCACTTCTGAGAACTCAAGGAGACCCTCCGTGTGCGGACTGTAGCCTCACAATAGGATGACCTCACTGTCCCAGTGGGGAAACTGAGGCCATTTAACCAAGCTTCGCAACGGCCAGGGTGGCTGATGGGGAACTCCCTCCCTAGTTGGGGAAGCCCTTTCATTCCAGAACTCTCTTAGGAGGCAGAAACTCTTACTAAGAGGCTGCAGGATTCCACTCGGCCTTCCCCTTGGACTCAAGCCCCGCCCAGGAGCCGGGAGCCCATGGAGGCAAGGAGTCAAGGAGGCAGGTGAGCCGTTGGCCATGCGGCAAGCTACCGTGACTCAGGGGGCAAGGTGGGGGCAGGCTGTCGCTGTGCCGCCTGACTGGGCAGGTTTCTCCCGGCAGCTTTGGGGACTGCGCCTGCTGTTGTCATCCCTTAGGGGAACGCTGCCGTGGGCTCCCTGGGAAGGGGTCACGGGGCACCTGGCACCGGCACGAGCTGTCTGTCCACTTGCTGTTGCCCCTCTCCCCCTGGGTGACCCAGGGGCGAGCAGCCACGGCTCCTTCCAGCCCCGAGATCGATCTGGAGCACGCGGGAGGGCGCAGAGCCGGCAGCGGTCAGCGCCGGCCCGCGGGATCCGCGGAGCCTAGGGCACAGGAGTCGCAGCTCTGATGTTCCCTGTGCCCTGGAGGTCCCCTCCATCAGTGGTTTCACGTAGGATCCCGGACTTACGGCCAGAGGAAAAAAAGAAAAAGAAAAAAAGGGAGCCTGGGCCGGTGGCAGACTGGGAGGATCCGATATCAACCAGCTGCCCCGGGAATGCCAGGCTGCCCCACACCCCGCTACCAGCTTTGGGAGGGACGCGTAATTCCCTACCCCGCCGTGCGTCCTCGGCGTCTGAGAACCAGCAGATCAACCGCGGCGCCCCTCCCACCCCGGCTGCAGTCCCGCGGGCGGACGCGCGGGGGCAGCGCCGCAGCCGCCGGCTCGCAGAGCACCCCGCGGTTGACATTGCAAAAAAAAAAAAAAAAAAAAAAAAAAGTGGGGGATTTTTTCCACACTCGCTGCCCCGGGTCTCTTTCGGTCGGCTGCCCATTGTTGCGTCCGAGCGGGAAGAGGAGTCGGGGGTGGGGGGAGGAGGAGGAGGGCAGCTGCTTCTGTCCTCGGAGCCGGCCCCGCTCCCCGCGGCTGGGCCAACAGAGATTTGGCTTGGGGGACAAACTTTGAAAGGGCACGCGGGATCGCGGCGGGATCTGCGTGGCCTGTGAAGGGGCCGGCCCGGACCCTGGGCTGGGATGCCGGCGGTAACCGTCGGCCCTGTGCTGCTGGCTGGCCTCGCGTGGCCCAGGCTGCAGCTGCCTGTCCAGCTGCTTTCCCACGCAGGGCTGTCCTCCTGTACGAGGTAGCTGAGTCCAGTGCACCGCGGCCTGCCTGGGGTCTTCCCGTGGCCCCCTGGGGAAGATGCGGCTGTCCAGCATGAGGCCTGGGACACCTGCTGCCCTGCCTGGCTTCCCGTGAGCCCTTGAAGGCCCTGTCCATGGCAGGCGGGAGGGGCTCCCCTTCTGGCTCTGCTCGCGGGGAGGGGGGAGGGGGGTCCTCACTGGCTGGGGGTGGGGGGCTGCGGCTGGAGGTGCAGAGCCCCGCTGGACCTGCAGCCCCTCTGCCTGTGTCCTTGCTGTCCGGTCCCTTTGTGCTCTGTCTTGTTGGGGTTCAAGGCCCTTGTTGAGTCCTTTTTGGGGAGAAGGTGGTGGGAATAGGCGTTGGTTAAGCAGAGTCCCAGCAATTCTGCTGGAGCCAGCGTGGCCCCCATCTGTCCTCCCCCTACTCCCAGGAGCTGAGGTTTGTGCCTTGGCTGTGGCCCACGGGGGTGGGGGTGGGGGTGGGATGGGGAACCTGGAGTGGCTTTTCCCCTGTTGGGCCCGGACACTGTGCACGGAGGCTGGCCACTCACACACTTGCACTCTTCGTGCCTCCAGGCCTGTATGGGAAGCGTGTCCCAGCGAGCCCACCCTGCTCCCCGGGGCACGGCTCGCTGGCCAGGCCGGGCACGTTCTGCCAGCTTAGTGGGGTGTGGCCAGGCTCACTGTTCCCCCAGGGGCCTTGGCCTGGCTCTCCCTGGAACTTCTGCTGGGACTTGCCTTCCGGAATGTCAGTGCTGGGAGGGTGTGTGTGAGTGGGGGCGGCGGGGGTGGGGTGGGGCAGGACCATGTGCAGTGTCCATCGGGGCCCCCTGTACCCCAGATTTGTGCCATTGTGTTCTCTGTCCAGGAGGGCCGCAGCCCAGATGGGGTGGGGGTGGGGAGCCTCCCAAAGGGAAAGAGACACGTGGGCTTGTACTGCCCTGCCCCGACCCTGGAGCCACTGGGGTCCGAGACGTGGGGTGGGGGAAGGAGGCCTCAGTCCTGGGGAGCCCTGGGGAGGCGTGGCCATGCCTGCACCCTCCTGGCAGCTCCTGCCCTGCTGGTGGGGCTGGGCCAGGCTTGCCTCTCTCTTCTGTCTGTCCAGCGTGCTCTGGTGCCCTGGCCCTGCCTGGCTGCCCAGCCCCGTTTGCTCTTTCTTAACTCATCTCGCCTGATACTGATGGCTCTGCTTGCTAACCTCCAAGGTTGCTGGGGCCAGCCCCTTCTAGGCAGTGCCAGTGGGTGCTTTATGGAGAGGGGCACCGGGTTTGAGAGAGGGTCCTGGGCCAGCAGGGCGCTGCCTGTCCTGGGGTGCTGTGGGGTGGGGGCTCATCTCTTCCCAGCCCAGGCTGCAAGGTCGCAGCCGTGAGCCCACTTCTCACTGTGCTCCCAGGAACAGCGTGCTGGTGGCCCTTTTGTTCTCCCTTTCTCTCTGCTGCCGCCCTCCTGTGCAGAGGGGATTTTGTGGTGCCTCAACATTCGTGGGGGGTGGGGCAGGCCCTGGTGCAGGGACTTGGAGCAGCAGCAGGAGCAGCCCACAGTCCTCCCCCCACCCCCCCAGAAGGCTGCCGGGCACGCAGGTGGCCACAGCACCTGCTTTAACTCCACAGCACATGCACAAGGATGGACTCGCCCACGTTGCTGAAGGCTGGCACTGGGGATGTGGCTATGGCAGCCACGGCTGGCGGGAGGGAGGCCCCTTGCTCTCTGTCCTGAAGCGACGGCATGGCGTGCAGCTCAGATCCCCTGGGGCCTGTGACAGGAGCCAGTGTTGTGGGCAGGAGTGCTGGCCTGGGGCAGAGGCCTTGGCGGGCGGCGTGGCTAACCCACAGGCACCTGCCTCTGCCGCAGCTCCCTTTGTGAAAGCCAGACGAGGTCACCCGCCAAGGTCACGGAGCCAGCTGCCTCCAGAGCTGAGCATCCGAGGTCTGGAAGGCTGGGCAAGGGCGCGTGTGTCGGCTCCGCCCTGAGCTTGCTCCTGCAGCACTGGGAAGCTGCCTCCTGTGTTCCTGGGGCTAGCCTGGGCTGGGCAAGGGCCTTTGGGTAGGGGGCTTGGCCCTTGAGTTTTGGGTTTTGGGTGAGTTAGGGGGTGTGGGACACCCCTTCAGCCCTCATGCTGGCCCCTGGAGCCCCCTTGGCTTGGAGGACCCAGGGAGAAGGGTCTTGGAGTCGGCCATGTGCCAGTCAGAAGTGGCTGTCGAAGTAAGGGTGTGGTTCTCAGCCCAGCTCCCTCGGCCCAGCTGTGTGCCCCCAGCAAGTTCCTCCCTCTCCCTGAGCTCTGTGAAGCAAGCCTAAGCGAGGCCGCTGATTGGCAGACAGCTCCGTGTCGACATCAGCCCACTGGCGACCAGGTCATGGCTCCTCCCACTGGGTGCCACGCCCTCCCCAGACTGGTCTCCTCCACGTGTTACTTCTCTGGGTCGCATAGGCTCTGAGCGTCATGCTCCCATTTCACAGGTAGGGAAGCTGAGGCTGAGCAAGGGACAGTGACAGGCTGGCTGCTGGTGAGGTCCTCTACCTTGCCACTTGTGGGCATGCGCCCCTGCCTGGCGGGCTCTGTGATTTCTGTGTCTCTGCCCTGGGCCCCTCTTGCCTGTGTTTTGTGTCCTCTAGGGCCCTTGTTCCCCTCTCACAGCCTTTGTTTTGAAGTGTGCTAACACGCCCCGTCTCATTTGCACCTCCTCCTCCTGGTGTTTGCCTGTGCGGCTGAAGGCAGCGCTGGCTTGCGTGCGTGTGGGCTCGTGAGCCTACGTTCAGCTCCCCACGGCCAGTCCCGGCTTTGTGTTTGTGTCTGGCCGCCGGCTCCTCGCGCGGGCTTGGCTCAGCGGTGAGCGTTTTCTGAATCTTTCCTCTCTCCACATGTCGCAGTGGAAGTAGGTGCGTCTGCGTGGGGGTCTCTGGACAGATTTAACCCAGGGCTGTCCAGTCAGTGCAGGAGGGACCCCTGGATCTGTTCGTGGCCGAGATGGATGGGGCCCAGTGGGGACACAGAACTTGCAGATCTGGACTGGGCAGGGTGGTTCCTCGTGGTGACCCTGTAACAGCTGGCTCCCAGGGCCCGTCATGGCAGGCCGTGCCGGTCTGAGACCCAGGACCCAGCTGCTTCCCATACGCAACCCCTTCTGTATTGCAGTGGCATCCCCTGGGGACTCTCAAAGAATTGAGAATTCTGCAATGCCACCAATGCCCCTTGGGATGCTGGGGAGAGGGAGGTGCGGTCCTGATGCTGCCCTCTCCACTGTGTGAAAATTTAAACTTCATACACCGAAGCTGAGGCATACAAGAAAGCCCCAACAATTATGGGCTCAGACTGGGATTCCATCAGTTTTTTCTCTGCTCCACGTGCGCTGGGCTCTGAAGCAGACAGATGGAGGAACGAGAGCAGGGCTGCAGTTCTGGTCCAGACAAGGTGTGCAGACCAAGGCTGCACCCTGCTGGCAATGGCACCGGAGACAGCTGAAGGAGGAGGCTGAGAGGCTGAAGAGGAGGAGGGTGGGCTGGTTTGAGACCCAGGGCTGGAGGACAAGCAGAGGAGCAGGTTCCTCACAGCCACACCCAGCAGAAGGCACCCGTCCAGGTGGGCTGGCTCCACCCCCCCCCCCCCAGGTGAAAGGCAGTGCTACTGTAAATCCCAGGGGACGTGGCAGCACCTGTAAGTGTGGGCCAGAGCTCCAAGTGACCAGGGGACGTGCTCCTCCTCACTCGGCCCGAGACTCCCCTCTTGTACCTTGTTGGATGTCTGGGTGGATCCCACTGCAGCCAGTGGCCCAGTGCTATTCCCACACACTGGGAGAACTCTTCCACCTCCTTAGTGGCACCAAGTGGCTGGGCCTGGGGCAAGTCTGCCTCGTCGAGCGCCAGCAGGGTCTCTGTGGAAGCTCCAGCAGAACCGGATGAACCAAGCAGACCAAAATAATGCAGGGAAACATCAAACAGGAGACCCTTATGGGAACCACAGGCCACACGAGGAGTTCAGGACCTGCGTGCTGAACTGAAGTAGGTGACTCACTGCTGAATAAATCTTCAGTGGTACAAACAGTCCCATAATATTAGAGCTAATGTCAAGGGTTTGGCAAGAAAATCACTCATCCTACCAAAACCCAGGAACAGCCAAACTCGAACGTAAGAAGAAACTCAAGATGCCAACACGAGGCTGGCGGTGTGGTGTAGCAGGTAAAGCTGCCACCTGTGATGCAGGTGTCTCGTGTAGGTGCTGGTTCAAGTCTCAGCTGCTCCACTTCCAATCCATCTGCCAGCTAATACGCCTGGGAAAGCAGCAGAGGATGGCTCAAGTGCTTGGGCCCCTGCACCCATGTGGGAGACCTGGAAGAAGCTCCTGGCTCCTGGCTTCAGTCTGGTTCAGGGCTTGCAGCCATCTGTGGGGTGAACCAGTGGATGGAAGATTCTCTCTCTCTCTCTCTCTATCTGTAACTCTGACTTTCAAATAAATAAATAAATAAATAAATCTTTTAAAAAGGATGCCAATGCAGAGATGAAACAGGTGCTGAAATTATCTGGCAAGGATTTTAAAGTAGCCACCCTAAGCATGCTTCAACAAGCATTTTCAAATTCTCTTGAAACAAATTTCAAAACTAGAAAAGTTCAACAAGGCAATAGAAGTAATAAAAATTACAACTGAAAAAAAAACTATTAACAGAAATAAAAATAAAAAGCCAAGAGTAGAGCAGAGATGGCAGGGGACAAACCAATGAACTTGTGGACAGAATTATTGAGTTCATTTAATCTGGAGTATAGTGCAAATGGATGTAAAAAAAAAGAACTAGGGCCAGCATTGTGGCATAACAGGTAAGGCCACTGTCTGCAGTGCTGGCATCCATATGGGCACTGGTTCGAGTCTCAGCTGCTCCACTTCCAATCCAGCTCCCTGCTAATGGTTTGGGAAAGCAATGGAAGATGGCATCAGTGTTTGGACCCCTGTCACCCACATGGGAGACCTGGATGAAGCTCCTGGCTCCTGACTTTGGTCTGGCCCAGCCCTGGCCATTATGCCCATCTGAGGAGTGAACCAGCAGATGGAAGATCTGTCTGTGTGTGTGTGTGTGTGTCTCCTTCTCTCTCTGTACCCCTGAATTTCAAATAAATGAATAAACACATCTTTAAAAAATTAACAAAGCCTCAAGGAATTATGGGACAATAACCAAAGAACCAACGTTGGTTCCATTGGCAGTCAAGAGGACTGGAAGAATTATTTGGAGAAATAACGGCTGAAAACATTCCATATTAGATGAAAGATGTGAACATAAAGTTCAAGCTGAGCAGAGCTCATATGTGTCAGCTATAAAGAAATTCTTGTCAAGACACATCACACTGAAACTTCTGAACACTGAACACAAAGAATCTTGACGGCGGTTGGAGGGAGAGAAACAGTTCAGTATCTGTAGGAAAACAGCAATGCAAGCGACAGCAGGCTTCTCATCTAAAACCGTGGGGCTCAGAGTTTTATGAAGTTTGTAAAGCATATTTCATGATTGAGACAACAGTTACAGCATCGTCTGCGTCTCAAGACAATACTTAAAAGTGGGAAGGATGAAGGAACCCAAATAGAGTGGAGGTTCCACACGTCCCTGGCAGTAGGAAAAATGTGACGCCACCGGACTCACGTGACAATCAATCACGTACTTACAGTGCAGCCTCCAGGGCAACTATGACCAAAACTCGAGAGATGTACTGAAAATATTGCAAATGCCCCAGATGTGAATCCTGACCCAAGGGGAGATGAGAAAAGAGACACAGGGGGATGAGAAACAGGGGAAGCAGCAAGAAAAAGGAATAGGATGGTGACTTTGGCATGATGGCCCTACCCTGGAGAAAGCCCGGATGCCCATCAACGGGCAGACGGCTTCACAAACTCTGGTGTAGTACTCAGCAGTGAAAAGGAACTATTGATACACACAGCCATCTGGAAGAGCGCCGAGGGAGTCAAGCAGAGGGAAAAGCAGCCACTGGAGAGGGTACGCGCAGCGGGGTTCCTTGTACGTAGCATTCACAGTTCTACGGATGGAGAACAGCTCTATGGTTGCCAAGGACGTGCGGTTAGAAGAGGGATGGAGCCGCTGGGTATCTTGACTTGGGGGCAGATATGCAAACCTACACAGGTGATCACATCATATAGAACTAAATGCATACACACCACTGAGTGTGAGTAAGACTGGGTAAATCTGAATAAGAGTATTGATTGTCCCAATGTCACTCTCCTGCTTGTGTCGGGAGATGCTTCTGCAGGAGCTTACGCATGTTGCCACAAGGGGAAACGGAAGTCGCTCAGCTGCGTGTGTCTCTAGGTATCACAAAATAAACAAGTTAAGTTCTTAAGAAAAGGGGGTCTGGCCGTGTCACTGCCTCTCTGCATCTCTGCACCTGTGAAGTTCTGCTGTTGTCTCAGCCCTGCTGTCTGTCCTGGGGGCCGAAATGAGTGGCTGCCTGCCCGAGACTCCGTGGGATGGCAGCTCAGTGTGGGGCTGCCACCTGCTGTGGTCTCCAAGCCTTTGCCCAGGGGAGACCACGGGCTGGGGATGCTGGGCAATCCCGCTCTCAGGCTCAGGCACCCTGGACCCTGCTTGCCATCTCTGGCCTTTCTCTTGCTGGGCTCATTTCCCAGCATGTCTCAGCAGTGGGAAAAAGAGAATCAGGTTGAGAGCCGACAAATGCTGCTTCCAGGGCCTGGCTGCACAGCAGTCACCACAGAGCCCCGGTGGAGGGCAGGGGAGTCGGAGATGCTTGTTAGGTGAGTGTGCCGTGCAGCCAGGGCTGGGAGCACCTGCCCACCTGCCCATCTGCCCACCTGCCTGCTCGGAGCCTGCCACACTGCACTGACCTCTCACAGGCTCCCTGGCAGGAACCAGCAGCCGAGCCTTCTCCCAGGCGCTGGGCTCAGGAAAACAGTGACCGTCTCACCCCTGCCCTGCAGGCTCTCCACCCACCTCCCCCAGGTGGCCCCTGCTTCCCCGGGCAGCACCTGTGCTGGGCTGGGGCTGGGCTGGGGCTGGGCTGGGGCAGGGGTGTGAACTGAAGTGTGTTTCATTTCTGAGAGTTTTAATAGACTTTTCTTTGGCAATGATTTCGTCAACCCTGGACAGTAATTTAAAACACAGGAAAGGAGAAAACAGGTGTAAAGGGAAAAAAATGACAATCACTTGTAACTCAACTATCTAAAATTAACTGCTAACGATGCTCTTATTTCTTGCTGGTCTCTTTCCTTGGTACATTATAACGCAGTAGTTGACAACCTATCATCCATATGGTGTGGGATCCTGTTATTCTATTCTCTTGATATAGTACCCCAAGCATTTTTTGCAAATTATTAAGAAAAACAATAAATATAATGTCAGACTACTCAATATTTCTGATTTTGAATATAATCATTTGAATATAATCATAATTTACTTCATGGTTACCTTACTGTTGGAATTTTAGCCATTTTGGGGACGTTTTAAAAATTGTTTCTGAGTGGTTATTTTTTCCCACTTAATGTGATGCTATGGTGAATAGTCCTATGCACAAATTATTGTTTGCATTTTAGGCTGTTTTCTTACAACAGTTTATTAAAGTGGCATTTGATGGACCCTGGGCAAGAACAATTTTAAGAGTCTTAATTCATAATAGCAAATCCCTTTCCAGGCAGGTGGCACTCCTATTTTCTCTCAAACAGTATATGAGAGGGGCTGGCGCTGTAGCACAGTGGGTTAAACTGCTGCGGCAGCGCCGGCATCCCATATGGGCACTGGTTCAAGTCCTGGCTGCTCCTCTTCTAATCCAACTCCCTGCTAATGGCCTGGGAAAACAACAGAGAGATGGCCCAAGTGCTTGGGCCCCTGCATCCACAAGGGAGACCAGACAAAGCTCCTGGCTCCTAGTTTTGGCCTGATCCAGCCTCAGCAGATGTGGCCATTTGGGGAGTGAACCAGGGCATGGAAGATCTTTCTCCATATCTCTCACTCTCTCTCTCTGTAACTCTGCCTTTCAAATAAATAAATCAATCTTAAAAAAATAATCCCAGTATGTAACAGTGGCTGCATCACTGAATATTGTTATTAAGATCTTTTCAAATTTGAGTAGAGTAAAAACATTGAAAATTTTCTATGTGTTTCCTATCGTAGACTTGGTTTCATCAGAATCTTGGTCACGGCATTTGAAGCTACCCATGCTTTTGCCAGAATTAAAGGACTCGAGAACACAAGCCTTAGAAGGAGCTTTTTCTCCTCCTGTCTCCGCTCCCCCTCACCCCCCAGATCTGTTCAACCAGAAAGAGCAAGAAGCGAAGGCTTACTCTTCTGTTTCTGCAGCACATCCCTAGAAACGTTATCAGCCAGCTGATGTGTGCTGATGACCACAAGATTAGGAGGTCACGCCCATGTACTTCAGTCTTTTTAAAAAGTTTTTTAAAGACATTTGTTTGCTTATCTGGAAGTCAGAGTTACAGATAGAGGGAGACACCGAGAGAGGTCTTCCATCTACTGGTTCATTGCCCAGATGGCTGCAGCAGCCAAGGGCAGGGCCAGGCCGGAGCCGGGAGCCAGGAGCTTCGTTCTGGTTTCCCACGTGGGTGGCAGGGGCCCAGACACTGGGGCCGTCCTCTGCTGCCTTTCCCAGGCCAGTAGCAGGGAGTTGACCTGAGCGTGGAGCAATAGGACACAAACACATGGGATGCAGGTGTTACAGGTGGCGACTGTACCAGCTGCACCACAGTGCTGGACCCAGACTTTTCTTTTTTAAATGATAGGATCATTAACGGTTATGAATTTGCCTTTGAGCACAACTTTGGTTGCACCTAAGAAGTTTAGGTCAATATTTGGCATAGCATACTATTTTCATCACTTCTATGATTCCACTGCCAACTTCTTTTTTTTTAAAACAATCTTTTTTTAAAAGATTTATTTATTTTTATTTGAAAGTCAGAGTTACACAGAGAGAGAAGGAGAGAGAGAGAGAGAGAGAGAGAGAGAGAGAGAGAGGTCTTCCCTCTGCTGGTTCACTCCCCAATTGGCTGCAACGGCTGGAGCTGTGCCAATTCGAAGCCAGGAGCCAGGAGCCTCTTCTGGGTCTCCCACGGAGGGTGCAGGGGACCAAAGACTTGCACCATCCTCTACTGCTATCCCAGGCCACAGCAGACAGCTGGATCAGAAGTGGAGCAACCGAGTCTCAAACCAGCGCCTATATGGATGCCGGCGCTTAAGGCCAGGGCGTTAACCTGCTGCATCACAGCAATGGCCCCTCCACTGCCAACTTATTTATTTATTTATTTTTTTTACATTTCCCTGAGGTTCACCTTTTTTTAAAAAAAAATTTCCCTCAGCAGTTAGGCATGTTTCGCATTAACAGTATTTCACTGAATTTTGAAAACAATATTTCTAGATTATATAAGCAACACATGATGATGATGATGAGAAAACCAAGCACATACGTCATTAAAAAACAATAATTACTACAATACCATAACCCAGAAGACACCATCATTAATATTTTTTTTTGACAGGCAGAGTGGACAGTGAGAGAGAGACAGGGAGAAAGGTCTTCCTTTACTGTTGGTTCACCCTCCAATGGCCGCTGCGGCCGGCACGCTGCGGCCGACACATCGTGCTGATCCGAAGGCAGGAGCCAGGTGCTTATCCTGGTCTCCCATGGGGTGCAGGGCCCAAGCACCTGGGCCATCCTCCACTGCACTCCCAGGCCACAGCAGAGAGCTGGCCTGGAAGAGGGGCAACCGGGACAGAATCTGGTGCCCCGATCAGGACTAGAACCCAGGGTGCCAGCTCTGCAGGCGGAGGATTAGCCTATTGAGCTGTGGCGCGGGCCATTATTTTGATATTTGTAATTCTGGGCTTTTTCTGTATATAGAAATGCATGTAGGGGCCAGTGCTGTGGCACAGTGGGCTAAGCCTGCATCTGCAGTGCCAGCATCCCATATGGACACTGGTTCAAGTCCTGGCTGCTCCATTTCTGATGCAGCACCTTGCGAATGTGCCTGGGAAAGCAGTGGGAGATGGCTCCAGTCCTTGGGCCCCTGCACCCATGTGGGAGACCCAGAAGAAATTCCTGGTTCCTGGCTTTGGATTCGCCCAGCTCCCGCTGTTGCAGCCATTTGGAGAGTGAACTATCGGATGGAAGACCTCTCTCTCTCTCTCTCTCTCTGCCTCTGCCTCTCTGTAGCTCTTTCAAATAAATAAATAAATCTTAAAAAAATTTATAACATGTTGTGCACATTTGTGTCAAGATACATATTGGGTATCATTGTTTTTAATGGCTCTGTAGTATTCTGCTGTGTGAATATACCACAATTTCAACAGTCACAAGTATTTTTAAAATTAATTTCTATTTATTTGAGAAGAAAAGAGACACACACAGAAATATAGACAACAGGGAAAGCAGCAGAAGATGGCCCAAGAGCTTGTTTCCTGCCACCCAGGTGGAGACTGGATGGAGCTCCTGGCTCTTGGCTTCAGGGTGTCCCAGCCCCGGCCATTGCAGCTATGTAGGGAGTGAACCGGTGGGGGACGATTTCTGTCTCTTTCTGTCTCCCCACTTCTCTCTGTAACTCTGCCTTTTTTTTTTTTTTAGATTTTATTTATTTATTTGAGAGGTAGATTTACAGACAGTGAGAGGGAGAGACAGAGAGAGAGGTCTTCCATCTGCTAGTTCACTCCCCAAGTGGCCCCAACAGCCAGAGCTGGGCTGATCCAAAGCCACGAGCCAGGAGCCAGAGCTTCTTCTGGGTCTTGTGCATGAGCCCAAGTGCTTGGGCCATCTTCCACTGCTTTCCCAGGCCACAGCAGAGAGCTGGATCAGAAGAGGAGCAGCCGGGGCTCGAACCAGTGCCCATATGGGATGCCACCACTGCAGGCCACAGCTTTACCCGCTTTGCCACAGCATCAGCCCTGGAAATGCCCATTAAAAACAGAAGAAGCTACCACTCTATACCTGTAGAATGGCTGCAGTGAGAACATTGACAGCGGCAGAAGGCATGGAGCAGCTAGAGCTCTCGTGCCTGGTGGTGGCAGTGCGGGGATGGCTTCAGAGAGCTCTCGGCGATTCCCTGTACAGTGGACTACAGAGATAGGCATGTGGCCTGGTGATTGAGATGACCACGTCCCAGGCTGGAGTGAGTTCCTGTGTTTGATTCTGGCCCTGGCTTCCTGTTCTGACTCTGGAAGGCTGCAGGGACGGCTCAAGGAATTCGTTTGCTGCCGCTCACGTGGGAGCCCCAGGTGGAGTTCCCGGCTCCTTGCTCCAGCCTTGGCCCAGCTCCAGCCATTGTGGGCTTATGGGGAGTGAACCAGCGGATGGAAGATCTCCCTCTCTCTCTAAAATAAATAAACAAATAAAACTCTGCACATGCGTCTGTCCCATGGCCCAGCAACTCAACTTGTGGGCGTCTACCCAGAAGTCCTGAGTGTGAATTGCAGCCGCACTCCAATCATCATACACTGAGGCCATCCCAAGTCCATCAACAGATGAACAAATTCAATGATTTTCCTACAAACAACAGCGCACCACCTAGCGAGAAAGCAGAATGAATGATTGACACACACAGGGCTGCGGTTGAACCTCTAAAATACTGTACCGTGTGAAAGAAATGGTACAGAGTGCAGGCTGGAGGTTTTTGTGTGAATTTCTAGAACAGGCAAAACCAACCTCTGGTGATAGAAATCACAACAGCGGCTGATTCTGTGTGTGTGTGTGTGTGTGTTTGGGGGGTATGAGGAAATTTTGTGGGGAGATGGAAAATTCTAGAACTTGATTTGGGCATTGGTAACGGATAAAGCCCGGTGGCCTGAGCAGCAGAGGTCTCTGTATTTCGTTGTATGTCAATGGCACATCAAGGGACACATACAAATGCAAAAGCGCCCTGCTAGGCAGGGAAATTTATGTCTAGATGCTTATTTTTATTGCTGTTATAAATATGATGCTTTTTTCCTCTTACGTATTTCTCACTAGTCCAAGCGATTTTATTCTCATAGTCTATGTGAGTTTTAATAAGTAATTCCCATCAACTCCCCTCGATGTCAAAACTTGAGAAAGTCGGCGCACACACACACAGACACACACACACGACTGTAGCCCAAGTTCACTTTTGAATATAAATGTAAAAACACCAAGTAGTAGGAAATTTAACTCGCTAACACGGCACCATGACAAGATGCAATTTGTTCCAGGAACTCAAGGATATTTTGCAAACCGGCAAGCAAAGCTTTGGGAAAGGCCAAGAAGTGGGAAGGGAGGGAGACCTGCTGAACGCCCTGAGCTGGGGGGTGGGGGTGGTGGTCTCACATTGACCCCAAGAGGAGAGCTCTCTGTTCCCCAGGCTCATTTGTAGCAGGTGCTGGCTAAGTCCCGAGTGCCGGAATGATACATTCTGCTGCACCAGCTCCTCCCACGAACTGGTCCTCACAGCCACTGCCACTTGCACCTCCTGTTTTCATTTTGAAACTTTCATTCACTTTTTCTTTATTTGAAAAGCGGAGAGAGAGAGAGAGAGAGACAGACAGACAGACACAGAGAGAGCTTTTGTTTGCTGGTTCATTTCCCAAATTCTTGCAACAGCCTGGGGCTGGGCACTCAGTCTGGGTCAGCTGAATGCTGGCCTGTCCTGCAGACTGGGGACATGGAGGGGAGGGCAGGCAGAGGGGAGGGGCTGGGCACAGAGGCGCATTCTCACCCTGCACACAGCAGCTGGGGGATGGTCCCCACCCAGGATGGTCATCTGGATCCCGGCAGGCCATGCCTGGGACCCAGCCCAGCTCCGGGAAGGCGAGTGTCCCACCTCTGTCCGTACCCAGTGCTTCTGTCCTTGCCGCCTCTCGCTGGCCTCCCTCCCTCCCTCCCTCCTGCAGCGCGCCCCGGTCGGGGAGGGGGGTTGCCTCTGCACCATCTCTGTTCCTTCTACAGTGGGAGGGCCCCTTAGCACCCACCCTCCCTGACACCCTGCCATGGGAGAAAATCCCCAGCTGCCCAGTGCCCCAGGCCTCTGTACTTGAAGCTGTGGCCATCAACTCTGGCTTTCATTGCACCCTGTTGAAAGGAAATTCAACTCTTCATTGGTGGGAATGTCACAAAAGTTTGTAACAAAAAGCGCAACTCGGGGTGGGTGTTGTGGTGCAGTGGGCTAAGATGCTGGTTGGGACGCCAGCATCAATATGCCTGGTGAGTCCTGGCTGTTCCATGCTTCTGATCCAGCTCCCTGCTAGTGAGCCTGGGAGGTGGCAGAAGATGCCCAAGTGCTTGGGCCCCTGACACCCACGTGGGAGACCCGGATGGAGTTCCTGGCTCCTGGCCTTGGTCTGGCCCAGCTCCATTGTTGTGGGCATTTTGGGGAATGAACCAGCAGATGGAAGTTCTCCTTCTTTGTCTCTCCCTCCCCCCTCTCTGTAACTCTGCCTTTCAAAAAGATAAATACATCTTTCAAAAAAAGTAGTGGGGCCAGCGCTGTGGTGCAGTGGGTTAACACCCTAGCCTGAGGCGCTGGCATCCCATATGAGCACCGATTCGAGACCTGGCTGCTCTACTTCCTATCCAGCTCTCTGCTATGGCCTGGGAAAGCAGTGGAGGATGGCCCAAATCCTTGGGCCCCTGCACCTGTGTGGGAGACCCAGAGGAAGCTCCTGGCTCCTGGCTTCGGATCAGGGCAGCTCCGGCCTTTGCGGCCAACTGGGGACTGAAGCAGCACATGGAAGACCTCTCTCTCTCTCTCTGCCACTCCTCTCTGTGTAACTCTGACTTTCAAATAAATAAATAAAATAATCTTTGAAAAAAAATAAAAATCTCGCCGGCGCCATGGCTCAACAGGCTAATCCTCCACCTTGCGGCGCCGGCACACCGGGTTCTAGTCCCGGTCGGGGCGCCGGATTCTATCCCGGTTGCCCCTCTTCCAGGCCAGCTCTCTGCTATAGCCCGGGAAGGCAGTGGAGGATGGCCCAGGTCCTTAGGCCCTGCACCCGCATGGGAGACCAGCAGAAGCACCTGGCTCTAGGCTTCGGATCAGCGCGATGTGCCGGCTGCAGCGGCCATTGGAGGGTGAACCAACAGCCAAAAAAAAAAAAAAAAAAAAAAAAAAGGAAGACCTTTGTCTCTCTCTCTCACTATCCACTCTGCCTGTCAAAATAAATAAATAAATAAATAAATAAATAAATAAATAAAATCTCAGTTGCTCATAAAAGGAAGTCTTTTAAAAAATAAAAAAGGAAGTAGCACGAATTTGGATTTGGATTCAGTGGATGTAAGCATGCAAATCTGGAAGCTGTAAAGTCTTTGCTGACACAGACTTCTCCTTGAACTTCATTTGCCCTGCCCCGCCTTTGATAGGGTTTGTTCTGCACCTTGTATAAAACCAAACTGCCTTTTAATGACCGATGGCTCACTGCTTCTGGGTAGGTTCTTGCAGGTCTCCTGCTCTCCCACTTCTCCCACTTCTAAAATGACAGCCTTGGGTTTGACTGTCAGGCTTACCACAGCTGCAACCTGAGCACAGATTAGCATGGATGGAACTTCCTACCGTGAGAAGCTGGGGGCCAGCTTCCAGAACCTTCTCCTGGTGGTTTCCATTATCTCCCCCAGAATCATCAGAACCCCTTGACCTCATTCTGGTGGAACTTGTGACAAGGCTAAAGTCTTAGCTATTTTAAAAGAAATGAAGTCGCTGGCATCCCATATGGGTGCGGGTTCGAGACACAGCTGCTCCACTTCTGATCCAGCTCCCTGCTCATGCGCCTAGGAAAGCAGTGGAAGATGGTCTAGGTGCTTGGGCCCCTGCACCCATGTGGGAGACTGGATGGAATTCCTGGCTCCTGGCTTCAACCTGGCCCAGCCCTGGCCATTTGGGGAGTGAACCAGCAGATGGAAGATCTCTCTCTCTCTCTCTGTCTGTCTCTCCTCTCTCTGTGTAACTCTGACTTTCAAATAAATAAGTAAGTATTTTTTTTTAAAGAAGTCTTTTTGAAAACACATGATTAGTTTTTAGAGAGAAAGACAGAGAGGGGGAGAGAGGAGAGAGAGATTCCGTCCACCTGTTCACTTCTAAAATAATCACGGTTGGGTCAGAACAAAAGCAGGGGCCGGAACTCAATCTGGGTCTCCCACATGGGTGGCAGGGACCCAAGTACTGGAGCAGGGTGCACGCTGACAGGAAGTGGGGTTGGAACGGTGCAGTTGGGTCTCAAACCAGGCACTCAGAAGAGGGATGCAGGTTCCCCAGCTGTGATGTAACCACTGCAACACACGCCCACTCAAGAAACGAAGTAAAGCCGCCAGCTGTGACGCCTGCATCCCACATGGCTGCTGGTTCGAGTCCCGGCTGCTCCTCTTCTGATATGGGTCCCTGCTAAGGGCCTGAGAAAATCAGCAGAAGATGACCCAAGTGCTTTGGGCCCCTTCCACCAACATGGGAGACCCAGATAAGGCTCCTGGCTTTTGCCTGGTCCAGCCCCAGGTGTTGTGGCCATGTAAGGAGTGAATTCGTGGATGGAAGACCTCTCTCTCTCTTTCTCTATAACTCTGGTTTTCAAATAAATAAATATTTAAAAAGGAAATGAAGCTTTATGCCTTTCAAATAAAGACTGCTATATAAGTTCATACAAGGTAGTGAATTTCTGATCAGAAATGTTACCTTAGGATCTCCCTTTTATACTAATTAAAAATTACTTATTTATTTTAAAATATTTATGCATTTGAAAGGCAGAGACACAGAGAGGCAAAAGCAGAGAGAGAGAGAGAGAGAGAGAGAGAGTGGTCTTTTATCCACTGGTTCACTCCTCAGATGGCTGCAATGGCTGGAGCTTCACCAATCTAAAGCCAGGGGCCAGGAGCTTCTTCTGGGTCTCCCAAGTGGGTGCAGGGGCCCAAACACTTTGACCATCTTCTGCTGCTTTTCCAGGTGCATTAGCAGGAAGCTGGATCAGAAGTGGAGCAGCTGGGACTTGAACCAGTGCCCATATGGGATGCTGGTGTCAAAGGCGGCAGCTTTACCCGCTATGCCACAATGCAGGCCCTTGTCTTGTAATTTTGACCCACGAGCTCATGCATGCTAGGGTTTTATCTGTGAGGCTTCTCTGGGGTCTGAATTGAGAGGATTAGCATTTACTTCTGCCAAGTATCCCTGGGGTGTCACTGGTACAGGAAGGCTTCTCGTGTTAATTTCTTGGCCATGAGGTACAGATGCATTTGAACCCTAATGTGGGCGTTGTTTACAGAGTTAACAAATTCTCTTAAATCTTTTTTATTTTCCATCAGAACTTGAGGTAAAACAGACATGCTTCCTTGTTCTAAGATTTATTTTATTTGTTTAAGGGAAGGAGGGATGGCCCATATGGCCACAATGGCTGGGCCAGGCTGAAGCCAAGATCCAGGAACTCCATCCGAGTCTGCCACATGGGAGGCAGGGGCCCAAGCACTTGAGACATCCTCAGTGGCTTTCTTAGGTGCATTAGTGGGGAAGCTGGGTTGGAAGAGGAGCAGCCGGGACTTGAACCTGCACTGTGCCATGGGATGGCGGCATCCTAGGGGGTGGCTTAGCCCTGTTTGTCACAGCGCCAGCCCTTGTTGCCTCTCTGCTAGGCTGCGGTCAGCTTCCTCACACGGCTGCTTCAGGGGCCCCCTCCTGCAGGGGACCCAGTCACAACGCCCCATTCCTTCTCCTGCACACCCACAGCTCTGAACCCAAGCCCCAGGATGATGGATGCCTTTCTCTCTCCTGCCTCCACCCGGTGTCTGCTCGACCAGCGCCTGCTTAGCCTACTGCTTTCTGTGTTTCTCTCCGTTTGGGACTCCTGGCATTCACCACTTCTTTTTAAACTTAGCTTCGCATGTCAGCCAGCATGTATTGTATTTCAGCCCACTCTAGCAGTCACAGGTGAGGCAGGTTGGGCATGGAGTTAGCGCTAAGGATGTCTCTGCATTGTTATTTATTTTTTTTTAGAAACATTTTTTTTGACAGATAGAGTTAGATAGTGAGAGAGGGAAACAGAGAGAAAGGTCTTCCTTCCATTGGTTCACCCCCCAAATGGCTGCTACGGCCGGCGCGCTGCTCCGATCTGAAGCCAGGAGCCAGGTGCTTCTCCTGGTCTCCCATGCCAGTGCAGGGCCCAAGCACTTGGGCCATCCTCCACTGCACTCCTGGGCCACAGCAGAGAGCTGGATTGGAAGAGGAGCAACCGGGATTAGAACCCGGCACCCATATGGGATGCTGGCGCTGCAAGGCGGAGGATTAACCAAGTGAGCCACGGCGCCGACTCCCTGTCATTTCTTTTTTTTTTTTTTTAAGATTTATTTATTTATTTGAAAGTCAGAGTTACACAGAGAGAAGGAGAGAGAGAGAGAGAGAGAGAGAGAGAGAGAGAGAGAGAGAGAGGTCTTCCATCTGCTGGTTCACTCCCCAATTGGCCGCAATGGTTGGAACTGCACCGATCCTAAGCCAGGAGCCAGGAGCTTCTTCTGGGTCTCCCACATGGGTTCAGGGGCCCAAGGACTTGGGCCATCTTCTACTGCTTCTCCAGGCCATAGCAGAGAGCAGGCTCGGAAGTGGGGCAGTTGGGACTTGAACCGGCGCCCACATGGGATGCCAACACTGCAGGTGGCAGCCTCACCTGCTACACCACAGCGCCGGCCCCATCTGCATTGTTATTTTTAACAGCCCTGAACCCTCAATCCTCAAGCAAGGGCAAGAGCCTGAGTATCCCTGGCCAACCATGAAGCTTAACTTCTGAGGGCTGGACTGGCCAGGACTTCTCACTTGCTGGCCACTAGCACTCGCTCCATGTAGGGACGGAGTACACATCCGGGAATTTTGCACTCAGAATGGGTCACAGGATGGTTGCACATTCATATGTGCCTTACCAAGTGGCCTGAACAAAAAATGATTTTGCAGAAAAATAATAAAGTAGGAAAGTGTTCTCAACATATTTTTAGTAAAAAATAATCACAGGCAGGGCCATGTAGGTTGCCCAGTGGCAAGGTACAGAGCACATTCTATTTGGAAAACTAAAATGGTGCAAAGCAAATATCTGAGACAGGTATGTTCAAGAAACCTCAAAAGAAGTGATCTCCACAGCAGGATTAGACACCAGTTCCCCCTCTATACTCTGAATTAATTAAGTAATTAATTTGAAAGGCAGAGTGACAGAGAGAGAGGCAGAGAGAGACAGAGAGAGAATAAAATGATCTTCCATTCTCTGGTTCAGTTCCCAAATGACTGCAATAGCCAGGACCGGGCCAGGCTGAAGCCAAGAACTCCATTCAGGTCTCCCAGGCAGGTGCAGGAGCCCAAGCACTTGTCCATCTTCTGCTGCTTTCCCAGGCACATTAGCAGAGAGTTGGATTGGAACTGGAGCAGCCGGGACTTGAACCGGTGCCCATATGGGATGTCAGCACGGCAGCTGGAGGCTTTACCCACTACACCACAGCACTAGTCCCATGTTTTATAAGTTTTGAAAACAGAGACTATGCCTGACTTTTATTAGAGAAATCAGAGCTGGATGACCCCCAGAGCTGGGAAGAACTGGCTTCACCCTTGCCCTGCACGCAGTCGGCCTGGGCTGCTCCACACTTAGTGACAGAACAAGGTTGGGAGGTGGGGTTTCATGTCGCTGATTTGTTCGTCAGTTTAGGCGTCATGCACCATTCGGAGCTGCTGGGAGCTCTGGGTGCTGGGGTTACTGCTGGGCAGAGCGGCCAGGGTTCCTGTTCCATCAGCTCCCAGCCTGCTGTGGATGCAGGCAGGAGCAGGGAGTGGGAGGCAGTTCTGGGAGAAGGCTTGGTTTATAACTGGGCCCAGTGGCATGAGTCTGGGCAAGAGGGTGTGAGAGGGGGCCCTGGGCAGGGCAGGGACCAGGGCTCCTGAGGAGGAGGAGCAGCTGGCTGGGGGGAAGAGGTGGCTCTGGGAAAGCAGGTATACCCAGGCCCAGGCCCAGGGACATGTGTGTGTGTGGAGGGCACCCAGCAGGCAGGTGCACAGGGCTGCCTGTGAGCGACAGGGAGGAGATCAGGGAGTGACCTGGTGCAG